>NW_012116488.1:2626795-2633723 GCF_000951035.1 Colobus angolensis palliatus
CAGGTGATGGATGGGTGAGAAGATAGACAGATACCCAGATGCGTGAAGGAATGGGTGGGTGAATAAATGGGTACTTGTATGGCGGGTGAATGAATGGATGGGTGGAATGGATCAGACAGGGCCTGGACTTGGCTAAGCTGGGGTCAACCCTGTCAAGAGCCATTCAAACTTACCTAACATGTCAGAGGACCCAGCCAGAAAGAAACAATGTCCCTGGCTCACCAGAGCCTCAGGCAGCCAGGGGCTAAGCCTCCACTCCCGAATATGAGCCCTGGTCCCAGCGCATGGGCCCAGGCCCCAGAGGCCCCCCAGGCTGGGTGAACCTGGCCTCTCTGGTCTCAGTCTCCTCTGAGAGGCAGCATCAGGCAAAGCTAAGAGTATGGGCCATGCAGCCAAACACTAACTAGCCATGTCACCTCGGAGGCATCCTGTGAGCTCTCCAGGCCTCCTCTGTGACATGGGAATGGAAGAAGGATCAGCCTCGTAGTGTTGTGGTGAAGGCCACAAGAGTGAGGCCCTGGTGAGGTTCACACAGTGACTGGCACGTGGGCAGCTGCCAGGATGTGGGTTTCCAAAGCCAGCCCTGTGAGGCCCTGGCCACAGTGATGTGACAGGGGTCCTGAGGTGCCCCATGCTCTCACCTGAAGTCAGGGTAGCAGGTGGCATAAGTGGCCACCTCAATCTTGATGGCACTGGGGTCCTGCAGGCGAATGATCTCTGCCAGCGTGGGGAGAGCAGGCTGCAGCCAGGTTGCCGGGGAGCCCTGCAGGAGTGGGTGTGATTAGAGAGACCCAGGGGTCCAGAGGCTCGGGTCAGCAACTCCTTGGGCTTGGAGAGGCACCAATGGCCTATCTCCGACCCTGAAAGGGCTGGGGGAGAAGAGGCAGCCATTTCAGAGGAGCTTGGGAGAGGCGGGCAGGGGCTTACGTGCTGGGTGCAGAAGTGCTGGATGGTGTCAGCATTGGCCAGGATGTGCCCAGCCAGCTGCTGCTGCTGCTCAGCGGTCTTGAGGACCAGGCGCCGCTTGCTGAGCTGGATGATGTACTCCTTCACCAGGTGCAGGTGCACGGCCTCCATGAGCTCCTGGGAGGGCAAGCAGCCAGACGCGTGTGAGCTGCCTGCTGATGGGGGGCTCACCACCTCCCTTGAAGCCTTGTAGCCAGGACTCCAGGGAGAGGCAGATGCCAGAGCAAAAGACTGCACACGTGCTCATGCATCCGCATGTGTGTGTTCACATGTGTGTGTTCACATGTGCCTGTGTTCAATGTGTGTTCACATGCTCATGTGTTCACATACTCGTGCCTTCACATGTGTGTTCGCATGTGCACGTGTTCACATGCTCGTGCATTCACATGTGTTCATATGCTCATGCATTCACGTGTGTGTTCACATGTGCGTGTTCACGTGTGTGAGCACGTGAGTGAGTGTACACAGACACGCTAGTGTGCGTGTTCGGCCTGCCCCCATTTCCCGAGGCCCAGCCACCAGCCCAGAGCCTCCTCACCTCCCGGAAACAGTCCTGCAGTTCCGAGAACTCAGGCAGCCTCATGTCCACAGTGGTGATAATTTTTTCCACGGTCTCCATGGGGGCCGCCCAGCGGGTGTGCGTGAACCTCTTGAATAGTGGCTGAGACAGGAGAGGCAGGATGTCTGGTCACGCCCTGGAGAGGAAGGGCTGCCAGCCGCAGACACGCAGACACAGACACACACCAACACCTGTGCCTGGCGGAGCAGGGGGGCACTCAAGGACTCCCAGGGAACCGGGGCCAACCCCAGGTCCCTGCTCACAGACAGGAAGTGGGAGCCGGCTCTGTGCACCCTTCTCCAAGGTCACCCAGCTGCGGCTCAGGAGCCTATCTGCCGGCCGGGAGGCCAAGTCCACTGCCTCTTAAATAAATAAATTCCTTCATAAACAAGACCTTGTGCTTGGCTGGGCCTGGGAGATCGGTGCCAAGGGATCTGGGGTCACTGCTCGGGCTTCCACCACACTCAGGCCACTCTTGGCCGCTAGTCCCTAACACCAGGCAGAGAACCTCTCCCCTTCCTTTCAAGAGACCCCCATTATACACCCTGCTAAAGAATCTGCTTGTTTTCACAGCATTTTCTGTGGATTTCTTGGCCCATAACAGATGTGACCCTGGCTGCCGATAACCCTGAGCCTCAGTCGCTGGGAGTCAGGCGCGGGGAAGGGGTAGACAGGAGGGGCTGCGGGGATTGAGGAAAAATGTCTGCAGGCTTGGGACTGGGCTGGGTCTGAACTGGGGAGGGGCAGTGAAACTTTTCCAGGCCCTCCCAGCCCCAGGTGGCCCCTCTCAGGCCAAGCCCCAGGGCATGATGGGCGGAGTTCAGAGCCTGCCAGGGTCCCCAACCGGGCATTCCCACTGCACCAGAGCTGGCTCGCAGTGCCGTCCACAGGCCTGGAGCGCGTCTTCCCCACATCTTTGCTCTGCCACTCCTCCCCAGGGGCACCTCCCAGCCCCTCCCTGGGCCCCCCAACACTGGGCTCCTGAGGGCAAGAGGTTCCCACTACCTTCAGGTCCTCACGCAGGTTCTGGAGCAGGGTGTCAAAGCCGTGGCTCTTGAGCTCACCCAGGGGGCCCAGCAGGAGGCTCAGGGTGTCTTGGGGTACCTGCCACTTCTGCTCCATGGACATCCTGGAAGGTGGAGGCAGAGAGGTCACCCCAGCCCTGCTCAGCCTATAGCTCCATACCCAGGGAGCCAGGCAGCCCCCTCTCTTCACTCTAGAACCCTCAATGGCTCCCCATTCTCTATGGGATCAAGTCCTCCCATCCACGTTCTCCACGCCCTCAGGACACTCCTCCACCACATCCCCTTGTAACCGAGGGCAAGTTAGTCTCCTCCAGTGATTTGCCTCTGCCTAACAGACAGATCACTACACCTACTTCACAGGGTTGCTTTAAGGATAAAATAATGGCTGAAACATCTGCCTGTGTGCTTGCCCCAGCCAGCACTTGGCAAATGTTTGCTGCTGGTGCTGCAGGCCCCGGCGTCCTCACACATGTTGCTGGTTTGAATTCCACTTCTTGACCTAAGCAGCTCCTCCTCCCTCCGCCTCCCAGCTCCTCTCTCCTGCCTGCCGAGTGACTCCCACTCCCGCAAGCCCCTCCCAACACTCTTACCGGAAGGACAGGCAGTTGTTGATATTGGCAATGACATTGGCCCTATAATTCCTCAGCTGCTTGCCTCTCTCCAGAAATTCATTAAAGGCACGCTGGTAGCTGGTGAAACCAGAAGGGGCATATTCAGGACCAGCCCAAACACTGGGATGGCAGCAGCAGCCTCCCCGCCCTCCATGCCAGCTCCCGGGGTTCACTTTTCTGTCTGGCTGCCCATAGCCCAGGGAGGGGCCACTAGTCCCTGGGCATCATGGAACTGGCTTCACAAGCTAAGGCCAGGGCTCCTGAAGAGGGTAGCAGCCCATCTCTGCTGCCCCCAGCCCTTCTCCCAGGCCCTCTCTAGAATTGGGAGACCAGGTAGGAGTGAGGGTGTGGTTGGCTGGAGAAGCGCTCAGAGGTTGAGAGGGAGAGAGCAGATAAAATTCGGGCAGTGGAGACTGGGACTGTTGTGTGAAGGGGTGGCGGGGTCTCAGTCCCTCGTGAGGCATCTTCTTGGAAGCTAGAGGCTGCTCTGCTGAGAGCTTTGCTGGGGTGGGCGCAGGAGGTTCCCACACTGAATCCTGGTGGAGGTCAGACCACCTGAGGATCTCAGTGCCCTGGCTGAGTGGGAAACAACTCCTGGCTCAGAATGACAGGGACGGGGGTGGAGGGTGGGGAGCCAGCTCAGCTCCCCACCTGAGGCACTAGGGAGGGGCCGTGGCTCTGAGAGAGGTGGCTACAGGGACCCCATCCTGGGCACACACCCACCTCCTCAGGAATGCAGGCAGCTCCGCCAGCAGCACCTGCTTTATCTGTGAGCCCAAGTCCAGCGTGATGCTCTCGGCCTTGGCCTGGGCCTGGGAGATGATCTGCGGGGTAGTGTTGGGTGAGCTGAGCAGGGGCTCGCCTGGACAAGGGGGCAGGGGATAGGGAGGAAACAGGCTGGAACAGAGGGGGTGCCCCGAGGTGGGCATGGGTATGCACACAGGACGGAATGTGCGTGGCGCTTCCCGTGCACGTGCACGGGCGGTACGTGTGCCCTGGGGCAGATTGCAGTACCTGGATGATGTCGATGGCCAGCTCACTGTGGCAGTGGCCGTCCAGCCTCTGGGGAGGCACATCCTCAGCCCAGTGCTGTGCCTCTAGCTCCAGAGCTCGGTCCATCAGCTCCCTCACATTGGCCTGGGGGAGGAGGGCAGGTCACTGGGGCACTATCCATCACCTCACTCACCTGGAAGACCCGTCAACCTCCCTGCCCATGTCCTGCCTGTCTCTGAGCCTCTCCTGTGCCACCTCCCTGCCCCTCCCTGGCCCAGGTGGAGACTCACCGCCTCATTGGACAGAAACGTGGCCTCCAGCAGCCGGATCTGTCTGGGGGGCAGGAGGCTCCCGAGCCCCACACCCTGCAGCTCACCCGCTAGGTTGGGGCTATTGATGATGTCACTGCAGGCAGGGGAGGCTGGCATGAGGACAGGTATACCCAATCAGCACCACCCCTCAAGCTAGAGCCCAGGCCCTCAGCCTCGGTCTCTGGCAGGCCCAGATTGCCCAGCACACCCTCCCGCACGCCCTCCCCCGTTCCCATTTCAGATGATGGGTCCTCCATCTACTTAGCTTGGTTTGGAACAGAAACCCTGAAGTCATCATGCCTCCTCTGACCCTCTCACCCATCCCCATTAGGTCCTGCTCCAAAATAGCCCCCAAAATCAGCAGCCTCACGCCACTCTGGCGCCCTGGCTGGCTCCCACCAGCTTCCCGCTGGCTCACTGCAAAAGCCTCCTCCCGGCCTCTCTGCTCCTTCCCTCACCTCCAACAATTCCTTCTCCACCCAGCAGCCAGAGCCACCTTTAAGATCTGATCTTCTTCCTGCTCCAAGGCTACCTGTCACCCAGATAAAACCCTGCTCCTAGTCACAGCAGCCCTGGAATCCAGCCAACTCCCAGCCCACTGCACTCCAACCCTGCAGGTCTTGGGCATCTCGACAGCCCCGGCCACCTCCCAATCCCAGGAGTGGCCAGAATGGGCAGGAAGGGCTGCCCCAAACTGCTCCCCAGATGCGTCTTGGCTCATTCTCCTGGCGCCTCTGCAGCGCCCCAGAGCTCCCAGGGGACTGCCCAGCCCTGGCACTTCCTAAGGGGCCTTTGTCTGCCTAGAGGCTTACAAATGACCTCTCTGCCCCTCACCCAATCCAGATGCAGCTGTGTCCCTCCATTCCCCACATTTCTGGCACACAGGCTTCAACGATGCCCCCCTGGACACCCTCTCACCAGGGCTCCATGCCCAGTTTGGCTTTAGTTGCCTTTTGCTAACCCCAGGCCAGCAGACCCCGAGGTCACTGGGACAGGAAGACTGGCAGGCAGAGGTACAGGTGCCTGGCATTTCCTGGTGAGCCAGGATGAGCAAGCGGGAACTGGCTCTGGGCTGGGCTATCTCTCCCATGGCGCCTGCCCTGTGCCAGTTCCCTTATGCACTGCTGACCCCTCTCCCACCCTCCCCACTGGACCCTTTCTCTATCCTTCTGCCGAGGCTGACGCTTCAACAGCGACTGAGCCCATAGGACCCCCAAAGGCCCCCAAGACGGCAGACACTGCCCACACTGTCTACACCTCTGAGCTTCCTTCCTAAAGTTTCACACTAGCATCTGGGGCCAGCAGTGGCCAAGCCCCACAATAACAGCCCCTGGACTCCCCTGCCCTGGGCCTTTCCACACTGCAGTAAGCCTCTCCCCATGCAGACTGTGTGAATGACGGGCACGCCCAGGGATCCAAGGAGTCAGGGGATGCCTGAGGCTGTACTCAGCAGGGGTACCAGTTGCACAGCCAGCCTCCCACCTGAGGGGCTCCAGCTCTGCTGTGGGCTCAGAGGGTAACCCTACACAAGGGGGGTCTAACAAGACACATGGCCCTAGCCCACCCCCTTGAACTCGGCTGCCTGGGGGTGCCCGCATAGCCTGCCCAATAAATCCAAACATTCTGACAAGCGCTGCTCAGCTCCAGAGTGCCCTGGAAGAGGACACGCTCAGGAGCACCGACCTTCCTCTCACCTTCTTCCCTGCGTGCCCTACCACCCCTCCTCCTGCCTCCTGGCCTGATTCCCCGGCTGAGAGAAGGACCGCTGGCTTTCACCTCCTCCAGGCTGGCTTCCCTGACTTCTCCAGGCCTGCTTTGGGCCCATGCTCTGCACGGGGCCTGGCCTCTGCTGCCACAGCCCTTCCAGCTCTGGATGGTTATTGATTGCTTTGCCCCCTCCTCAGCCTGGGCGCTCGTGAATGAATGAAATCCCTACCATTTTCTGTGCCTCACTTTCCCCAACACCAGAATGTGACTGAGGCCCAGGAAATTAAGGATTCTGCCAAAGCTGACCCAGCCCCAGCCTTACCCCTGTGTCCAGGCCCAGTCTCTGCCTGTCCAGGCTCTGCGGCAGGGAGTCCAAGTCCCACCCCTGCATTCTCCGACTCAAAACTCTGTAAGCACCAGCCTCACTAAGAGCTGCCGGCGGCACACCTCGACACCCCTCCTCCAGAGGACACCCTCCCTGCTGGTCCGGGCCCAGCCCCGAGCCTGCTCACTTGGGGTAGAGGTTCTGCACCCAGACCAGCAACATGTAGGTGTCGCGCTCGCACAGCTCGAACTGCGTCACGGCGGCCAGGTGGGCCGCGAAGTGCTGGTGGTAGCTCTCGGCGTAGGCCGCCACGACGCCGAACTCGGCGGGGAACAGCGGCTTCAGTCGCTCCACCACGGCCTCCAGGTCCTCTTTCATGGTGCGGCCCAAGTGCAAAAAGACGCTCTCGGGGACCTCGGGACCCGCGGCCG
>NW_012116488.1:2634233-2639291 GCF_000951035.1 Colobus angolensis palliatus
GGGGCGGCCAGCGCCCGGCGGGACCGTCCTCCCCTAGACGCGCACAGGGCCGGCGGCCAACACCCTAAAGGGTGATGTCGGTGTCCCGGACTGGGCTGAAGGCCTGGTCTCTCGCCTCCCAGCCCCGCAGATTGGGGCCCAGGTGAAAGCAGAGAAACAGATGCGCCTTCCAACCTCATTTGCCGGCCCACTGTGCAAGTGGCTCACTCACGCGGATGAGCGCCAACCCCGTCCAGGCCCCAGACTAGCTCTAGCCCAGGGTCCCAGCGCACCTGTTGGGGGCGGGCCATCCAGCCCCTGCCTGGACCTGGCTGCGCCCTCGGGCTCCGCTGAGCTGAGCTGACCCTTCTTCTTCTTCCCTTTGCTGAAGACGCAGAACACATTGGCCAGGCCTTTGGACTTCTTCTTCTTCTCCTTCTTCTTCTTCGCCGTCTTTTCCTCCTCCCTATATAGGGCTGTCCCAGCCTCCAGGGGTGGCGCCAGGTCCTCGGAGGAGGCCACTGACATGGAGGCCTCCGACTCTGCCTCTGATGTGGACGGCAACTTTTGGGGGCTTCTGGGGAAGTCGAGGGTGTCCGGCACAGGCTGATGGCCCGAGAGGCCTTGGAAGAAGGTCATCATCTTCAGCATCACCCTGGCTCAGGCCTGCAGGCTCCTGTGGGGTGGGGGTGAAGGCATCAGTGGTCACCATGGACCAGCCCTGGCTCCCAGGCCGGAGCACACAGCTGTGCTGGCTGCATTGAGTGCACTCAGTCTGTTTCACCCATTAGACCACCAGGGCTCTGCTCATCTCCTGGCCCAGATGAGCACCAACAACCATACTCCCTCCCTGGCCACGAGCATCTCACCACACACAGCTTCCCTTCCAATACTTCACAGCCCCAGAAGCAGGGAAGAGGCTGGGGACGCCAAGCCTGCCACACAGAGGGGGGCCTTCACTTTATTTGGGCAAATCCTTCCCTGACAGCCCACTCTCTAGGCAGGAAGCAGGGAGTGAACACCTCCCTGGATCCCACAGGACCCTAGGGAAGAGGCGGGGCATGTGCTCTGTCCCTTTGGACAGAGCAGGAACAGAGGTCCAGAAAGGTCAGGGACATGCCGGGGTCTAGAACACCAGAAGATGGCCTGAGACCAGCCTCCCGCTGCCCAGACCCAGCCCCTCTGCCATCTTGCCCAGTTCTGATCCAGCGGCGGGGTCACAGAAACACAGCTGCTCCGGCTGGGCCACGAAGCGGGCAGAGCCTGACTGGGGTCTACAGAAGCCACAGTGGGTGGGACCTCAGAGAGCCTTTCACACATCACTGGGGACAAGGGGCTCAGCAAGTCACAGGGCTGCCTGAAGTCACACAGCAACTAGGGTCCAGAACCCAGGCTTCCTGGCTCCCACCCTCTCTGCCTGCTCCCATATGGGATATAGCATCATCACAAAAGCTTCCAGTTTCTGCAGCCTTCCTGGGTGCCCATCCCATCTCTTCCTTTCTCTCATCTGGAAGGGTGTTATTTTGGCTTAAACTATCCCTATGGCGAACAGCTTGGGTTTGGGACTCAGGTCACCTGGTCCCAGAGCCCAGCTCTCCCCCTGCCTCCACATCCCCAGCTGTCCTGCAAGCTACATCCAGAGAGGCAAGACCCGAGCCTCCCCCAAGTCCCCACCCAGCACCTGACCATTGTCAAAGCAAGGCCAAGTCCACCGGAGGAGACCATGACTGACCTGAAAGGGGGAAGCAGGCAGGGGCTGGGCCTCCCCGAGAACTGAGGTGACCTGTAACCATGATGCCACCTGTCTGACCCACCCCAAAATGAAATGCATGCAGCCTTGTCTCATGTGTCACGGTAACTTCAAGTGACCCCTGAAACAGCCCGGCAAGGCAGGCAGGATGACCCACCATCCAGAAGGAGAAACTGAGGCTGAGTAGGAGGTGTTTGCCCCAAGCCCAGCAGCCACAGGGGCTCAGATTGGACCCATCAGAGTCTTCCCATGGCCCCGCTGCCTCCACCAGCCCCACTACCCTGTCCCCATCCTGGAAGGGCTGGGCCAGAGCCACCTGAGGGACAGGAAGCCTGGGCTCCTCCCACCCCCAGCTCCTGCCATGCTCACCCGATGCCCTGGGCAAAGCCACACTCCTGGATGGCACTGGCCTCCCTGGTGCCACTTGGGTTGAGCGTTCCACTCCAGGACCAAGAGGGGCATGCTCCAGGGAGCCTCAGGGGCAAGGCCATGGGGCACCTCTGCTCCCTACCCAGTGCCCCAACCTCGCTTCCCAGCCCCTCTCAGGTGCATGCCAAGCACCCGCAGGAGCTGGTCTGTCTGGCAGGGCCACTCAGCCCCACCCTGGGTGCCCAGTCCCCACCTCTGCCATTCTCCTGGAGTGGGGGAGGGTGGCCCTTACCAGCAATGCTCCCTGCCAGCCTCACCTCAGCCTTCCCTGTCGCACTCCACATGTACTAGGCTCTGTCCCACCTCCAGGCACAGCTCCCGCAGGACCCCCATAGCATTGCCACCTTCTCCCCTCTGTGACACAAAACCCAGAGCACCTGAAGGTCCTGCTGCAGCCCTCTGGGCCTCATCCCAGGTCTCCGCTCTCCGAGGCAGCTGGTGCCGTGGAAAGAAACGGTTTCGGTGCAGGCTCAGCACACCTCTCACTAGTGCGTGCACTGCACACCTCCTTCCTTCACAAGCCTCAGTTTCCCTGTCTTTGAAATGGGGATGAGGACCCCCACCTCACAGTGCTGCCGAGGGGATGTGGCCAAACCGCGCGGCCGAGGGCTGGGCGCCTATCTGGGCCTCAGTGGGGGTGAGTCTCCTGTGTCCTGAGTCTGTCCTGCAGGCGGCAGCGAGTGGGTGCAGCCAGGAGGGAAGGGGAGGAGGGGCGTTCCTTTAAGCCTTGCCGCTGGTTGGGCCCACTGAGGCAGGAATGGCTCAACAGCGCCCCCCAGCCTCCCGCTGCCCTGCCTGTCCTCGGGCCCACTGGTCTGGCTCGCCTTCCCCGCCACACGCCTGATGTCCACGCGCCTCCCGGGAGCTCGCTGGGCCCGGCTCCTTCAGCCCTGGGCAGGATGTGGAAGGCGGACCCATCTCCCGATGAGGACACCCGGGCACAGGCGAGGAAGTGACTTGGCCTGTGTCGCCCGGTCGGAGAGTAACGCCGGACCTGGGGCCTTCCTGCTGCCAATGGAGGGGAGATCCCTGTGACTGCCCCAGCCCCACCCTCCCTGCCTCTGGCAGGACCCGGCCCTCCGCCGCGAGCGCCAGCCCTGGCCCCTGTGCGCCCGGACGCGCGGACGTTGGGCGCCAGGGCCTCAGTTTCCCTGGCAGTGGGGCTGCCCCAGGCCAGGGTCCCTGGGAGCGTCCAGTCCCTCCTGTCCCCGCCGCCGCGACAGGCTGTTCCCTCGGGGAATCCGGCGGGGCATGGGGTCGGGGCGGGCGAGGAGCCGCGCGGAGCGGCAGGGAATGGACGCGTGGAGGCGAAGGTCACTTACCGTGTCCTGGCCAGGCCGCCGCTGTCCTGGCCCCAGTTCCTCAAGGCCTGAAATAGTCGCAGACTCTGCCCCGCCCCGCCTGCCCCGCCCCCCCGCAACCGCGGAAAACCCGCGGGCGGAGGCCAAGGCCCAGCGCGGCCCGGCTGTGTCTCTGCGTCCCGGGGGCCGGGCGCGCCGGGCCTGCCCAGCGGGGGCTGCGGGGCGCGGTCACTTCCTCCCAGCAGCCCGGCAGGGGCGGGGGGCTGGCTGCACGTCGCATGGTATGTGGAGTTCGGGAGTCCGAAGGACGGGGCTGTCAGGCGCGGGGCCATTGTCGGACGACGGCTCCTGATAGGCCGCCTGGAAGGGGCGCGCTTGGCCGCGTTCCCGCGTCACAGACCGGCTCCAGCTGCGGAGCGCCCCATCCACTCCAACTCCCCCAGCCGCCGCTCTAAAGTGTTCCGGTATCACCGTGGCCACAAGGAGACGGGACGGGGGCTTCCCGGAGGAGGCTCCCTAAGGAGAAGGGGGCTACACGGCTGGCCAGAGTGCTGGCCGCGCGGCTGGGCACAGGGCCTTGAACCCCTCCCGTCGTCAAGCCTTGCTTGAAATGCGTAAATGCGGAAAGGTGCAGTGGCTGACCCGGGTCACATCGCTTTAAGTAGCGGAGTGGGGTTCCTAACCAGGCCTATGGGACTCCCCCTGGAGCCTTTCTCCCGCTAGGGCTAGGGCTGGACCTACAGGCTGCTGGAGCAGGCAGAAGGGGAGGGGGGTCCAAGGCCCAGACTCCAGGCCCTCGTCTTAATCATCAAGCCGACTTTGCCCACTCAGCGCAGGCCTCCGTTTCCAGGCCTGTTTCCCCATCCAAACTCTGTTTCTCAGGGTCTGTCTCGGGAGATGTGGAGGTGGGGCGTGTGGGGAGGATAGAAGGGGGCTGTGAAGGGAACCCACTGGAGATTAACTTCCTTCCTTATTTCACACGCTAGGAATTTCTGCCCTCTGGAAAGGCCCCGTCATTTAGGAATTTCCCGCTGGGCACGGGCTTCCCTCTTGCCTCACCAGGGCCTCCGCCTCCTGCCTCACTGGGGCCTCTGCTCCTCCCCTCTTTTGTTTGGCCTCTTTCCCCGCCCCCTGCTCACTCTGCCATTCCCTCTCCAGCCTAGCAACAGGTCTTCCAGGACCAGGGGGCCCGCGGAGTGGGGGCGGTGTGGGTTCAGGGTGCCCCGGGAACTGAGAACTTCCTCTTCAAGGGTGCTGGCCAAGCGCCAGGTTTGCACTTGGATTGCCATCCATCCTGTCTCTGGGGAACCTGTGAAGGAGCGGATGCAGGAGGCCGCCAGGATGGGGCCTTAAGGCTGCCAACCCCACCCCTTCTCTCCTAGGGCTCCAGGGATGACATTTTTCAGATGAGTCCACAGAGCCACAGTGTCCCGGGGCTGGGAGGTTCCTTCCATGGGCACTGCACAGATGGAATTCATCCACACAGCGGCGATGCGGATACCGGCTGAGGGGCCCTGGCCGGGTGGCTGCCTTCATGGCTGGCTGCTGTGGCCTCATTGTGCAATCCCCACAAGACTCTCTTGCCAGACTCTGTTCCCC
>NW_012116488.1:2639431-2648338 GCF_000951035.1 Colobus angolensis palliatus
CCCTCCCAGCCCCAAGCAGATCGGGAAATTGCTTGGAAGTCTGTATCTGCCAGGAGGGCGTTGTCAGGCCTTAGGCCCTACTGTCCCCTCGGAGGCAGCCCCTGGTCTGCACAGGCTTTGCAGGGCTGAGGAGGGGCTGCCACCCTTGTCCCCCGCTGACAGCAGTGGCCCACCCAGAGCACCGGCCGGGGATTGGGAAATGAGGCTGCTGCCTTGGACTTGTGTCTGCACCAGTCACTCCCCTTCTCTAAGCTCAGGCATGAGGGTCAGTGGTCACATGCATGAAGTCCTCAAGACAAGGAAAGTCTTCTGAAAATGGGGCAGCATGGAGGGCCAAGGGATGACAGCCAATGGGGCCCATAGAGCAGAAGCAGTCCTTACCCTCTTCTCGCAGATGCAGAAAAACAGTTCCCAAGAGGCCAGGCACTTCCAGAGGAGCCAAAGGCCAGCCTAGGGCTCCACCCCAGCAGGAAGCCAGCATCGCATGCTGGGTGGGGATGTTTGTGACCAGTGGCCCCCGGCTGTCCCATTCCCCAGCTCCCCAGGGTACAGGGCGGGGGCAGCAAGCAGGGGCCTCTGCCTGGCGGGGAGGGCAGCAGACAGGAGCAGACTGGCAGTGACCTCCCCATTTAGCCTAGAAGGCGAGTGTGCCAGCACCTGGCCAGGAGCCACCGTCAGCTCCTCGCACGCAACCCAGGGCCTCAGAGGTCAGGACACATGGGATGTCCCTCCCTTCCCTCTGCCAGAGCAATGACAGCTGACTTTTTAAAAATTATTATGGTACAATATACATAATGCAATTTATAATCTTTTAAGCGCACAGTTCAGTGGCATTAAGTATATTCCAGGGTTGTGCAACCAACATCGCCCTCCACCTGCAGAAATCTCCACCTGGCAAAACGGAAGCTCTACCCGCTGTGCACTAACACCCCTCCCTCTCCCCCAGGCCCTGGCAGCCACCACGCTACCTTTTGTCTCTGTGGTCTTGACTATTCTCGGTACTGCAAATAGAGTCACACAGCATTTGTCCTTTTGTGTCTGGTTTATTTCACTCAGCATAATGTCTTCCAGATGCATTCATGTGGCAGCAGGTGTCAGAATTCCCTTCCTTTTTAAAGCTGAATTATATTCCATTGTATGGATGGGCTACACTGTGCATCCATTCATCTCTCTGTGCACACTGGGGTTGTTGCTACCTCTTGGCTGCTGCATATAATGCTGCTATAAAACATGGGTGTAGACCAGGTGTGGTGGCTCATGCCTGTAATCGCAGCATTTTGGGAGGCCCAGGCAGGTGGATCACTTGAGCTCTGAAGTTCAGGATCAACCTGGGCAACATAGTGAGACCCTGTCTCCACCAAAAATACAAAAAATTAGCCGGGTATTGTGGGGTGCACCTGTAGTCCCAGCTACTTGGGAAGCTGAGGTGGGAGAACGACCTGAGCCTGGTAGGTTAAGGCTGCAGTGAGCCATGATTGCACCACTGCACTCCAGCCTGGGCAACAGAGTAAAACCCTGTCTCAAAACAAAAACAAACAAACAAAAGAACACGAGTATGCAAATATCTGTTCATGTTCCTGCTTTCAATTCTTTCGGGTAGACTGCTGATGTTTGTCGATCTCCACCAGTGCCAGGCGTTGTTCTAAGTGTTTTGTATACGTTAGCCGGTTTCATCGGACAACCTAATGAAGTGGGCGCTAACTCTCCTCTTTTCACAGATGAGGAGACTGAGGCACAGAGAGGTCCAGTCATGTGCCAGCCAGTGGTGAAGCTGGAGCCCCAGTGTTATCTTGCTTCTCCTCCAACATTGCTCAACGTCTGAAATTCAGCTTGATGTATTTAAGTCAGACACAAGAAAGGACTTCCAGACCAAGGAGTTTAGATGCAGAAATGGGAGGTACTATCCTCCACTCCTTTTTCATCTTGAAAAAAATTTTCTCAATCTTTTTCATTACCTCATTTAGTCCATTAATTGCACCTCCACCTGCGCCCTGTAGGGCAGCAGGAAAGGCCGATTTAGCACGGACCAGAGAATAACACAGGCAGGCGCGTTACTGGCCCTCTTTCTGCATTCTTGAAGGCACCTAGAGGAAAGCTCTCTAGAAGAGGGGCAGTTGGGGCTGGGCGCGGTGGCTCACGCCTGTAATCCCAGCACTTTGGGAGGCCGAGGCAGGTGGATCACCTGCGGTTGGGAGTTCAAGACCAGCCTGACCAACATGGAGATACCCTGTCTCTACTAAAAATACAAAATACTAAAAATACAAAATTAGCTGGGTGTGGTGGCGCATGCCTGTAATCCCAGCTACTCGGGAGCCTGAGGCAGGAGAATCACTTGAACCTGGGAGGCAGAGGTTGCGGTCAGCCAAGATCACGCCATTGCACTCCAACCTGGGCAACAAGAGTAAAACTCCATTTCCAAAAAAAAAAAAAGAAGAAGAAGAAGAAGAAGAAAAGGGCATTGAAGGCAGGCAGGAGGGAGAGCAACCTGAAGCAGGGCCCAGGGTGGTGGGTGATCACGAGGGGCAGAGGGCCCATAGGTGGCTGGGCCTGGCCAGAGGCGTGGCTGCAGCTGCTAGCCTTGGTCACAAGAGTGTTGCTGACCTCAGGGTGGGTCACCTAGCCCCTCCCCCAGCATCCCGGGACCACTTCCCTCTGCATGATGACTTGCACTTCCCGCTGCCCTAACCCTGGTTCCCAGGACCCCAACACTCACCCTGCTTCTCCCTTTCACTTCTCAGGCCGTCACCAGCCCTGAGACTCTTCCCGGGGGCCCCCTGCTCCCCCGGGGAAGCCCTACTCAATGCATGGGGTGGGGCCATTGTGTCCCCTGTTGACAGATGAAGAAACTGAGTCTCAAAGAAGCAGGCACAGAGGTTGAGGCCTTAAGGCTGGGATCCCTGCTGCCACCCAGCCTTCCCCAGGAGGAGCAGTGACTCGCTCAGCGTCACCTGCAGCTTCATGAGACCCTGGCTGAAGTCTGCTGACCTCCTCCTTGACTGTGGGATGGCCAGGACAGCTGACCAGGAGCCACTCTCACAGCATATCCCCTCCTGCAAAGGAGGGGGCATGAGGACCTTCAGCAGCCCAGACGTGCACCATCAGGCGGTGCCCCACCCCAGCCCCACGGGACACTGTTGACTTGTTGATAGCCCCTCCCCTTCCTCCTAGGAGGAAGCCGGGCCAAGGATTCCTTTCTGTATTTGGCAGATGGAGAAACTGAGGCCTGATGAGGTGTGGCTTCTGCAGCTATTCCATGAGCCTGGCCCACTGTCCTTGCTTGAGAAGGGCGAAGGGAGAGAAAGCAGGGCCTATGGGGCAGCAGGACCCCGACCCCAGTGGCCTTCCAAATAGTGTGGTGTAGGAGGGCTTCCTGGAGGAGTGGGTCCTGGTGGAACTCATGGGCATAGGAAGTTCTCTATGCCGGCTGCAAGCAGCCACTCTCCTCCCCAAGTTCAGCTCTCCTAAAACTCTAGTCTTTCACCACAGCTCTCTGGTAGTGATGCAAAATGCCCAAGTTCGGTTCTGGTCCCTTCTGCCCGGGGTTCCTATAGAACATGGGCCCTTCTCAGAGTCGGCATGAGTTCCAGGAAAACAGCTGCAGAGCCACGGTCTGTGCAGGGTTCTCCCAGTGACAGAGGCCAGTCACGTGGCAGGAGCTCTCTTGGGAAGCCCAGTGCTGCTTCATGGGGCTGTTCGGGGAAGGGAGTTGGGGAGGAGAGGGGAGGGAAGGGGAGGGGAGAGGAGGGAAGGGGAAGGGAAGGAACAGGAGGGGAGGGGAGGTGTTACCAGGAGGGACTGTATCCAAGTCATGAAGCACCAAAGCATGTTAGCAGCAGCAAATCCATACGGGTCTGTAGCAACCTCAGTTCTTACCTCCTCAGGAAAGAGAATTCAACCGAGAGATCTAAGGCAAAGTGAGAGACCGTGGCAAGTTTCAAAGCAGAAGTGAAAGTTTATTTAAAAGCTTTAGAGAAGAAGCCTGAGCAACATGGCAAAACCCTGCCTCTACCAAATAATAAAAATAATAACACAAAAATTAGCCGGCATGGTGGTGGGCACCTGTGGTCCCAGCTACTCAGGAGGCTGAGGTGAAAGGATCACTTGAACCCGGAAAGTGGAGGTTGCAGTAAGCCCAGATCGTGCAGCTGCACTCCAGCTGGGCTACAGAGCAAGACCCTATCAAAAAAAAAATGGCCAGGCACAGTGGCTCACGCCTGTAATCCCAGCACTTTGGGAGGCCAAGGTGGGCAGATCACCTGAGGTCAGGAGTTCAAAATCAGCCTGGCCAACATGCTGAAACGCTGAATCTACTAAAAATAAAAAATTAATCAGATGTGGTCCCAGCTACTTGGAAGGCTGAGGCAGGAGAATTGCTTGAACCCAGGAGGCGGAAGTTGCAGTGAGCCGAGATTGTGCCACTGCACTCCAGCCTGGGAGACAGAGTGAGACTGTCTCAGAAAAAAAAAAAAAAGTTTTAGGGCAGGAATGAAAGGAAGGAAAGTACACCTGGAAGGCCAAGCAGGTGACTCAAGGGACCTTTGACTTGGGGTTTTATGCGCTGACATGCTTCCACTTCCCATGGTGGGGGGAAGTTGCATTCCTTCTCCAGATTCTTCCCTTGGGCTGGGCTGTGCACATGCACCGCCGAGGCCTACCAGCACCTAGGAGGGCCGCATGCGCAGTGTGCTTACTGAGGTGGTGCACGTGCTCGTCTGAGGCGCTCTTCCCTTACTGTCCACGGTTTCCCCGAGGAAGGTCATACACCAGTTAAGCTCTGCCATTTTGCCTGTTAGTGCTTATGCTGGAGCCCACTCACCCGACTCCTGAGATCTTACTGGGAAGTTGCTGATCACTAGTTTTGGGTGCTTCTATGTAGGAGAAACACCTATGTTGGGAGACTACCTTTTCCTGGTGCTGGTTCGACCAATTATTATTTTAGAGAGACAGTGTAACAACTGCCTATCCCCTGAGGGTCGCATGACATTCCTAGATGCTCTCCTGCCCTGCTCACGTCTGTCTACTGTAACAGAGGCTGCTCAGAAAACAGGCAGGCCCTGTGACTGCCTCCAGCCCAGGTTCTGGGAGCCCCCTTCTTGCCAGACGGCCAGGAGCTCTGACTGCCAGACTTTGGAGAAGGAGGGCATCCCTCTGTGGGCTCAGGCGTGGAGACCACCTGGGCCCTGGCACTCCATTGCTTGCAGCTGTGTCTCTCCACACGTTGCTTGGGACAGTGACATTTCCTTGGGACCTCCTAAGAGATGGCGCTGGCACACTCAGAGGGTTGGCAGGGATGGCTTAAAGGAGGTAGTGCAGGTAAATAACAATGAATGCCACAGGTAGGAGGATGCTCTCAGAAAGCCAGGTCCTCCTTCAGCCAACTCTTGCATTTTCTTGTGTAATGCTCCCAAGTTTACACAGGGAGACAGAACCCAGAGAGGTGGAGTAACTCACACAAGGACACACAGCTAGGAAGGTGCAGAGCTGGGATTCCAGCCCAGAGGTGTATGAGTCCAGAAGCTGATTCGAAATGCTAGCCCTGAGTCCAGGGAAAGCAGGAACATCATATGCCACCAAGCAGAGTCTGGCACACACTGGGCACCCCACAAATGGCAGGGCTTCTCATGATGAGGCAGGAGAATAGGGTCTGGAGGCAGGGAACCTAAGGCTGTTTCATGCCAACTTCCTAGAACTATATTGAAAGAAAACGCATACAAAAAATTAGCTGGGCGTGGTGGTGGATTACGCCTGTAATGCCACCTACTAGGGAGGCTGGAGTGCAATGGTGCTACCTCCGTTCACTGCAACCTCTGCCCCTGGGTTCAAGTGATTCTCCTGCCTCAGTTTCCTGAATAGCTGAGATTACAGGTGCCCGCCACCATGCCCAGCTAATTTTTTTGTATTTTTAGTAGAGACGGGGTTTCACCATATTGGCCAAGCTGGTCTTGAACTCCTGATCTCAGGTGATCCTCCTGCCTCAGCCTCCCAAACTGCTGGGATCACAGGCTTGAGCCACCGTGCCAGCCTCACCCTAGCCTCTGATTGGTTGCTTTTTACAACCAATCAGATGTTTGCACAAGAGTGTGACCTTTGTAACTTTACTTCAGCCTCTGGTTGGCTGCTTTCTGCAACAAATCAGACTGATTGCAGACCACCACTTCATTTACATGAGATGAGCATGAAGTGGCCAACGGGAAACTTCTAGGGGATATTTGGACTCAAGAAGATTCTGTATTTGGACTGTTGAGCCACTGCTTGGTCCACTCCCACACCGTGGAGCATACTTTCGTTTTCAGTAAATCTCTGCTTTCGTTCTTTTGTTGCTTCATTCTTTCTTTGCTTTGCTGGGCATTTTGTCCGATTCTTTGTTCAGAACGCCAAGAACTTGGACAACTTGCAGTCACGACCCTCTACTGGTGACCTCTGTCTTCCCTAAGATCCTGAGTCCATTACTGGAGGATTCTGTCCACCTAAGAGCCTTGAGTTCCTCATTTGATGTTTACAGGGATCAAGAGCGACTGCCCAGGCCAGGTGCAGTGGCTCACGCCTGTGATCCCAGCTCTTTGGGAGGCTGAGGCGGGCGGATCATTTGAGGTCAGGAGTTGAGACCAGCCTGACCAACATGGTGAAACCCTGTCTCTACTAAAAATAAAAAAATTAGCCAGGCAAGGTGGTGAGTGCCTATAATCCCAGCTACTTGGGAGGCTGAGGCAGCAGAATCACTTGAACCTGGGAGGCAGAGGTTGTAATGAGCTGAGATCATGCCGCTGCACTGCAGCCTGGGTGACAGAGTGAGACTTCATCTCAAAAATAAAAAAGAAAAAGGAAAAAAGAAACAACTGCCCTATCCTCCCAACCACCTCCAGCAAAAACAGTTTCCTCACCGATGCCCAGAATGTCACCATTCATATAAATTCCTTGGGCAAGAATCACTTTTTAACAACTCAAGTGTCCTGCAAGGAACCTTGGTTACTTCTGGGAATGGGAGCAGGAAGACTAGAGATAAGAAGATAAGAAGGAGACTTTTTACATTATACCCTTTGCATATCTTTTACATTTTGACCTATGCACCCAAAACATTATTAAGCATTTAACACATTTTTAGGGCTGTTAATAGATGGGTGGGCATATGTGCAGACAGAAGTGAGGGTGTCCCTGGAGAGGCCCAGGCCCCCAGGGCCCAGGAAAGGATGGACCAAGGGGTGTGTGTGACTTGTCCAAGTTTCAGTTCCCTCCAAGTGTTTCACAAGACCAGGGTCCCAGGAGGCCAGGCTGAGATTTGGGTGGCTCCCAGGGAGCTCTGGTCCTGTGACCTGGGGCACTGTGGACCCCGCCCTCTGCAGTGGCCATCTTACTGCAGCACGGTGGCCAGCAGGTGCTCACTGACCAGTCTTCCACAGGGAAGGGCGGACACGGGCAGTGTTATGGGGCAGGCCACTCCTGGCCACCCCCTGGGCCTCATGATGGCCTGTGAGCTGTGTGCACCGACGGCAGCCCTGGGACTTCTTTGTGGTGGCAAAGGAAGGAAGTTTGATTGGGGATAGGGATAGCCTTGGGGACCCTGCAGCCTCCTCTCCCAATGTGGGCAGCGGTGAGGGGTCCTGCAGTCACTTTCCAGCCGCTGGGGATATTGCCACCATGTACAGGGGCCTGCTGAGTAGTGAAGTCAGGAAGGAAGGGGCTGGGGTCACCAGGCGAGGAAGGAAGAGGGTGAGCTGTGCAGGCCTGGAGGGGACACACGGACCACCACTCACAGCACGCCCTCTTGCCAGGACCGCTGTGGACAGGTTCACTGGCTCCCTACTGGGCACTCCCTCCCCCATTACCAACAAGAAGACTGGATCAGTCCCCCGGCCGGAAGGGGCAGAGCTGAGACTGGAACACAGGCCTGCATGGCTCAGCCTCGTGTGTCTCCCGCATGACACACTCAAGCAGGGGACAGGCCCAGACACCTGAAGACCAGGAGGAAGAGATGGCCGCAGAGGGCTGCTGGGCCCCAGCCTGAGCTGGGGTGGGGGCAGCCTTCCAGTCTCCTCTCATCCTATACACGCTGTCCCTGGGCCAGCAGGTGTGTGTGCGTGTAGCACACACACACGTACACACATACACACACGTACACATACACACATATACATACATACACATATACACAAATACACACACAGACACACAGTGGATCATCTCTGCAGACCACAGCATGCGGGCCTGGGGCATGTGGGTTCTCTGTATCTTCTCTCTGCCCCTGAGTTGGACCTGGGATGGGGCCCCAGAAGATTCACAGAGCAGACTCAGTCTCAAGGACCGCAAGCTCAGGGACAGAGACCAGAGGGAACCCCAGGACATGCAGAAGCCTCAGGCCACGGTGGCACTGGGGGAAGCCCAGCTAGCCCTGAAGAGGGAGGAGAACTGGGCCATGCAGCAGGGAAGAGGTGGCCACAGAGGCTGGGGGCCAGGGGCCGGCAGGCAGGGCCTGGGGCTGAGCTTGGGGGCAAGTAGGATGGTTCCAGGCTGTCTTGCTTTCTGAGAGGAGTGAGGAGACTGGGCAAGGGCCTCCATCCTGGGGGTGCTGACAGGGGCTGGTGCACATAGGTGCACGTGCACAGACACACACACACTTGCTTATCAACCAGATGACCTGGCCGACGAGAACCCAAGCACCTCTCTGAGGGGCAGCCCGCACCCTGCAGGCTTGGCCTGGACAACAGATGGCCAGGGAAGCACTCCAGGCTCATTGCAAGGTCTCGTAGGCTCAGCTTCCACCCCCTGGGGCAGAAAGGCCAGTGGCCAGACCCCAGGACTGAGGCACCCAGGATGCCCTGGGGGTGCTGACAGGGGCTGGTGCACATAGGTGCACGTGCACAGACACACACACACTTGCTTATCAACCAGATGACCTGGCCGACGAGAACC
>NW_012116488.1:2648515-2669182 GCF_000951035.1 Colobus angolensis palliatus
GACGAGAACCCAAGCACCTCTCTGAGGGGCAGCCCGCACCCTGCAGGCTTGGCCTGGACAACAGATGGCCAGGGAAGCACTCCAGGCTTATTGCAAGGTCTCGTAGGCTCAGCCTCCACCCCCTGGGGCAGAAAGGCCAGTGGCCAGACCCCAGGACTGAGGCACCCAGGATGCCCTGGTCTCAGCCCCGCCTCTACCCCCAGCTTCCCTGACTGCATCCTCTAGGAGCTGCCATCCCACCCCCAGCTCAGCCTGGCTTGGCCTGGAAAGTTCCAGCCTGCAGCCCCCAGCCCCAGGCACCACTGAGCTCACGAGGATCTGCACACATGGCACACACACCCTCCTGGAATGGAGATACAGGTACACATGCGCACACAGGTCCTGCCAGGAAAACCCTGACTTCCTGTATCCGGGCCTAGGAACTCTCAGGGTCTAAGCTGGGCCCCCTCCCTCTGCCATCAGCTGCTCAGCCTTCAGCACCTCTTCCCAGCCTCTCTTGGGGCCTCCCCCTGCAGTGACCTCCACTCAACTCAGGTTTTGCTCCAGCCTCAGCACCCCCCACCCCAACCCCGGGGTGCCCAGGGCCTTCCTGTAGGTGGGCCTCTGGGAACATGGCGTCACAGGGAGGCCAGGGCCCTGGCCTTATGACTGGCTCTGACTTCACCCCTCCCAGCCGAGGAGGCACTGACAGCACCCCCATTTCACAGCTGGAAGAAAATGAGGCATAGTGAGATAAAGGAACCTGCCTGCATTCTCACAGGTGGGAAGTGGCAGAGCCAGGACAGAACCCCCTCCCCAACCCCACAGTCCAGCCCCAGGACCCTCCGGCTCCAGCTCCTCAGTGAGGAGTCTGAGACAGAACGGTGGGGAAGGGAGTGGCAGGAGCTCCTTGGGGAGAACCTGACCAGGACCAGACCAGGCCAAGCCCTCCCTTCTCCCCTCTGATGAACCCTGCCTGGGACACTCATGGCCACCACCAGGTCAGGGGTGGGGTCAAGCAAGGGAGAGGCTGACCTGTCAATCACTTGCCATCTCTTGGACCCCTCCCCTAGGAAAAGACATGCCCCTCTGGCCCCTGGCTGGGAAGATCCCCAGCATGACACAGTGCCGACCTCTGTTCTCTGCCAGCCTCGATCTTCCCATCAGGGATGGGAATCGCTTATTGGCACTAGCATCACAAACCCACCCCCAGCTCAACCCTGGAGATGGGGAACGCCAACTTCCTCATTCCTGCCCCACCTGCCCCACCCTGCCAGGGGACGTCTGGAGATTCCCTTGCCTCAGCCTGCCCTGCTCCTGGCTTCCAGCGCTGGTGCCCCCATGGAGGAGGGTACTGCCCCAGCACTTGCTCCCAGAAGAGACAGACAAGCCCTGGGCACTCAACCCCCAGGCTCTAGCCCCAGCAAGACTCAGGCTCCAGGTCCCAGACCTGGCACAGGAACCAGGGCAGGTCTGCCCAGGGAACTGCCCCCTGACTGTCCACAGTGCAGGGAGGGGGCCTGGAGGGAACAGGGAGAGACACGCCCCCTGTCTGCCTGGCACCAGAGCCTTTCAGACCCCTTACCCTGTCCTCAGGCGACCCAAATTCGTGGAGCTCTTGGAATCTTGGCCCACCTGCGGTCACTTGCCCCCCCCTCCCGCCAGGGTCAGGGTCAGGCCCAGAGACACTATGGGGGCCCACTGTGGGGGCTGGGAGGGGCACCTGTCACCACCTGTCTCAGCTGCTCCCTGGAAATCTCCCCATCTCAACTTTCAGCCTCCCCAGCAAGCCCGGCTGCCAATGCAAATGGGTTTCCCAGCAACTTCAAGGCTTCCCGCAGGCTTCAAGGCTTCAAGTTTCATGGCAGCTTTGCGGAGAGAAGTGGGGATGCAGGTGCACACTGCAGCAGTCTCCCTATGCTTGCCTCCATTGCTGACATCTCACGGTCACTCCCGGACACACACTCCATGGGTGACACACCCCCTGCAGTAACTTGACAACTTTCACTGCTGGGAAGTCCCTCCCACGTCTAACCCAAATTCTTCAAGCTGCAGAACCAGTCTTGGCCTCTTTTTGTCCCCAGGAAGCCCCGACTCTGCCTTGGCTGAGACGAGGCTGAGCGGGCACCAGGCCAGTGGACCGTGCCGCGGTGGGGGCAGCCACAGGCATGGGCCTCCCCTGCTCTGGACCTGCCTCAGTCGTCTCATGGCTTCCACGGGCACCAGAGGGCCACCCACCAAATGGTGTCACCAGAGAGCCTCCGGCCTGGTCCTTCAGCACACTGGGACCCAGGCCCCCCATGCCCTGCCCACTCCTTAGGGAGGCACCATTTTAATTCACATTTATTTTTTAAATAAATACTCTGCTCTTCACTTTCAGACTGGAGGGTGAAGCCGGACAGTCGGGTGGGAGGCTCTCCATGACAGGCAGCATTGAGAGCTCTGCGGCCCCAAACACTCCCGACCAATGCCTGAAATGCCTCCTGCACGGCTGCTCCTTCTGGCTGGACAGCTGTGCTTGGCTGCTGACGACAAAAATTCCCTAACTGCAGTGTCAGAGTTGGGGGCAGGGCCCAGAGTGACTCCCTGGGCTCTTGGCTGAACCCCACTGACCACAGCCCCCTGCCAGCGGCCGGCCTCCTCTCGAGCCAGAGAGAACTAGATACAGGTGATTCGCACAGCCATGGCACTGGGCACCTTGATCTCCTCAAAGAGCACACGGCCCCGGGGGGACTCCGCACCCACCACCCCAGCTGCAGCTCTCAGCAAGTCTTGGGTGTGCTGCAGGAGATGCTGTTTCCGCCGGCAGCCCAGTCGGCGCAGCGCCAGAATGGCCAGTATGTGGTCCCGCCTGCAGAGACATGCGGGCGCTCACTGCAGGCTTACACCTCCGCAACATCCCCAGCCCCAGGATGAGGGGAACCCATGGGCTTGGGAGTTAGTGTGAGTCACTCTGCATTCCAGGAGTCGGTCAGGGAGGTCAGATTGAGGCCAGGAAGAGCTGTGCTGGGGGAGGGGGCAGAGCGTGGGCCGGCAGGGGAGGGGGGGGCCACCATAGCTGGGCTTGAAGGGGCACAGAAGAGGGGTGTGCAGAGTGGGGAAGAGCCCGCGCAGTGGCACAGAGGGAGACCCGAGGACAGGGTGGAGAGAGAGGGAGGGAGACCCAGGGACAGGGTGGAGAGAGGGGGAGACACGGGGTTGGGGCGCAGGATGGAGAGGGAGGGAGGGAGGGAGACACAGGGACAGGGTGGAGAGGGAGGGAGGGAGACACAGGGACAGGGTGGAGAGGGAGGGAGACACGGGGTTGGGGCGCAGGATGGAGAGGGAGGGAGGGAGACACAGGGACAGGGTGGAGAGGGAGGGAGGGAGACACAGGGACAGGGTGGAGAGGGAGGGAGGGGGTGATGCAACTGCGGGTGATGGGGCCGACGGGGTGGGGGGAGTAGTTGGAGGGGAACCCCCAGGGTGCCATGAGGTGCCACTCTCTCTCTGAGCCACAGCCTGGAATACAGGCCAGCTGGGGTCAGGGAATCTTCCCCCACCCCATGGCAGGGTGGCCCAGGGAAGGGGATGAAGCAGGGACTTTCTGTGAGCTCCACATCCCAGAATCTTCAAACGAATGGGAAGGGAGAGATTCGAGCTGGGATTTCCAAAAGCTTGGATGACTCACCGTCGCCCCAGCACAACCCGGGATCAATACCCTTCCTCCTGACCCGATCTCAGAATCCCCTGGCTTTCAGAGAGGACTTTCTCCCCAGGGGTGGGGGGCCCACCTTCCCCCTTGGATTCCAGGACTGGAGGTGTGCCACCCCCGGTAGGGCTGATGGAGGATGGCCGAGAACAGATTAGGAGAAGGAAGGGGTGTTCTCCATACCCCCTCCAGCCTTGAGGGTCTGAGGGTCCAAGGCCTACCTCCTGCCTCTGGTCTCCAGGCCCCTGGGCAGTCAGGTACGGGCTGGGGTCCCTCCAATACCAGCCCCTTGGCCCCGAAGCTCTGGTAGGAAGTTAGTGGAAGCAGGTGGGGTACGCACCTGATGTCGGGGTAGCTCCGGATGAGAGTCTCCAGGTGCCGCTGGATGTCGTCTTTGTAAGTCTCGCCCAGGATCTCGGCCACACACTGGATGGCTTGGTCCAACCATGTGGCCTCGGAACCCTGCGAGACAGAACTGCCACCTGCCCCAGGAGCCCTCTCCCCACCCCTGCTCCAACACCTGCAGGAGCACCAGGTCAGCGCAAGGTCAGCCCTCCTGCAGCGTCAGCCCTCCTGCAGTCACTTCAGCTCCGTGCCAGGACTGCCTCCCCCAAAACAGAACAGGACCGTGCCTGGACACCGAGGGCTCGTGGGCCACACAGCATTCATCCCCCCTCCAATCCCATCCTGCTCGGACAGGAAAACCGAGGCCAGCCTGAGAGTGCTGCTGCTGGGGGCAGACAAGGGATATGCAGGGGCGCTGGTGCCTCCCCTCTGAGGGTTCTGGCCTGAGGTGGGGAACACCTCCCACAGACCCTGATCATGAGATGGGGCTGTGACCTTCGCCCCTTCCCTGTGGCCCTGCAAACTGTATGCAAATGTCTGCAAAGTGCCGCCCTCCCACCTGGTTCCCCCCACCCCCCAGCCCCACAGGCGCCCCAGTCCCTGTTCCACCCGACCCAGAGTCAGGAGAACCACTCCCACCAAAAGCCCTTCTGGCACTATGGCCCTAGTCGCTGCCACCCCTCCCCGCACAGAGGCGAGCACCGAGGGGCAGTCAGACGTCGCCCCTACCAGGCCCTGGAAGGTGTCGCTGATGGCCTGGGCATCCAGGCTCATCTTCTGGGAGCCACGCATGCGCTCCACGGCCCAGAACCGCTTCCGTGGCCTCAGCGCCTGTGCCAGGTACTCGCGGACCACGAACCGGTGCACCTCCCGCAGAGTCTCCTGGGCGACCCAGGGTCAGGGTCAGGGTCAGAGTCAACAGCCCCAACCATGGGCACAGCCCTGCCAGGGCCCTCCCCCTCATGGTACCTGTGCCCGTGGCTGGGCCACACGCTGGAGATGACCGGTGAACCTCACTACCTTGTCCATGAGGGGACGCAGCCAGTCCTGCGTCAGCCAGTCCCTGGTGCACACAACCCTGAAGAGCGGCTGGGGAAAGAGGGGCTGGGAGTCTGTAAATGTGCACTCCCCCCCCAACCTAACCCCTCCCTCGAAGCCCAGTGTGCCACTCCTGACCCTTCCCTCCTGGGTTTGGGGTACCATTCCCCCTCCTAGCCACAGGTTGTATCAGGAGCACTTTTCCAGAATGCCTCTCCCGGGCCCCAACATCCAGGGGCAGGGTTTGAGTTTGTCCAGTCAGATGTGCTCAGGGTGTGCCCCGGGAAAGCCTTGAGGGACTGGGGGAGGACCCCGGGCCTGGCTCCGTGGACCCACCATCCCAGGCTTCGGGGGTGACCACTAAGAGCTGGAGACTGAAGCGAGAAGGCAGGCGTCTCCCAGCCGCCCCTGCTCAGCTGGGACCTCACCTGGGTCTCCTGCCCACTACCCTCCACACACCCATGAGCTGGCCCCTGGAATAAATGAACGCTGTGACCTGGGCCTCCAGGCTCTAGGAAATAGAGGGTACCTCCTGGGCATGGGAAGTGGGGAGAGAGGGCCTGTCACAGTCACCTGCAACTCACACTGCAAGCCCTGAAGCAGGTGCTTCTGGAAGCTGCAGGTGGCCGCCACCAGGGGCTTCTCCAGCTCCTCTTGAGTTCCTGGGAACCTGGAGAGAATACTGGTCCTGCGGAGTGGCCAGGACCAGCGATGAGGTGGGCAAGGGAGACCAGGCTGGGGAACAGGGCCAGGCACACAGCTGCACTCACTGAGACTGCAATGTGAAGGGCAGCCCATGGGGCTCCCCAGTGTAGCTGCCTGCAAGCAGAGTCAAGTAGGGGACAGCACAGAAGCCCAGGGAGCCAGTCACAGCGGGGTGGGTCAGGGGGTGGGTGACCCTTTCCCCTCTGGCAGCTCTGGGACAGACCTTCCATTCCTCTTGGTGACAAACAGTGCGGCATAGCCATGCCTGGAACACACCCTACTTTGAGCCTCATAACTGCCCCCTGAATGTGACAATGTCCCTATTTCACTGTTGAGGAAACTGAGGGCCAGGCTACACCTAGTCCCCACAGCCAGGGACACAGCAGGGCAGGCTGGAGTTCCATCAATGGTTTGGCCAGAGGTTGCCTACCAAGGGTCAGAGAATGCTCCCTGGAGCTGAAACACCAGGGTCCCAGGGCCAAGGACAAGCGTGGCACAGATTAAGGACAAGAGAGTGTTGGAGAAGCCGTGCCTCATGGTCATGCTTTGGATATAGGCAGGCCGAGTTCAAGTCTCAGCTCCACCACTTCCTGGCTGCATGGCCATGGGCAACTGGCACCTCCTTTGCAGGCTGTGCTCTGCACCTGTGTGTGGGTGTACTGCACTTGGGATGAGACCTGTCAGGCAGGGAAGGCATCACAAAGTGCCTGGCACTCATGCATGCTCACAAAGAGCCAATGGGAACCGAGTCCCCTAAGGCACAGAGTTCCCACACCGCCCCAGGGAGCAGGTGCTCGGATCCTATTTGACAGGTGGCAAAAGAGCCACAGAGGGGCAGTGGCTTGTCCCTGAGCACACAGCCAGCAGGTGGCACAGCTGCTCTCTGAAGTCAGATAAATGAGAAGTACTTCGGGACATTACAATTCACAAACTTTTGAAAAAGGATGAACCCAGACGGGGTGGCTCAGTCTGTGCCTCCGGCGCTGGCCGCCCTCCGTGCTGCCGCATCTGCTGAGGCCTGGCCTGGAGCTCAGGGCACAGAAGGCCGACAGCCACTGGCAGCCCACAGGGAGGGCCTCTGCCTTCTGGGGGCACAGAGACCCAGACCTCACCCCAGCACAGCCCAGGGTGCAGGCTGAGGGAGGCTTCCCAGAGGAGGAGGTGTCCCAAAATGGAAGAAATGCTGTCTGGGATGAAGGGAGGGAAAAACTGAACCCAGGGCAGCAGGCAGGGAGCTGGAACCCTCCACCTCTGCTCAGCCTTGAAGAGCCGCCCACACTCCCCCAGGGCCTCCGCTCAAATGGACACACACACACACACAGGCACACGGCACACGCCCCTCAGCTCTGACACACACACACCACTCAGTTCCACCCCTGCACGCACATGCACACACACCTCTTAGCTCTGACACACACACACACACACACACACCCCTCAGCTCTGCCAAACACACGCACATCACACACCCTCAGCTCTCCCCACATGCACACACGCACACGCACCCTCAGCTCCATCACGCGCACACACACACACACCCCTCAACTCTGCTGCACACACACCCCTCAGATCCACCAACACACAGACACAAACACACACACTCCTCACCTCTGCCCCCTCCACGCGCGCGCACTCCCTTCCATCCAGTTTCCCGGCGCTCGCGTGCCCCCTGCTGGTCACGCCGCGCCTGTGCAGGAGCGGGCGAGCCCTACCTGAGCTCCTCGCAGGCGTTGATGTAGGCGCCCAGGTGGGGCTCGCTCACCGCCTCCGACGCCAGAAAAGCCTTTTCAAACCTAGGACGGGATACACAGAGCCTTTGGGGACCCTCCCTGGCTGCGCGATGACCCTGGGTCCACCCTCCCAATCAGGTCCCTAGGCAGACTCCTCCCTCCCACCTGCAGAGCACACCAGGCTGGGTCGCTCCCCTACTTAGGATGCGTCCGCACCTGGGCACGAAGAGGCCGAGCGCCCGTGTGCAGATTCGCAGCGTGGTGGCCTCCAGCTCCGCGGAGATGGCGCCGGCCGCCTTCACGTGCTCAGCCACGAGCTGCGAGCGAAGTCCTGCACTGAGCGTGCGTCCCAGCCGAAGACCTGAGGCCGCGGCTCCCCTGGTAGCCCCGCCACACCTCCAGCCCGCCCCGCTGTGTCTCTCAGTCTTGGCTCCTCCAGCTTTCAGCCGCCCAACCGAGAGTCAACTCCTGCAAACCCCCATCCTGCAGCCTCCCAGCCCGTCGGCGCGCCGGGGCTCCCCGATTTTCCCCCACGTGGGGCCTCAGGCTCCCATCTAACGGAAGGGTTGGTTGGGACTGGATAGGAATGCGTTCTGGGTATCGCCACCGTGTGCGTGAGGCTTGAACACACGCCCCTTCTCAGCCCCTGCTCCCGGCCGCACCATGTGGACGTCCATGGAGAGCGGCGCCCGGTAAAGGCCCTGCAGCACCTCGGGGTCCTCGGCGGCCGCCCAGTGACTCTGCTCCAGCTGCAAGATGTTGTCGAAGCAGCTTGCGATCTTGGCCTGGGGGGAGAAGGGATGGGGCCGCGGTGAGACCCTCCTGGACCCCGTACCGCGCCGTCCGGGATTAGGGCCGCCCTGTCGGGTCACAAGCCCGCGCCGGGGGCCACAGGATGAACCAGCGCCAGCTCTGGCGGCGGCTAGCCTGGGCGCCGCACATCCCCCCAGGGCCCGCCCCCTCCAGCCTGACCCGCCCGGCCTGACCTCCAGGAAGCTGGTGTAGTCGCTTTCCAGTCCGGCCCACACGTCGGGCGCCAGGAGCGGGGGCAGGGGCTCGGCGGGCAGCGCTAGGCCCGGGGGGCCTAGGAAGTCAGGACTGGAAGGCAGGGCAGGGGGCTGAGGGCGGGCGCGGCTCTGATGCGGCAGCAGCTGCCCCTCTTCTGGCCAGGCTCAAAGTCTAGAGCCAATCCCGAAGCTGGGCATATCTGTACACACACACACACACACACGCCTCCAGGCTGCCATGCCACACGCCCTCCCCGGAAGCCTCTGACAGCTGGGTTCCTGCTTTCCTGCAGAATGCTGAAGGGCGGCTACCCAGATGGCACTCCGCCTTCTCCTCAAACACAGCTCAGGGGTCGGTCAACCTCCAGCCCGCAGCAGGGAGGCCCACAGCGGGGCGGACAGAGGTCTGACCCCATACAATTTAAGGAGAAATTTAAGGAGTGCGGGACTTCAGGCAACCTCCCCCACCTCCGCGGGCGCTCCTGCCGGTGGGGCTGGGAACCGCTCCGCAGGGAACGCAATCGTCCCATTCACAGAGCTGGAGGTGGCCGCTCCCGGCAGGCTGTACCCTGAACCCAGATGCCCGTCCAAAGGGGACAGCACGGGTGAGCCCACGCCAGGCGCTGTGAACCCGCGGGGGTGAGTCCGGCCTAGCGGGGTGCCCTTTTCGCTTTTTTTCTTTTCTTTTCTTTTCTTTTTTTTTTTTCTTTGAGACTGAGTCTTGCTCTGTCGCCCAGGCTGGAGTGCAGTAGCGTGATCTCGGCTCACAGCAACCTCCGCCTCCCGGGTACAAGTGATTCTCCTACCTCAGCCTCCGGAATAGCTGAGATTACAGGTGCATGCCACCATGTCTGGCTAATTTTTGTATTTTTGTAGAGATGGGGTTTCACCGTGTTGGCCAGGCTGATTTCGAACTCCTGACAGGTGATCAGCCCCCTCAGCCTCCCAAACTGCTGGGATTACAGGCGTGAGCCACGGTGCCTGGCCAAGATGTGCCCTTTTCTGATGCGCCCAAAGGCACTTGGTGGACCAGCACAGGCCCTACTCCCATGGGAACCTCCCCGCGGAAACTTTTCAAATTCTGGAACTGTGTATGGGTGACCCCTAGAAAACCTGGGGCAGGAGCGCCCCACGGCCTAACCCGTCGAGGAAAGCATGTCGAAGCCCTCGGCTCTCAGCCCTCTCCCAGGGAGGGAACAGAGAAGAAAGGCCTGGTGCTCCTCAAAGCGGGCTCCCCAAGGCCTGCGGGGGAAGCGGCAGCCGTCCTCTCCACTGGCGCCCTGGCCGAGGCTCACCTGCCATAGACGTTGGCGGCCCAGTCTAGCAGGACATAGAGCTGCTCGCAGCCGCGGGCGTCGCGCGCGAGTTCCTGCAGGCGCTGGGCCACCGCGCTGTGGAAGGCGCGCAGATAGACTTCCCACGCCGGGAAGCCGGCCGCCGCATAAGCGGGCTGCACCTCCTGCCGCACCTTCTGCAGATCGCGGCGAACCAAGCCGCCCAGCTCTGCCAGAAGCTGGGCCAGACCCGAGGCGCCCTCCGCCGCCGCAGAGGCCCACCCCGCGCCCGGCCGCCGCACGCGCTCCTGAGCGCTCCGCCGCACCGCCTCCTCCCAGTGCTGGCGCCAGTGGCGCGGCGTGCGCAGGAAGTCGCCGTCGTCGGGGGGCGAGGGGTGGGCCTCCTCCTCCGCGTTCACCACGCGGGCCAGCTCGGCCAGCACGGCCGTGTCCACGCCGTCGCTGCCCAGCGTTTCGCGCACGATGGCGCTGAGCTCGGCTGCCAGCCCGTCGTAATGCAGGCACACGTCCATGGCGCGCCGCGCGAAGTCCGTGGGGTCCTGCTCAAAGGTGCGCGAGGCCTTCTCCGCCACCAGCCGTGTCTCCAGGCGCAGAAGCTGTTCGAAGGCCGCCAGCAGTTGCCGTTCAGTAATGAGGTCGGCCACGGATTTGCCTTCTGCACCGGCACGCGAGAAGAGGGGTGGTGAGAGGGACCGCCCCAAGACCCCGACCGGGACGAAGACCTGCAGGCCGCGACTCAGTCTATCGGGGCTGGATTGCCTGGCCTCTACCAGATGCCCCAGCCCAGCTGAAGGCCTGCTCCAGGAACAACAGGCCCCAGCTGCGAGGAACCCTTCCTTAGAGTCACCTTTGAAGAGGCAGAACCTGGGGCCCCAAGCCTGGCTGAACAGAGCAATTTGGGTCAACCCCTACCTTCCGCCTGGCTCCCACGCCCACCTTGCACTCCCAGCTGAGCCGGACCTGATAGCCTCATGCTCAGCCCTGATTGCAGGTCTAATAGGGTCTGAGCTCAGGCGGGGCGTTTCCTGCCCTGTCCAGCTTTACATTCCTGCTGCTCCCCACTCTCCGCCAGCCTCCACCCAACAAGAGCTCTCCACCTCTACCGTGTCCCCCTCTTCCCAATCCCAGTGTATCCTCCTCTGGCCAATCCCCCTGACCTTCCCTCCAGGTACCTCTGCGAGCCTTTGCACCCTCTGCAACCCTGTGATCAGCTATGTGCATGGCCCTAGTTTGGCCAGGAGCCAGGCCCAGGAGCCAGGCTATGACAGGTCATGGAGAGGCTGGATATCTAGGGCCGGCCATGCAGATCTGGGTTCAAGTCCCATTCTCCATGCTGTGAGACTTGAGGCAAGTCACTCCACCTCTCTGAGCCTCACTTTTCTCATCTGCCCAATGAGGGGGCTCCCATTGCAGAGATATTGCAAGAATTTAAGGTGCAATTGTCCAGCTGGGCATGGTGACTCACACCTGTAATCCCAGCACTTCAGGAGGCCAAGGCAGGAGGATTGGGTGAGCTCAGGAGTTTGAGACCAGCCTGGACAAAATAGCAAGACCTTATCTCTACAAAAAAATAAAAATAAATTTAAAAATTAGGCCAGGCACAGTGGCTCCCGCCTGTAATCCCAGCACTTTGGGAGGCCGAGGGGGCGGATCACAGGGTCAGGAGCTCAAGACCAGCCTGGTCAATATGGTGAAACCCCGTCTCTACTAAAAATACAAAAAAAAAAATTTAGCCAGGTGTGGTGGTGGGCGCCTGTAGTCCTAGCGACTTGGGGGCCTGAGGCAGAAGAATCACTTGAACCAGGGAGGTGGAGTTTGCAGTGAGCCGAGATTGCATCACCGCACTCCAGCCTGGGCAACAGAGTGAGACTCAGTCTCAAAAAAAAGAAAAAGAAAAAAAGAAAAAAACATTTAGCCGGGTGCAGTGGCTCACACCTGTAGTCCCAGCTACTCAGGAAGCTGAGGTGGGAGGATTGCTGGAGCCCAGGATGTCAAGGTCACAGTGAGCTGTAATTGCACCACTGCATGCCAGCCTGGGTGACAGAGTGGAGACCCTGTGTCAAATAAATAAATAAGTGCACGTGTCTGGGGCCGGGGTTTGGGGAGCTAGGGAGGAGAGCCTTTCCAGAAGCCTCAGCTCAGCTGCCCCGACCTCTCGCCTGTTTCCTTTCATATTTACTGTTGTTTCTGAGGCCCTTACCTGCCTCGGGTTTCAGTTCCTCAGACGCTGCCCCAGTGGATGCCTGCTGGCTGACACCGTTCATGACCCCCGAGGGCACCTCAGGAGTGGCCTGGAAATGGCCGGCAGCTGGGCCCCCATCCAGGGCTTGCCGGAAGGACCGGAACAGGGAGCAGGAGCTTCGCCGGAACAGGCCCGTATCCTCCTTGGAGACCTGGGTCAAAGCCCGTTGGCTGGCCCGGGAGAAGGCCTGCCTCAAGGTACCCAGGCCCAGCCTTGTGCCATCCTTGCAGTGGGCATTGGACTCTTTCCTGCTGCTTGTTCGCCGGGAGCCCTGGGCTGGAGTCTGCGACTCCTCAGCCTCCTTGGGACTTTGCAGCTCTAGCCCAGGAGTCTCTGTCTGTGGCAATGGCATCTTGGCAGCAGGAGAGCTGAGGGCAAGAAGCAGTGGCCACAGGAGCAGACACAGAAACGTGGTGTGGCCCTGTGGGGCCTGGCCACACCCAGGGGCTTGGTCAAGGAAGGCTCCCCAGAGGAGGCAGCCCTCAGGCTGTCTAAAAGAAGCATCACCAGGCCACTCTCTTGGCGAGAGCCCTCAGTGTGCCAGGCCGCAGCTGGGCACAGAGATACAGACAGCTGCTTTCATCAGGAGCCTTTCCTGAGACCATCCCCCAAAGAGGGTCTCCCCAGGTGCCCACCATCACTTCGCCTGCCAGGCCAGACCCTCCCATTAGAATTGGAGAAGATCATTGACATGTAGGTTCTGGGGCCCAGTCCAGACCACAGCTCACAACACGCGAGGGCAGGACCAGCAGCCACATCCAGGCCTTCCCAGATGTTAGGTCCTGAGGCCTAAAACCCTCCCCCCAGCCCCCACTAGCTCCTTCACTGCCCTCCAGGTCCCTCAGCTCACCCCGCTTCAGCCCAAAAGGCCTGACTACTTTGGCTCAAAGGGGAGGGCAGGGACCCCCATGAGAGCCCACCCCTTCCCTGGGTGTCGCAGAGTCTGCTGAGGTGGCATGGGGCCTGAAGGCAGTGGCCAAGGCCACCCTGCTGCTTATCGTGGCTGTGCAGCCGCAGGGCCGGCAGCAGGAGGAGCCTCGGGTCTATATTTAACCAGGGACTGGGGGGTTCTCCACGCTGTTTCCCACCCATTGCCTCTCCCCCTCCCCCCACTCCTCCCCCTCTTCACCATAGCCTGCTCTGGCCCCTCCCCAACACAGGGAATGAGGGGGCTGTCCCAGGGACATGGGAGTGGCTGAGCTGTGGCTGCTCCTGCTCCCCCAGGGCCCTCAGCACCCTGGCCTGCCAGGCTCCACCCACACCCCCTTCCAGCCTGAGGAGTTTTTGCTTTCCTGGCTTTAGGTTGGGAGAGAGGAGGGGGCCTCCCACCCACCCCATTGCACAAGCTGGGCCATGGGTTGGGGAGGGCATTAGGCTGGCAAAGCCTCACTTTCCCCTAGGAGAAACTGGGGCCAAAGAAGGGCTGAACCTGCCCCTAGCCCAGCCCCAGGGTCCCCCACCCAGGTGCCAGGACCAAAGCCCCCGCCTGACCCACCACCCAACCCTTGGGTGACATCAGGCAGGAAATGTGCCTCCCCAGGCCCCAGTTTGCTGGGGTGGAATGACACCAAGGTGAGCAGGGCCCAGACCCCCACCCACCCTCGCCCTCCAGCAAGGTGCCTGCTGGGTCCAGCAGAGGCCTGCCTACCTACCTACCTTCCTTGAGGTTCCCAGAGACAGCTAAGCAGCTGGATGGAGGCAGGGGTGGGAGAGACACGGAGGTGGCTAAGCAGCTGGATGGAGGCCGGGGTGGGAGAGACACGGAGGCAGCTAAGCAGCGGGATGGAGGCCGGGATGGGAGAGCCAGGTGATTGATGGGGCTTATCAGCCCCGCCCTGGCCACAGGTTGGCGACTTCCCCCAGCGCCAGGGTTCAGGGACGCTGCCTGATTCAGACGTGACCCACACACTTCAGGGCGCCATCTGTCCCAGCCTCCGTTCCCCTCTCTCTCCCTGGTGCCCCTCCATGCTTGGCATGGGGGCTGGCGCCCAGCCGGGCAGGGGTGTCGTGAAGAGAATGGTTCGGTTTGGCACACGCCGCATCCACTGCTGTCAAGGGGACGGAGGCCGGGATGTGGGGCAAGGACAAGTCAAGCCCCGCCTTCTTGTTTGGGAGAGCTCACACTTAGTAAGCACCTACTGTATGCCCACGTCGATGCCTGACACAGATCAGCTACTGTGACAACAAAGTTAGGGGGTGTCATTTGCCCGTTTCCCAGGCGAGGAACCTGAGGCCCACAGAGGGACAGAGTCTGCCCCTGGCCGCGTAGCTCAGGCTGGGGAACCTGCCTGGGGCTGGGAGCAGAGGCAGGACCGGCCGTGTCTCCACCTCCAGGGAGTCAGAACTGCTGCCCAGAAGCCCCCCTCCCAGCGGGGAGACCCAAGGTGTCAGCAGGTCCCAGAGTGGGGTCAGATGTGGAGGTCCTCTCCCGGAAAGCCTAGAGGAAGGCTGGGTAAGGAGGGGCAGCTGTGCCGGTGAATCTCTTAGGAGGTTACATAGGCAGAGGCTTGAGGGTCACTCAGCCTGCTTTTGTCCCAAACCAGAACTTTGCTGAAGGGCCAGTAAGGTCCCTAGATGGCCCCTCAGCCTCCAGCCATGCCACATTCGACCCTGCAGCTCCCAACAGCTTCCCAAGCCATTCTTGACCTTCCCAAAGCAAAAGTCCAGCCAGGTCACTCCCCTGCTTTAAGCCCTTCCGTGGTTCCCTCCTGCCCGAGCCCCACAGCCAGGCATCCATCCTGGAACCTCCTTCCTCCACCTCTGCCTCTCGCTGATGACGCCTCACCAGCTTCCCCTGGGGTTCACGGACAGCCTGCATCCCACCCAGCCTCCTCTCTGTCCTCCCAGCTGCACGCCCAGCCTCCGGCTTCCCCTCCGGCCATTCCCTTTCCTGGACCCTGTTTGTTCACCAAATCTGACCTGGGTTTCAGGACCTCGGGGTTCAGATGCCTCGCACCACCTGCCGTCACCATCTATCCGTTCAGTGGGCACTCGGCATTGTCCCTGTGATGATGTGGCCCTCCTGCACTGGCCTGGCAGCCTCTGTCCATCTACCCCTGTCACCCCAGAGCACAGCCTGGAAGCAGGGGGAACATCGGTGTCAGGGTCGCCCTGCCTCCTCTGACTGGCCTGCCTGCTGCCATGCTGGCGCCTGCGGGGCCGAGACCTGAAGGCCCCTCTCAGCTCCCTCCTCCACCCCCCAAGGCTCTCGCCTGGCCTCTCCCTGTGCCTGCCTCCCCACACCCCCATGGACTGTCTCTGGCTCTCTTTTCTCTCTGTGTCTCTCTGTCCCTAGTGCCTGGAGGGTCCAGGGGGCCCCGGCTCCTATGCTGCCACTCCCTGATTGCAAGACCCTGGAGACTGAGGCCCGGCCTGAGCCCCGGGTCCCACTCTCCCCAGGTCAGGCTAATACACCCTTTGTGGGGCCAGCAGCAGGGGCAAGAAACCACCCAGAGACACGGTCACTGAGACCTCCCACCCCGGGCCACCCTAGCTGTGACCGAGAAGTCAAGTCTGAACTTCCCCACCCTTGCTACCCCCAGCCTCAGCTTCTACTCCCCGCTTTCCCCTAGACCTTCCTTCCCGTAGCTGCTCCTCCTCCTCCCGATCGCTCTGCAGTGCTCACCCACCCCCCAGCCTCCCACCTACGCTGGGACTGGGCCGTGGCTCCACTCCTCAACGCTCCAAAGGAGCCTCTGCAGGTGACTGCCTATACTGTGCCCTGGGCTGAAGCCCTGTGCGGGGCTTGTCCCCTCTCACTTCCGCACCTGCAATCCACCTTCACCTGATCACAGCCTCCGAGCTGCTCTCCTTTCCAGGCCCCCTCGATGCTGCCTCCTAGAATCAGTCATAAGAATCTTGCTAGCAGTTAGAGCGGTCTTCGGCCAACCTCCCCAACAGCACTTGGGTTTTCCTGTTGAGAGGTGGGACTGAGGGACAGGACTAGCTGGATTTCCTAGTCCGACCAAGAATCCCTAAGCCTAGCTGGGAAGGTGACCACATCCGCCTTTAAATACAGGGCTTGTAACTTAGCTCACACCCGACCAATCAGGTAGTAAAGAGAGCTCACAAAAATGCTAATTAGGCAAAAAGAGGAGGTAAAGAAATAGCCAATCATCTATCGCCTGAGAGCACAGCGGGAGGGACAATGATTGGGATATAAACCCAGGCACGTGTAAAACCGGGTTTTGAAAGCTTTCCTTGTAAACTTTCCTTTTCCTTCCAGCCCCTGCAAATAAGGAAAATGACAAGGATGTTTGTTCTCACCACTCTTAATCCTCAACATTTGCCTGGAGAACAAGTTAAGACAATAAGGAAAGAAAAATAGATAAGAGAGGTAAACACTGGTGAGGAGCAGATTAAATTGTCATTATTCATAGGTGATAAGATTGTTGGCTTAGAAAATCTGAGACTTGGCCAGGCGCGGTGGCTCAAGCCTGTAATCCCAGCACTTTGGGAGGCCAAGACGGGCAGATCACGAGGTCAGGAGATCGAGACCATCCTGGCTAACATGGTGAAACCCCATCTCTACTAAAAAAAATACAAAAAACTAGCCAGGCGAAGTGGCGGGCGCCTGTAGTCCCAGCTACTCGGGAGGCTGAGGCAGGAGAATGGCGTAAACCCGGGAGGCAGAACTTGCAGCGAGCTGAGATCTGGCCGCTGCACTCCAAGCTGGGTGACAGAGCAAGACTCCGTCTCAAAAAAAAAAAGAAAATCTGAGACTGAAAATTATTGGAGCTAATAAAAGGGTTTAGTAAGTTCTGTGCATTTATTATGTAAATACAAGCAATACCTTTCCTGTACCCCAGCAAAGCCTATTAGAAAGAGACACTTAAAAGACTTCCCTTCACAGTAGCAACAAAGCATAAGCCCCCTGGGCCACCGCTGCCCTCAGAAGCAGCACAGCTCTGTCCTTAGCTTGGCATTCAAGGCCTCTCCTAATGACCCCTCTGGCTTCAGTTCCAACTCATTCCCTCGCTCTGATCACTCAGAAGCACCCACGTCTCCTCCACATCTTTGCACTCTGCCTACAGTGAGCTCAGACCCTCCTTCTTCAGTTGTCAGCTCATTGAAGGCTCAGCAGAAATGGCTCCTCCCGGGAGAAGCCTTCCCTGACCAGCTGAGCCCATACCATGTTCGGCACCTCCTGCTCTGGGCCTGATCCCAGCCCTGGGCACACCTGCCATGACGGAGGTACAGTTACAGAGCCTGGAGACGAGGAGACTCCCAAGACAGGGAGTGAGCCTGACTCAGCCCCCAGCCATGGCTAGTACTCGGCACTTTCCCGGGAAAACCAGGCAAGTGAATCTGAAGCCTGAGCGTGAGCGCACGGGTATATGCACACTTTTCTGGGCATCGGTTTTGCACATCTGTGTGTTGACCTGAGAGTGTCTCCCTGTATGTGCGTGACTCTGCCCTGGAGTGTCCCCAGAGGGTCTGCCAGTGCTTCTGAGTCTGTGTCTGTGCCCGCATGCCCATCTTGGTGTCTTCGGTGTCTATCTGTGCTTCTGCCTGAGCGTGTCTGCCTGTGTATCGGGTGTGTACGTGTCCACTGTGGTTTGCGCTGGCCCTCTGGCCTGGTCAGCCTGCGCTCTGAGTAAGGCCCTTGGCCTGGAAGGCCACACGCAGAGCCGAAATGGTCCTCAAGCCCATGAGTCGCCACCCCCGCCTGCCCATAGCACCCCATGCCCTTCTGCTCCACTTGCCCAGAACATACCTGCTGAGCACGCAGCCTTGGCCCAGGAAGAACGCAGCCACCTGAGAAGCTGGCCCGTGGGGCCCTCAGAGCCGGGCCCTGGCCATCAGGCCTCCAGAGCAGCCCGAGCGAGTGACCAACAGCTGGGACTTCCCAGCCATGGTCAGCGCCTGCCAGGCCCACCCGGCCCCACCCACAGCCCTACCCCCCACCAGGACCCCATACTTTCACTTTCAGAGAAGTTCCCACTTCCTTTTCGTTCCGGAGGCAGTCACTCCAGCTTTCCATTCCAGACAGCTCAGGGCTCAGTCCAAGGGTCAGAGAACAAGGGAGAGGAAGGTTGTAGAGCTCAGCACTCAGGGCTCGAGGTAGCAGGGGGTGGACACTGCCTGCCACCTAAAACACCACCAGCCCCTCCTTTGCTCAGAGGCTAGCGGAAGCAGGCGCTGGCCTCAGGCGACACTCAGCCCACAGTGCCGGAGCCCAGAAGGACCCCTCCCTCCAGGACAGAGGCTCTAGCACAGGGCCAGTCCATTGAGTTCATCCCAAGACCCCTGCACCCTGCCTGTCAGGGAAGCTCATGGTGACAGTGAAGGAAGCAGTTGAGAGCCGCAGGCCATTCCTCGGGGCTTCAGGAGCTGGAGGAAGGGACGGGGTCCTAGGGACAGACAGGGCACACTCAGGAGTGAGGAAGGACGGCGTCCTGGGCAGGGGCAAAGGCGTGGAGGCCGGGGGGGAGGGTCAGGCGGGCAGCAGATGTGGGGAGCGCCACTGACACTTCCCAGAAGAGCAGCCTCACCCCTGCATAGGGGGATTCCGCAGCGAGCGTCCTAGGAACCAGCTCAGGGAAAATCCAAGGAGGACAGATCCAGGCCTGTCCCAACCTGGGCTGGGGCCACAAGGATGTGCGACGGGGCCGCCGCAGGGTACTGAGGTGGGCAGAAATAGCCTCCTGCGCCAGCATCCTCTGGCTGAGGGCAGGGGTGGCCCCGTGCACACAGTGTCCTAGGGCTGAGGGCAGGGATGGTCCCATGTACCCAGCATCCTAGGGCTGCCACAAGAGACCAGGGACTGAGCCTCGACAACAGACGTTTATTCTCTCCCCGTTCTGGAAGCCCGAGGCCCGCGATCAAGGAATCTGGGGGGCTGGTTTCTCCTGGGGCTGGCTCTCTTCTTGGTGCGTAGGTAGCCCCCTTCTTCCTGGGTCTCCACAGGGTCTTCCTCTTTGTGTCTGCATCCATATTTCCTCTTCATGTGGGTTGGGGTCCACCCTAATGACTTAATTTTAACTTATTACCTCTTTCAACGTCACATGTTTTTATAAGGAATTTTCCAAATAAGGTCACATTCTAAGATTGGACTTTTTTTTTTTTTTTTTTTTTGGTGACAAAGTCTCTCTCTGTCACCCAGGCGGAAGTACAGTGGCGCGATCTCGGCTCACTGCAACCTCTGCCTCCTGGGTTCAAGCGATTCTCCTGCCTCAGCCTCCTGAGTAGCTGTGATGACAGGCACGCACCACCACACCCAGCTAATTTTTTGTATTTTTAGTAGAGACGGGGTTTCACCATGTTGGCCAGGCTGGTCTTGAACTCCTGACCTCAGGTGATTGGCCAGCCTAGGCCTCCCAAAGTGCTGGGATTACAGGCGTGAGCCACCGCACCCACCCAACATACGCATTGTATAGGGGAAAAGCAGCTCGTAACAGACCGGAAGGTGCCTGAGATGCTGCAGTACCATCTGCAGAGGGGCCAAATTAGACTCAAAGATGCCAGTACCTCCTCCAGGAAACCCACCAATTAATCACTTGAGTCACTACCCTGAGCCCTGGGTTCCCTCTGTGAAGTGGGGTGCTAAGAGTCCCACTTCAAGCCCAAGAGGTGCCCAGCAGCCCACAGACCCGTCCTCCCAGCCCAGTCCCACCTGCTGGCCTGTCCCACCCCATCTGTCTCCAACAGGCAGAGATGAGGGGTAACAAGGAATAAGTACAACTGAACAGAGACAGCCGGGGTCCAAGGTGGCTGGCTTCCCAGGGCTCAGTGACCTGCTCTCGGCCACGCAGCTGCCCGGAGAGGCCAGGACTGCAGCCTAGGTCTCTGGTTCTGTAGACTGGGTCTTCCCATAGAGCCAGGCCCTGGTGGACCGCAGACTTCCTGGTCTGATCCTCCCACCTCCCAGCTCACAGGGCATGTTGGGGTCCTGGGACCTCCCATTATGGGTCACTCCATTCAATACACAGGTGCCTGAAAAGCTGGTGGTGCCCAGGGTCTGGGGACTGCTCCTGGACTCCCCTCAACTCCCATCTGCTCCCCACAGCCACCTGAGCCTGTGCCCGCTTTCAGCATGAGGTTGCAATGTTTTTTTCATGCTACATCCATGTTTTTCCCGAAGTTTCTCAGTAAAATCCCTTTGGAAAAACCCCAGCCTTGTCTCAAAGAAGCCTGGGGCACAGGGTTGGTCTGGGGTCAGGGGAAGGCAGGGTGGGGGGCCATTAGGAGGGAGAGGCCTAGCCAGGGACACTGACTAGAGGGCAAACCCAGTTCCCCACGACCTTGGAGAGGCACTTCAATCTCTGAGCCTCAGTTTACTCCTCCAGAAAATGGGATTGTCGTCGGGATCAAATGGGTTCACCTTGGCTGAGGACCTGGCTCCCAGGTAGGGAAGGCCAGGGAGCAGGACCCCCGCCACCAGATGCTTTCCTGACCGGGGGCTCGCTGAGAGGCCAGGCGGCCACACCTGGGCTGTAGAAGCCAGACGCGGCCGCTTCCACCCTCACTGCGGCCCCGACCAGCGTTAAGCGCAGCGTGAGCCGCGGAGACCCAGGCTCCCTCCCTAACCCGAAGCGGCTGCGGGCAGCGGGCAGCAGACCACTCTGTCCCAATCCCATATTGCAGGGTTGAGGTGGGAGCCCGGGCGGTGGCCCCAGCCGACGACAGGGGGAGC
>NW_012116488.1:2669597-2676636 GCF_000951035.1 Colobus angolensis palliatus
TGTGGGCGCCCTGGGACTCCGCCGGAGCTCGGGCGCTCGGCTGTGTGGGTCCCGGGCAGTCGCGTTGAGATGGGTGTCATAATTCTCGCCCCGGAGCCATGCGGTGAGGATTAAATCTCAGTAAATGGCGTCATCGCCCACTCACATGTCGGCCTCCCTGCATTCCACATCCCACGTGTCTGCAAAGCATCCTGCGAAATGTCTGTCCTCTTTCACCAAACTACCCCCATGTCCCCCATCCTGGTCAAGCCTCTCCTTCCCTGGCTCCAGGACCGACAGGAAGGACTGGAGGAGGACGGAGAGGACTGAAGGCCCGCCCCACCCCTCTCCTGAGCTATAGTCCAGGGGAGAGCCCATGGGGTCCTGAGGTTTAAAACTGAAGCAGGCTGCCAGGCCAACTTCCGCACCTTGCCTCCCACCTTTCCGGCATTGGTGGGGTGGCTGTTTTTAGAAGGAAGGCTGTAGGAGAAAGTGCATCTTCGTCCTGGAGGCTGGCGAGGCAGCAGGAAAGCACAGAGGGGCAGTGTCTCCTGCCTCCCTCTGCTCATGGGTCCCTGGCACGCCTGCCCAGGCCACAAAAGAGCCATGGACTTGGCAGAGCTGACATTTATGGAGTGTCCCACCGCCCGGCCCTAAGCTTCCTCAGCCTGGCTCAAGCTGGCTAAGGGCAGAGGCCCAGGTTGGGGGGACACACCTGGGGAGGGGGCCCTGGGCCACACTCAGGGCTCTGCCCCCATGCCAGCTGCAACCAGGCAGCACGGCTCCCCTCCTGCACTGGAACGGAGCCCAGAGACACTATCGATGGACCCAGTGGAGGGACAGGACCACACATAGGGCAGGAAGAGATGCCTGCTCAGCCGACCTCTGATGTGGGTTCTGTGGCAGCCTTGTGGCTTCCTGACCTCAGGGATTCCCTTCGTAGCCCCTAGCCTTGGGCACCTTGCTTTGCACCTCAGTTCCCACGTGTAAAATGGGACCTTCACAAGAATTTAACGAGATCCAACCTGGAATGGTGCGGCCCATGCCAGGTGCCATTGCTGTGCTTTCCTGCACCCAGGTCCAGCCCTGGCCCCAAGGAGGTCCCACGGAGGGTTGGGAGGCCACCTGGAGGAGGCTGGTTCTGCCTTGGGCAGCCTTGGCCGAAGCAGAGAGAGGGTCCCTGGGCAGAGGCACCAGCCACAGAGCCAACTCAGCCCTGCCCAGCCTGCCCCAGTGCCATGCCCAAGTGGTCACCTAAGAGGTGCTCTGGACTGGCCAGCCTGGGCTTGGAGCTGAGGCCCTCACCTGGAAGACCACAGGCAGAACCCAAACTGTCCTCAGTCTCTTGCATCCCCATCAAGTATGCCTGCTGGCCACCAGGAAGTGCCTTTATTTCTGCTTCAAACCACGGAACAAAGCGGGGTGTGATCCAGACCTGGGCCATGGGCAGGAGAGGGCAGGGCTGCAGTCCTGGTCAGACCTGGTGAGACAGGAAGCAGCCTCCTTACTCTCCCGGCTGGGCAGGCCCGGCCCTCCTGTGCATCAGCCTGGCCACCCTGGGGCAGAAGCCCTCAGCAGTCAGACAGCAGAGCCCAGCCACGTCCTTGTCCTATCCCCGGGCCGGGGCTGCTGGGTCTTCAGAGCAGGCGCACTCTCTGCCAGCAGCATTTGCAGCTTTCCCTGGTTCTCCAGGCAGACTCGAGGAGGAGGCTGCAGAAACATAAAGGTGGCCGTGTTGGTTGTGGGGGGTACTGCAGCCTGAGAGGATCCCAGGGGCCTGAAATGAGCCTTTGGCAGGCAACTGGGCTGGGGCAGGCCAGGAGGTCCCCTTGGGTGATGAGAAGCGGGAGGGGTGCTTGGCCAGGGAGGCAGAATGAGGCTGGGCTCTGCAAGCAGGGGCAGCTCCCACATCCACCAGATGAAGCGGTGGCAGAGGGAAGGGAAGTCCAGGGCAGACTCAAGGACCTCCCCAGAGCCCAAGTCCCAGGGGTTACCCAAGGGGTGGTCCCTGATGCTGTCTTGGGCCCTGGGCAGAAACTGACAAGAGGTCGAGAGGGCTTTGGGCAGAGGAGGGCGTTATAGGTCCAGACAGATAACCTCTTCTGGCCACACCGAAAAGGGGGTTTCCTGGCCAGTACAGGCTGAGGTCTGGGGATGGGAGAGGGCAGGCAAGGTGCTGAGCAGCGCCAGCTGCGGCCGAATTCACTTCTTCCTCGGGGACTCCCAGGGGCCTCCAGGGGACAACATCTCCCAGGGCACAGCTCATGCCCCTTGCCCAGTCCACAGTGGCCCTCAGAGCCATCCACAAGGTCCCCATGGCCCAGCCTGCTGCCTCTCTTGCTCCTTGGGCCTGGCCCCGGCTGCCCCCTCCTGCTCACACAATTCTCCCGAAGTTTCAGCCTTTACTTATTTATTTTTGAGACGGAGTCACTCTATCGCCCAGACTGGAGTGCAGTGGCGTGATCTCAGCTCACTGCAACCTCTGCCTCCAGGGTTCAAGCGATTGTCCTGCCTCAGCCTCCTGAGTAGCTGGGATTACAGGCGCCTGCCACCATGCCTTGCTAATTTTTATATTTTTAGTAGAGATGGGGTTTCACCATGTTGGCCAGGCTGGTCTCGAACTCCTGACCGCAAGTGATCCGCCTGCCTCAGCCTCCCAAAGTGCTGGGATTACAGACATGAGCCACTGCGCCTGGCCTGCTTTCAGCCTTTAAGCAGGGCACCTGCAGCCGGATGGAGCCTGCCAACAGGCCAGCCCATCCCCCACCACGTGCACCTGCACCCTCAGCCTCCCAGGCCCTAGTGAGCAAGGCACACTTGCTCCAAAGGTGATGACAACGAGCAAGCGCTGGATGATGAGGGGCGAGAATGTGGCATCACTCATTCAACAAGTATGCACCGTGCACCTCCCGTGCCCAGGCCTGCGACTGAGAGTGGATGAGGGACCTCACTTGCTGGTGGGAGGGAGGACGGTGCTAGGGATGGGGGTCAAGGCCAGGCAGCACCTACAGCCCCAGGCAGAGGCTCCAAGGCAGGCGGAGGATGGAGTGTGAACAGGCAGGAGGCAGGAAGGCCTTGTCTGCCAGAGTCGCAGGAAGCACGCCCTGCTTCTGACCCTGGCAGTGGCCACTTCCTCCTCGCAACACCCCCACAGGTGCCCTCACTTACCAGCAGCAGCCTGGCTCTGAGACGGGCCCCTCTGGGCACTCTCCAGGGGCCAGCGCAGCTCCCCGCTCTCCACAGGGTCCGCCTCACTGGGCTCCACCACGATTGAGGGCAGCCGCTGGCCCAGTCGAGGGCCCTTCTCCCGGGCGCCTGCCACAGCCTGCAGGGAGGATGGGCAGGAGCACGGCCATGCTAGGCCTGGTACTCCTGTTTCCTCCCACCCAGTCCCTAGGGCAAGGATGGGCACATGTGTGTTCGCACAGGAACATCCCTGAGACGGGTCCCAGGCCCTACCAGGTCCCAACCCTGGGGGTAGGTTGCTCAGCCCTTGGGGTCACAGCTCTCAGGAGGCACCATAGGATGCAGCTGTGCTCAGCTCCAGGAGCCCATTGCACAGCCAGAGCCAGAGGCCGGAGAGGCCAAGGTCACCAGGAAGGAGCCCAGGCTTCTGCGCACCCCAAGCTGCCTCCTGCACCCGGATTCCTGCCAGTCCCTTCCTGGGGTCTTCCCTGCTGGGCCCTTGGCCTCCTCCAGGCTCAGAGGAGCTGGGAAGCAGTTGCCATGGCAACCCAAGCAGCTGGCTCTGGGCTCGCTCTTGGTTCATTGTTCAGTGCTCACAGGAGTGTGCGGGGGCTGCATCCCCAGGCCTTCCCGGTGCCCTCAGCATCTCCACCTCCCATTCAAGGCCTTTGAGGCTGCAGTGCTACGTGCAGAACTCTGTGCCTCAGCACCCCAGTGGCCCTGACTTGCCTGCCCTGTCCCACCCCCACGCCTGTGCTCGGGTAGATGCCCCTGCCTGGAGCTCCCTGTCTCCCTTCTCTTCACCTAGAAGGGAAGCTGCTGGGTCCACCTTCCCAAAAGGGCACAAGGGCCTCGAGGAAGGACAGCCACGCAGCAGGGGGGGACTTAGTTGAACGGCCCTCAGCCACTGCGGCAAGATCCCTGAACAGCACACATTCCTGAGCTCCAGCCCAGACTCTCTTTTAACCAAGGACCACAGGTGACCCTCAAGTGTGAGAACAGGTGTCACTGGACTGGGATGTCTGTGGAATGAAGGAACTGTCAGAGGACAGCAGAGCAGGGACCCCATCCCTACCCCAAAGGCTGGACCCTCCCGGGGGCCACCCTCATGCTGGCATTACCAGTCCAGGGGCTCATTCCCCAGCCTGCTCTCCCTCCCCATGTGCCATTCTCCTTCCTGCCCCCAACCAAGGGCGCTCCTCTCCAAATCTGCCCACTGGGGTGAACGAGGTCCAGGCCAGTAGTGTTTGCAGCTCTGAGGCCTGGTGCTCACCTCTGTCCACCCTGCCTGGAAGGTTGTGTCTGCAACCCCAAGTTCCAGACTGGTCCCTATGTCACTCCAGGCTGGTCCCCCTCTCTGGCCCCACTGCTCCCTGACAAGGAGAATGGCTGGGCTCTAGCTGGGCTCTAGCACTCAGAATACTAAGGCTGCAACCCTGTGTGGGGAGCTTGTTTTTTTTAGTTTCATCAGCACCAACCCATCCCCCACTGAAAGGTGACGCTAGGGGCAGGGAACCCTGGCGTTTCCTCACTCAGCAGAGAGCAAAGCGTGCCTTGGGGGACAATCCCTGGGGTCCTCAGGTCAGGAAGGGGTGCTCAGTAAGCAAGGAATGCTGGCCTTCAATTGTTTTATCCTTTATATTTTTATACAAGAGCAACGAGCTGGGCACAGTGGCTCACGCCTGTAATCCCAGCACTTTGGGAGGCCAAGGCGGGTGGATCACCTGAGGTCAGGAGTTCGAGACCAGCTTAGCGAAACCCAACTCTACTAGAAATACACAAGTAACCGGGTATAGTGGTGGGCACCTGTAATCCTAGCTACACCAGAGGCTGAGGCAGGAGAATTGCTTGAACCCCAGAGGCGGAGGCTGCAGTGAGCCAAGATCGCGCCATTACACTCCAGCCTAGGTGACAGAGCAAGACTCCATGTCAAATATAAATTAAAAAAAAATGAGCAATGATCTCCCCCACCCAGATGGGTAAACTGAGGCCAGCAGCAAGGCAGGGCATGCTCCAAGTCATGGGACAGAGTTTGAGACTTGCTACCTCCCGATCCCCCAGAGTCCTGAGCACGTACCTTCCCTGCTGGGCCTCCAGCCCCCTCGGCAGTGCCTGGCTGTGGTGAAGCAGGCCGGGGGGTGCTCATGCTGCTGCTGCCACCGCGCCACTAAGCTGCACTAGGACTGGGAGCAGAAATGGGGTGTCTGCTGTTGGCCTGATGCTGGATCTACCTTCCCCCGAAGGCCTCAGGCACTGAGCCCACCCCACTCCACCCCAGCCCAGGCCCAGTGCCCATGGCTCCAGCTGGACCTGTATTGCACTGCTCCCTGCCTGAGCCCGCTGCCAGAGGGGGCACTGAACTGTGGCCGCATAGTGTGCCTATAAGAGGGCACGGGCAGGAGGGGAGACCTGGAAAGGCTTCCTGGAAGAAGTCTGCTGATCTGAGGCCTGAGGGATGAGCAGGAGGTAGCCAGGCCAGTTGGGAGGACAGAAGCGCATTCTGAGACAAGAACAGTTCAGGAAGGACACAGAGCGTCCAAGGGACCTAAATGGGTTTCTGAGACAGGAGGCTGGTAGTAGTAGGGACTGGGTTCAAGTCAGCCAGAGACCAAGGTGCCCATTTCCTCCTTGAGAGCAGGCACCCTACATACCCCGGGGCTAGGCCCTCAGCACCCACAGCCCAAGGGAAACTGACATCCTGCCTGCACTTGGCCACGCCCACTCAGGCTGGCCACAGCAGAGGGAGCCCCGCTGGAGCCCTGGCAGCAAGGGCTCTGGAAAGAGAGCCCCTGCCAGGAGCCGGCACCAGCCAGACCCTTCACCTGCTGTGTGGGTTCCTGGGACCACACCCAGGTCAGAGGCAGAAATTGGGGTGGGGCCTGGCAGTGGCTGGCATGCAGGCAGCAGAGGGCCATGGGCAGGGGCAGCCCTGCAGGAAGGGGACAGGGCAGTGGGAGAACAGAGACCAGCAGGATGGAATGCCTATGACGTCCTGCTGGGGTGGGGGAGGGTGGTCCTATGGCTGCCAGCAAAGCAGAGGGCTGCTATTCTGGGAAATGAGGTTTCTTTCACCAAACACCCCACTCAGGTCAGCTGGGGTCCCACTGAGGGCCCAGGGAGGGTAGGAGGGCACACAGTGCAGGAGGCCTCTCGGGGCAGCGAAGCCACACCCTCTGGTTCCTCTGCCCAACCCCAGAGCCCAGGGATGTCTCGGTGTCCCCAGGTCCAGCCCTCCATCAAGCCTCTCCTGGATCCCATCCCAGGACCCCAGAACCCAGGTTAGAACCCAGGGCAGCCAGGACAGAGACCCAGCCAGATTTGGGAAGGAGGCAGAGGGAGAGGTAAGAAAAATATTGCCACAGAGACCAGGCGAGAGGTGACTGAGATGGAGACAGAGGAGAAAAGAGAGAGAGACAGAAACAGACCCGCAGATGACACTTGGCCCCGAGAGAGAGGATGACAGAGGCAGATGATAGAGCTGTCTGCTTGAGCCAGGTGGGGGCGGGTGGGGAGGGAGCAGGCAATCAGGAAACAAGTCGCCAAGGGCTGCCTGGCCCTGCCCAGCGCCAGGGTCCAGTGCCAGCTGGGGCACCACACATCGAGGGCGCCCACCACCCCCAGCGCCGCGGGATCCCAGGTCTTGCCAGGCACAGCCCCGGGGGCAAAAGCGCGCGGAGGCATGGCGCCCCACAGCCGGGCTGACCCTGCGAACCCACGCCGTCCCTTCCCCAGAGAACTCGACTCAAAACTCCCCAAATCCCCCCATGCTCCTCCCTCTCCCAACCACCCCGCACCGGGCCGTCAGGGCGTGCCTGGGGCCTGCACTGCCCGGGCCAGGCTGGGGACGGGGCGACCCTGTGCCACACTCACACTC
>NW_012116488.1:2676776-2681971 GCF_000951035.1 Colobus angolensis palliatus
CGCCCTCCGCGCCTCCGCCCTCCCAGCTCCGGCCCCCAGGTAGGTCCCGGCCTCATCTTCCCTTAAGCCGACCCATCTCCAAGGACCTGCCCCTGGCCACTTGAGACTGAGCCTCAAGATTGGCGTCCAGAAATTTGAGGTGCAGAATTCGGTGGGGCCAGACACACGGAAAGAGGACTCCCTCCTATTGGGGAATAAGAGGAGTAAAAAAGACAAAAAAAAAAAAAGCACTGCTGGGCGCGGTGGCTCACGCCTGTAATCCCAGCACTTTGGGAGGCCGAGGCGGGCAGATCACCTGAGGTCAGGAGTTCGAGATTAGCCTGGCCAATATGGTGAAATCCCATCTCTACTAAAAATACACAAAAAAGAAAAATTAGCCAGGCGTGGTGGCAGGTGCCTGTAGTCCCAGCTACTCTGGAGGCTGAGGCAGGAGAATCGATTGAACCCGGGAGGCGGAGGTTGCAGTGAGCCAGGATCGTGCCACTGCACTCCAGCCTGGGTGACAGACCGAGATTCTGTCTCAAAAACAAACAAACAAACAAAAACTGGGATGGGCTGCAGGAAGAGGGGGGATCACCCCACAACCCCCCTCTCATCTTCACTTCCAGTTCCATTCCCAAAAAGGAGTAAAACAGCCCTGGGACAGGCCGTCTCGTTCAGTCCAGTGCACAGACCTGACACCTAAGGCCAAGGTGCATAATCTCTGGTCCATGTAATTCCCAGCCTGCAACCAGGAAGCCTCCACCATCAATTATCTAACATCCCACTTCCATTCAGTATCCACAGTCCAGCCACTGTCCGTCTACCATTCACAGCTATTCATCTATCTTTTGCCATCCTGCCACCATTTGAGACCCACCATCTGCCATCCATCATCCACCATCAATAACCCAACATTCATCTTGTCCACAGTCCACCATTTACCATCAATAACCCAACATCCACCCCGTCCACAATTCACCATCTACCTTCAATAACCCAACATTCATCCCATCCACAGTCCACCATCTGCCTTCAATAACCCAACATCCATCCCATCCACAATCCACCATCTACCTTCAATAACCCAACATCCATCCCATCCACAATCCACCATCTACCATCAATAACCCAACATTCATCCTGTCCACAGTCCACCATCTACCATCAATAACCCAACATCCATCCCGTCCACAGCCCACCATCTATCATCAATAACCCAACATCCATCCCGTCCACAGCCCACCATCTATCATCAATAACCCAACATCCATCCCGTCCACAGCCCACCATCTACCATCAATAACCCAACATCCATCCCGTCCACAGCCCACCATGTGCCTTCAATAACCCAACATCCATCCCGTCCACAGTCCACCATCTACTTTCGATAACCCGACATCCATCCCATCTACAGCCTACCATGTGCCTTCAATAACCCAACATCCATCCCATTCACAGTTCACCATCTACCTTCGATAACCCAACATCCATCCCATCCACAATCTACTATCTACCTTCCCTCATGCAACCACCAGCCATCCATTCACAATCCACCATTCAACCACCGTCTGGTATCCAATGTCCATTAACCATCCATCTCCAGTCACCATTCTCTATCCAACCACTGCCCATCCATCATGCACCCATCCATTCACCACCAGCACCCATCATTTACCAAGCATCAGTACACCACTAAATACCCATCGATCCAACATTCATTCACCAACCATCCATCCACCACCTATCCATCCATCACTTCCATCAGATATTTAACACATCCATCTACCATTCACATCTCCATCCACATATCTAATTGTGAATCATCATCAATCTATTTACTATTTATTTATCCCAACTTATCCATTAACCTCCATCAAATCAGCTACCATTCATCCATCTACAATTCAGCCACCAATCTTTCACCATTTGCTATCCATTCATATTTCTATGAACTGTATTCCTGTATCCATCCACCAACCATCTACCATCACCATCTCTTTTTTGGTGTTTGTTTGTTTGTTTGTTTGTTTGAGGCAACGTCTCGCTCTGTCATCCAGGCTGGATTGCAATGGCCCAGTCTCGGCTCACTGCAAACTTTGCCTCTGGGTTCAAGCAATTCTTCTACCTCAGCCTCCCAAGTAATTGAGATTATAGGTGGCTGCTACCATACCCAGCTAATTTTTGTATTTTTAGTAGAGACAGGTTTCACCATGTTGGTCAGGCTAGTCTCTATCTACTGACCTCAGGTGATCCACCCTCCATGGCTTCCCAAAGTGCTGGGATTATAGGCGTGAGCCACCACACCCAGACTACCATCACCATCTCTTATCCACATCCACCACATACCTATTCATTCATTGTCCATCTCACAACATCCTCTCTCTATCCATCCATGATCCAGCCAAAATTCACTATCCATCCAAAATCCATCCAAGTACCATTTAGCGTCCATTCATATTCACCCATTCTAGAAAAAAAATATTGGCTGCCTTCTATGTGCCAAACATTGTTCTAGGTGCTGAGGACAGAGTAGAAAGAGAGCAGTGAACATTTATTTACCACTATCCATCCACCATTACAATCCACTCACCATCCATCTGGTCACTATTCATGCACCACCCCACATTCATTATTCACTCTCCATTCAGTATTCATCTTCTTTCAACATCCATTGACTGTCCACTTGCTATGTATCCATCTTCCTCCATCTATACATTAAAGCATCCATTTACCACCTCTCCATCTACCCACCCACATTCACCTTTCATGCATCACATTTCCAAGTTGTAGCCATCTGCTGTTTAACCTTCATCCATCCGTTCAACATCCATTCATCATTCATCATCCAGATTCCATCCAGTTGTTATCTATCCACATCCATCTATCTATACCTCCACAGCACACAACCCATTATTCATCCAGCTAGCAATCATTCATTTATTTGCCATCCAGTCCCCATTCATGCACCAGGCAGCCACCATTTACTTGTCCACCACTCATGATCCATCCATCAGTCATATACTCATTGGTATTTCTGTCCCATCTGCTCATCCATTCTCTGTGGATAGATCCATCACAATCATCCACTTCTATTTATCCACCATCCACCCACACTTCCATGATGTATCTACCCACTAAGCATCCACCATCTACTATTAACACTTATTGCCTGCAGTTTATATCCACTATGTATGGATTCATGTGGTATCCATCAATCCATCAATTCAGCATCAATGTCCATCCATTTTCCATCTATCCATCTACAGTGTATTTATCTATTCTTCATCACTTAATCAGTCACCAACTACATAGACACATCTACCATCCATCATATTATATCCATCCACCGTCTAGGATCACCCTCTACCATGCTTCCAGTGCCCATCCAATCATTATCCATACATTCTTCTACCCACCACATACTCCTTCCATCATTACGTCCATCATTCTTCCACTATTACTCACCCAGACAGTTATTCATCCCCCACCAGTCAGTCAGTCACCTAATAATTAACTCATCCATGTGTTCATCTATTACCCTTAAGTTACATTCTTATATTATCCATATACATAAACATCAGTCCACTGTTCTCACTTCATCTCACCACCACCCATCCCCACCATTCATCCATCCATCTTCTCACCATTCTTTTGCCCATTCATTCATAAACAAAACATTCATGTATTAATAAATATTAATATTAAGCATTTTTGACTCCATGTCAATGCTAGATTCTGGGGTCATTGAGAGAAATAAGACCCAATCCAAATTCATGATCCAATGGTCCAAAACGGAGAACCAGGTCAGGCAGAGAAGTGTCTGTGTGAAAAATGTGAATTGGATTCTCCTGGATGTGGGATGGATGGAGCTCTTTGCACAAGTTCTCCAGGACAAGGATGGGCAAGGGGGCATCACAGCAGGGTGAGTGGAGGCCTGACTTGGGCACTGTGGCTGCAGCTCGGGAGAACTGATGATGTGGGCATAGAGGGAGGTGGGACTGGATAAAGAAGGTAGCGGAGATTGTGCAAGACTGACAATGCCCAGCAGAGAGGTCAATCCCTGATGGAGGGGCAGCAAGGAGTTCTGAGAGGGTTTGAGGCAGGCAAGAACCCCAGTCAGCTACGTTCTGAGAGGGGCTCCTCACATCTGTACACTACTCCAGGCAACAGCACAGACCAGAAGGACAGGGGCCTGCCTTAGTGTCACACACCAATGCCAGAGTAGGTCCGACACCTGACACCCTGATCACTGTGACTGCAACTGCAACCCTCTGAAGACGCAGACACCCTCATGTCAGGAAAGTCACTGGCAACTCCCTTTCCATTGCCCTATCCCCTAAAAGGCCACCCCACCCCCTTGCTACTTGGGCAGAAATTGCTCTTCCAACTCGTTAGTGCAAGTGGTAACTATCACCTAAGGGGTTACTTGTCATCCCAAGTGCTGGCGGGCAGGGGCCTCCCAGCTTCTAGGGCTTGCTCCCAATGGGGCATGCGGTGCTTGGGAAGTGCTGAAGCCCCTTGAGGCATCAAGCCATGGAGGCTGGGGCAGGGACAGGCCTGGAGCTCATAGCAGAGCTGCACAGTTGGCCTCAGGGCCCGTTTTTGCCTCGAGCCTCGGAAATGCTGCTTCTCCCCCTCTCTCCTGCCACCACCATGGGCCTTTCTCCACAGGAGACTTGCAGATCCAGAGGCAGGAGCTGTGCCTGGCCATGCTCAATATCTGCTGTGTGTCTGTGGAGCCCCTGACCCTCTCTGGGCCTCCCTAGCCCTGCCAATGCAGTAAGGGCATGAGGTGGACTAAGTGAAGGAGCATTGTCCCTGATGTCCTCTGGCTGCACTGAGGCTATCGTTACCCTCTCCCAGCCCTGCTTCCCAGCCTCCACACCTTCCAAAGCTTGAACAGGTTGGGCACGGTGGCTCATGCCTATAATCTCAGCACTCTGGGTAGCTGAAGTAGGAGGATCACTTAAGCCCAGGAGTTCAAGACCAGCCTAGGCAATATAGTGGGACCACAAAAAATATGAAAAAAAGTATCTGGGTGTGGTGGTGCAAGCTGGTAATTCCAGCTACTCAGGAGGCTGAGTTGGGAGGATCACTTGAGCCCAGGAGGTCAAGGCCACCGTGAGCCGTGATTGCCCCACTGCATTTTCCAGCCTGGGTGATAAAGTGAGATCGTCTCAAAAAAGTATCTGGGTGTGGTGGTGCAAGCTGGT
>NW_012116488.1:2682292-2684174 GCF_000951035.1 Colobus angolensis palliatus
CTCCCTCCTCCCTCCCTCCTTCCTCCCTCCCTCCATTTTATCTGCATGTACCTGCTACATACAATCGATCCTTCCTTCCTCCCTTCCTTCCTTCCTCCCCTCTCTCCCTCCCTCCCTTCCTTCCTTCGTTTTATCTGCATGTACCTGCTACATATAATCGTTCCTTCCTCCCTCCCTCCCTCCCTTCCTCTCTCTCCCTCCCTCCCCTTCCTCTCCTTCCCTCCTTCCTTCCTCTCTGCTACACGTTTCTTTCTTTTTTCTTTTTAAACAAATGCAGCCTTGCTGTTTCTCAAACTGGCCTTGAACTCCTAGGCTGAAGAGATCCTCCCACCTCGGCCTCTGAAGTAGCTGGGACTGCACAGGCTCATGCCACCAGGCCAGGCCATGTGAGCACTGTGGCCCTATGCTCTGACCTCGTGCTGATCCTCTGACAAGGCAGGTCCAGGACCAACTCCTGTGCCCCTTGGCAGACTGGCAGGCAGGGGGTCCTAAATAAACGACCCTGGTGGAGGTTGGAGGGGCCTGGGGGGTGGATGGAGAGTGAAAGAAGAAGGTGACTGGAGGAAGCCTCCAGCCCCTCCTGGGACTGTCTCACCCTGCTAGGAAGCCCTGGTACGGGGACTTCCAGCTGTCTTCTCTCACACTAAATCCCCAGCCCTAAGTGCTGGTTGACAGCAGTTTCCAAATGTTTCCCTCTAGATGTATTATAAATCATCTGGTTTCAGAGGGGTTTTTTATGGCCAGGAGGAGTGGCTCAAGACTGTAATTTGGAAGGCCAAGGCCGGTAGATCACTTGAGCCCAGGAGTTCGAGACCAGCCTGGGCAACATAGTGAGATCCCCCCATCTCTACAAAAATTATTATTAAAAAAAAAAAAAAAAGTAGGCTGGGCGCAGTGGCTCACACCTGTAATCCCAACACTCTGGGATGCTGAGGCGGGTGGATCATGAGGTCAGGAGTTGAAGACCAGCCTGGCCAAGATGGTGAAACACCATCTCTACTAAAAATACAAAAATTGGCTGGGCGTGGTGGCTCATGCCTGTAATCCCAGCACTTTGGGAGGCCGAGACAGGTGGATCAGGAGGTCAGGATATCATCCTGGCTAACTAATACAGTGAAACCCCGTTTCTACTAAAAATACAAAAAATAGCCGGGTCCACACCCGGCTGTAGTAGTCCCAGCTACTCGGAAGGCTGAGGCAGGAGAATAGCATAAACCCGGGAGGCGGAGCTTGCAGTGAGCCGAGATAGTGCCACTGCACTCCAGCCTGGGCGACAGAGTGAGACTCCGTCTCAAAAAAAAAATTAGCCGAGCATGGTGGCTCTCACCGGGAATCCCAGCACTTTGGGAGGCCGATGCGGGTGGATCATCTGGGTCAGGAGATCAGGACCAGCCTGAGTGAGCAACATGGTGAAACCCTGTCTCTACTGAAAATACAAAAATTAGCGAGGCATGGTGGCACACGCCTGCAGTGGGGAGGCTGAGACAGAAGAATTGCTTGGACCCGGGAGGTGGAGGTTGCAGGTTGCAGTGAGCCAAGATCCAGCCACTCCAGCCTGGATGATAGAGGCAGATTCTGTCTAAAAAAAAAAAAAAGCCAGGAGTGGTGGCGCCTGTAGTTCCAGCTATTTGGGAGGCTAAGGTGGGAGGATCACTTAAGCCCAGATAGGTTGAGGTTGCATTGAGCCGTGATCGCATCACCGCACTCCAGCTTGGGTTACAAAGCAAGACCCTACCCAAAAACAAACAAAAAAAAAATTCCGGTTAGATTTTATTTTTTGGTGGGTTTTTTTGTTTGTTTGTTTTGGGACGAAGTCTCTCTCAGTCTCCGTTGGAGGGCAGAGTGGTGTGATCTCAGCTCACGGCAACTTCCGCCTCCCGGG
>NW_012116488.1:2684979-2704174 GCF_000951035.1 Colobus angolensis palliatus
TTGCTTCCCATTGCACGGAAGGGGAAGTCGAGGCCCGGGCGCTTGCTGGTCCGGCGCAGGGAGCTCTGCTCCCGCACGGAGCCGGGAGGGAGATCGGGCTAGGGGGGGCCGATCTAGGTGACTAGGAGCGCCCATCCTGGGGCTGCAGCCAGGCGGTGCTGTCCTTGATTTCTGGCTTGAAGGACAGGTGACCCGGGACAGGTGGAGACGGAAGTGAGAGAGGCAGCCAGATGATGGGGACCGCGCATGCAAGAACCCAAAGGCCGTGAGCATGGAACTGCTGCCGACACCGAGGCTAGTCCCTCCCAGTGTTGACCTGGCAGCCAGCCCGGGAGGAAGGGAGCTGTCTGAGGCCACGCCCGACGCCCACCGGTGTCACCCGGGGCTGAGGTCATCGGGCCTGCCCTGAGCTGGCAGAGTTCAGCCTCCCCGCCCACCCCAGGGGACCTTGCTTGTCGCCTGCCCTACTTGGTCGCACTTTAACCCTGGTGCTGCGCACATAGACAGGCCTGACAGGGCTGGCATCTCAGGCGCAGGGTCAGGGTTGTAACCTCCAGAGCCTCTGAGGACTCCTCACTGCTGAGGGCAGCGGCTGGCAGCCTCCAGCTGGGAAGCTCTGGGGATAGCCAGGTCCTGCCGTGTGGCCAGCACAGCCTTACCCCACTAAGGGGCAGCTCCTGTTCACAGAGGTGGGCGGGTCCTGCTGCCAGGCACGTGCTATATGAGCAGTAATTGTTGTGGGCCACCTTTGTGTAACAAATATTAACTCTAAAGTATGTGCCCCTTTTTACAAAGTCCTCCTTAGTACGGTGGTGGGTAAGACAAAAATGCCTATGTGTGTGTATAGCGCACAAGTGTGCTGGAGAGCTGTCCCGTAATCCTAGCTCAGCTCACATCGCATGTCCTGTGAGCAGGCACTCTCCAGGCAATTGGCCTGAAACTAGATGGTTTCATTGAATCATGGAAACCCTATAAAGATGGAATATTATCCCATTTACAGGAAGGAAACCAGGGACAGAGAGGCTGAGGAGCCTGCCCAGGGTCACAGAGCTTGTGAGGGGAGAGCTCCATCCTGGAATGTGCCATGACATTGTGCACTGTGCATTGTGACATTGTGCACTGCCGGGCCGGAGGGCAGGAAGGTGCCAGGGTGGGGAGACAGCCTCTTACTGCAGCCACATTGACACTGGCCACACCCCAGCTGGGACCTGGAGACCTCCAGTCCCAGGACAGCACTGGGGATGTATGGGAACAGATACTGAGACTGGGAGGGAAACAAGCTTGCCCTGGACCACAGCTGGAGAAGCCCACAGCCAAGGGAGGAACCCCCAAGGCCAGCAGCCCACAGGGGAGCCCTGTTGCCCTCCCTCTCCTCCTGCACCAGGGGCGCTGCGTCCTGAGGACAGGCATGATGGGTGCGGGTCCTGCAAATCATGCAGAACCCGCCCACTCCCCAGCAGGCACAGGCTGAACTGATTCTTTCTGAGCTCTAAAAGCCTCCAAGTGAATCCCCTGCACCCTAGGGGCAAAGATGTGACTGTGCCACCAGGGAGATAGGGGTCCAGCCCTTCATGGCCCTGGCCCCGCCTGCGAGGGTTTGGGGGTAGGGTTTAAGGCCAGGCTGGCCTCAGCCCTAAGTCATGGCTGCAGGGTGGGGCCTGACATCCTGGGCCCTGACCTGCCTCTGTGCCCCAGAATAGTCAGGGAAAACCGACGTCTGAGGCTGGGCTGCTTGGGCGCACTCTGTCCTGGCCTGGGCACCCATTCCCCCAGCATCCCATCTCCCCCAGCCCCTGCCTCCCAGCAGTCAGGTCACTCAGCCATGCAGGCCAACATTTCCTCCCAGCAAGCGGCCGCTAGACTCGGTGCCAACACTGTGCCTGAGGGGTGTGCAGCCTGGGCTGGCTGGGTGGGGTGCGCGGGTGGAGAAAGGCGAGAAGTGCAGGTGGAAGGGGTGGCCTCTGGGACAGTCTCCGTGCAAAGGCCTGGCATCCCAGCCTCAGGCTCCGCGACCCAGTGAGCCGGGTGTCCAAGGCCATGTCAGGAGACTATCCTCTGAACACTGGGGAGGGACGGGACCAGGCCCACGACAGCAGTAACTGATGGAGACCTGGGATACGGAGCACCCCCTACCCCGCCCGGTGCAGAATCCCACCCTAGCCGTACAGCCTTGTGCGGTGGGGCGGAAGTTGTACCCATTCAGCAGATGAGTAACAATCTGCTAATGAGTGTATGATCTGCCCCTGGCTCAGACAGGGGAGGTGGTGGACTGGCCATGGCAGCTGTCCAGACTTGACATCACCCTGAATGTCCCCAAACCTCCCTCCCTCCACTCTCGCTCCGCTTCGCCCTGGCCAGAGGTGGAGGGTGGTGCTGGGAATAGGAGGAAGGTGAGTGCCTATCCTGGCCAACAGCAGAGGCCCTTGAGGGAAACTGCACCACAGGCATCACGGTAGAGCCCACAGCGGGGGCTCTCAACCTGGAATGTGCAGCAGAATCACCTGCAGCCCCCAGGCCTAGCCCCAGCGGCTCTGGGTGAGTGGGTCTGGGGTGCATTTCAAACAAGTTTCCAAGCGCTGCTGCTGCCAGTCCACAGGCGTGTCCTCAGACTGCCTCTCCCAGAGAGTGGGCCTCCTTGGTCCACATCCCAGACAGGATATGACAGCTTTGCAGCCTCTGTGGACATCTCCATGCTCAGGGGCAATGCCCGGCCTCTGCCAACCACACTAGCTTAGATGAAGTCCAGGCACCTCCCTGAGTTTACCGGGTGTCCCTGAGCGAGTCTCTTGCCCACTCTGAGCCTCAGTTTCCTTATCTGCACGGTGAGGAGGGGAGCAAGGCCACGTGCAGCTATTTGAGCAGATGTGAGGGAAGCGCTGGGCACACAGAGGCCATTGAGATGAGTGCTCTTGTTTGTTTGTTTGCTTGTTTTTTTGTTTGTTTTTGAGACAGTCTTACTCTGTTGCCAGGCTGGAGTGCAGGGGTGTGACCTCAGCTCACTGCAACCTCTGCCTCTCAGGTTCAAGCAATTCTCCTGCCTCAGCCTCCCGGGTCGCTGGGACTACAGGTGTGCACCACCATGCCCAGCTAATTTTTGAATTTTTAGTAGAAGATGGGGGTTTCACCATATTGGCCAGGCTGGTCTCAAACTCCTGACCTCAGGTGATCCGCCCACCTCGGCCTCCCAAAGTGCTGGGATTACAGGCATAAGCCACCACGCCCAGCCTTTCTTTAAGGAAGTTTATGAATTTGTGTCGGGCCGTATCCAAAGTCGTCCTGAGCCCCCTTCAGCTGCGGCAGATTGGACAGGCTTGATGTGGAGCGTTTGCAGCGATGACTGCAAATCCTTAGTGCCTCCTAATGGCCCCTCCCTGCCTTCCCAGCCCAGCCTTCACACCCACCCCACCCAGGCATGAGTAATTCCCTCAGGTCGCACGGTGGGCTCTGGGAAGAGAATCCTAGATCAGAGGCTCCAAAGGGCCTGGTTGGAGGCCCAGGAGCCCCCCTTTATCCCCGAGGCAGTGAGGACCCCCGGCGGGTTTCTGGGCAGGAGAGAGAGGTAGACAGAGTCAGCCTTGGGGAAGATGCCTCTGGCAGCCCAGGGAAGCTGGGCGAGGCCGCTGGGGAGGGGAGTGCAGTGGCACTCAGACAGGTTGCGCAGGCCGTGCTGGTCAGCGCCTCCAGCCTCTCACCTTGCATCATGTCATCAGCTGCTGCCTGTTAACACCACTGAGGGCTGTCTGTACATTCTGTCCCCAGTGTGACTGCGGGCTGCACCCGCAACCTCCATGAAACCTCACAAGGATGACTACAGATGCTCCTCTTCCCCTTAGACGGAGGTCACAGAGTCAGTGGGTGAGCGCTCTCCCAGCCCACAGGGCGTTTCAGGCGGGCCCTGCTGGCTTCACTGCTCTTCGATGCAGGGCACATTCTTGGCTGCAGTGGAGCGTTGCCCTGAAGGACATCTGCAAGGGGATCAGGAGGGCAGGGCTTGTGGCCAGGGCTAGACTAGGGTGCCCAGAAGCAAGAGGCAGCAGGCTCAGAGAGGCCATGTAGGCCTGGCAGCGCTGCCAGCCTCAGGGCTGGCCCCACCCACGGCTAGAAGGAAGAAGTGAAGGCCTCAGAGGCTGGAACGCAGAGCAAACTGCGTCGCTGACTCTTGGCTGTCTGGACAGGACAGTGACTTTTGGCCGGGGTCACTGCCCGGGGCCATGCAGCAGGGAAGGAGCCGGGAGATAAAAACCCTCTGCTGTCTCCTCCCTCCCTCCCACCCTCCATCAGGACTTCCAGGAGCTGACCCCAAGTGCAAACCAGAGGGCCGAGGCCGATGGTGCTCACACAGGCGGCCTCCCAGGCACAGAGCCAGGAGAGAGGTGGCAGTGGCCCTGAGGACATTGGAAGATGTGGTACATGGGTGGTGACAGCTGTGCTGCTGCCAGCTCCTTCCTCCACCAGCCCTGGTGGTCCCCCCCATTGGGTTCTTTCCAAATAGATGCACCTGGACTCACCCTAATTTGAGGGTGCCAGCTCTTTCCTGCTGCGACCCTGGTTGACAGCAAAGTTTTAAGCCTGCATGCAGGGCCACTGGCCCACAGTCCAGCTCTGCTCTGAGGCTGTCCCCAGCCTGACTCCCCTCTCCTGGGTCCTGGTGGGGTCTACAGGACCGGCCTCCTGGCTCTCTGAGACTACACACTTGTCCCTGGCTACTTGGGCCTCCAGGATAATGGCTCCCCTGACTCCCTGGCCACCACCACCCCTGCAGAGTAGAAGAAAGAGGAGGAGAGAGGCTGTCACCCTCCCCTACCCCACCACCTGATGCACCCAGCCACCCTCCAGATGGCCCCCCACCTCCCGCAGCACTTACGGCCCCTCGCATCCCCTCCTGCCCCCCTCATCATGGGCTCTCTGCCTCCTTCCATCTCACAGACATTGCTGTGGGCACTCTCTTTGTGTCTGGCCCTGGCAGGGTATTGGCCCATGCCCTTGACCTTCAATTGCTTGACCTTCAATGTGGTCAGCATGGATGTTGAGAATGAGGAGGAGAAACACTGTTCAGAAGAGCTGCAGAGTCAGGCAGCAGGAAACCCTAGGAACCAATGCCAGGGTCACCATGGCCGCGGGCCTGGGGACTCCTCCATGCCAGGCAGGGAAGGGGGAGCTGCAGAGACTCCCACCTGTGAGGCCCAGCCGTGCTCATCCAGGCCTGCAGGGCTGGCCCTGCGCACCTCCCCAGCATCCCACGGCAGCCACCTTCTGCTCCCATCTGTGCCCTGAGCTTTGCTGTGCCTGGAAGGCCACACAGGGCTGCCTCCTCCTGGCTGTTTGCATCTCCCTAAAAAGTCGCCGCTGGAGAGAGGCTTCCTAGCCTCCCCCATCTGTAAGGCAGGCACCCCTCACACACCAGTTACATTGTCCACTGTTCTTGCAACCCTCATCCCTCTCAGAAATTCTCTTTTACTCCCCTGTGTCCTGGTGAACGTGGCCTGTTGCCCCTAGACCAGAAGGGACACCCTGGAGTCCTCAGCACCCAGAACCGTGCATGCCGTGGGTGGCCAGCCACGCTGGGCTGCTGGAACCAGTGGCCCTGCCTCACGTCTTTAGTGCTACCTGGCTTCCATGTTATAGATGCACCGTAGTTTCTTTACCTATTTGTCTATCAATGGACACTTAGGCTATCTTTATTTTTATTTTATTTTAATTAATTAATTAATTTGTTTGTTTACTTATTTTTTGAGGTGGAGTCTCGCTCTGTCGCCCAGGCTGGAATGTAGTGGCTCAATCTCGGCCCACTGCAACCTCTGCTTCCTGGGTTCAAGCGATTCTTCTGTCTCAGCCTCCCAAGTCGCTGGGACTACAGGAGCACGCCACCACGCCTGGCTAATTTTTATATACTTTTTAGTAGAGACAGGGTTTCACCATATTGGCCTGGCTGATCTCAAACTCCTGACCTCGTGATCTGCCTGCCTCAGCCTCCCGAAGTGCTGGGATTACAGGCGTGAGCCACCGAGCCTGGCCTAAGCTTTCGTTTTTAAAACCAGGAGCACCGCAATGAGTGTCACGGTGCGTGTTGTGTCTTAGGCAGTCCCAGAAGGGCTCACACTGACGCAGGGGATGGAGGAGAGGATGAGAGAGGCCACCTTACCAAGGTGTGGGCAGGGTGCCAGCAAGTCAGGCAGGGGTGGGAGCTGTTTTCACCTTTGGGCCCTCTGAGGACGGCAGGAGGGAGGAGTGGCCGGATCCTGGAGAGAGAAGCTCCGAGGAGAGAGACCCCAGACTTCGGTAGAAAGACGTGGCCAAGGCGCAGCTCCCAGGGAATCTGGGGAACAAGTACTCCCGCCTCTCCCCCAGCTCCCAGCCACATGCCAGAGCCCCCACTGGCCAAAGCCAGCAGTTGGAGGGCCAGGTGGCCTGTGGGCGCAGCCCATGGGGATACAGAGCAGGGTGGAGACTGGGTCTGGAGGGGCAAAGGCAGCTCTCCAGCAGCTATCCACCCGGCCGCCCTTTGGTCTCCACGTTTGCCCTGTGTCTTCAGCACCCAGGGCACATGACGTCCCGTCACCCTCAACTGTGTGTGCACCAACCTGAAGGCTGAGAGCCGGGCCTTACCAGCCTCTTCACTGAGGTGAGAGGGGGTGGGAATGGGCAGGAGGGAAGCAGCCTGCCAACGGATGTCCCCGAGCCACGCTGCCCAGGCCGTGTTCCTCAGCAGCCATTCCATGGCCTCTCCCCTCGGCTGGCTCCCCAGCAACACTGTTTTTTCTCTCTCTTTTGAGACAGGGTCTTACTCTGTCGCCCAGGCTGGAGTGCAGTGGTGCGATCACGACTCGCTGCAGCCTCCACCTCCCAGGCTCAGGTGATCCTCCCACCTCAGCCTTCCCAGGTTCAAGCAATTCTCCTGCCTCAGCCTCCCGAGTGGCTGGGACTACAGGCACTTGCCACCATGCCTGGCTAATTTTTGTGTTTTTAGTAGAGATGGGGTTTCACTATATTGGTCAGGCTGGTCTTGAACTCCTGACCTCATGATCTGCCCACCTTGGCCTCCCAAAGTGCTGGGATTACAGGCGTGAGCCACAGTACCTGGCTAGTTTTTGTATTTTTTTGAGAAGGGGGTCTCCCTATGTTGCTCAATCTGCTCTCTAACTCCTGGGCTCAAGTGTTCTGCCTCCCTCGGCCTCCCAAAGTGCTGAGACTACAGGTGTGAGCCACTGTGCCTGGCCAGCACTTTTTTCTTTTTTTAAAGCCTTGGTGGGATAGCCCAAACTTTTGTTCCTTCAGAATCTGATTCCTTTATTTCTTGTCTTTAATGAGCTCCCTTCCCTTTTCCTGATAATGAAAAATATTAAGCAAGAAGTACAGTCACAGCTGGGCGTGGTGGCTCATGCCTGTAATCCCAGCACTTTGGGAGACCAAGGCAGGCGGATCACTTGAGCCTAGGAGTTTGGGACTAGCCTGGGCAAAATGGTGAAACTCCAACTCTACAAAAAAATGCAACAACAACAACAACAAAAAAGCCAAGTATGGTGGTGCATACCGGTAGTCCCAGCTACTTGAAAAGGGGAAGGGGGTGGGGTGTCGGTGCGAAGGCGGGAGGATCACTTGAGCCCGGAAGGCCAGGGATGCAGTGAGCTAAGATTGTGCCACTGTGCTCCAGCCTGGGCAACAGAGCAAGACCCTTTCTCAAAAAAAAAAAAAAAAAAGAAAGTACAGTCGTGCGTCACTTAGTGGCAGGTATGCATTCTGAGAAATGTGTCATTAGGCAGTGTTGTTGTGTGAACATCACAGAGTGAACTTACAAACTGAGACGGGACACGCCCAGGCTGTATGGTACAGGCTCTTACTCTTAGGCTGCAAACCTGTGCAGCATGTTTCTGTACTGAACACATAGGCAACTGTATCCCAGCGGCAGGAATTTGTGTCTCTAAAACATAGGAGAGGTCCAGTAAAAACATAATATTATAATCCTATGGGACTACTGTCATGTATGCGGTAGTCACTGACCAAAACATCATTATGTGGTGTATGACTGTGGTAAGTCGCGCCTTGCCTCAGCGTGAGAATCGATTCAATGCAAACTCCCTCTGAGGATGAGGATTGTCATCCCAGCCAGCACAGCAATCCCTTCTCTGCCTGTTGGTTCAGTGGCACGAGGAACCGGAAATTGCCATTGGGGGAGGGGCAGTTCCACCGTAATCCACTGAAACCATGACTGTGTTTCCTGATGGAAACATTTTCCTGGACACTGGCCCAAGGCCACACCCAGGAAGGAAGGCAAAATTCCTCCAGTATGTTATTTGGTGTAGTAATGGGAAGGGCCCCTCCTGCCTCCACGGCTCAGTTCCTGGACCCATGCATTTAGGGTATCGGGGGAGGGTACCACATACCATTTGCTGGCTTGAGGCGCACACTACACCCTGTAGGATGGTACCTTAACCTCATAGGCTACTGGCTTTCATCTGGCACCTTAACTGCATCTTCTGCAGACGATTCCTCCATTCCCTCAAACCAGCTGCTTCTGGGTGATGGGGTGCACGGTAAATTCAGGGAATTTCACAGCCATGAACTCTCCGCCATACTTCCTTCAACATGAAATGAGTCCCTCAGTCCAAAGTGATGGTGTTTGAGTTGCCATGATGATGGATAAATAAAGCGCTGTCCGAGTTCACAAATAGTAGTGCTGAGAGAAGTATGTGGCTGGAAAAACAAGTTCTTACCTAAAACATGCAAGGATAAATCACTGCTCTTTCCGTGATGGAAGGGGTCCAATGTCATCAAGCTGGCCCCCAGCAACTGTACCTTGTGGGAATGGCACCACATTAGGAGCTCAGGGTGGGTCCCTGCTGTGAGGGTTGGGCACTCAGCCATATGGATACCAAATCAGCCTCGGTGAGGAAAGATCATGCTTCTGAGCCTCCCTCTCTGCTGCCTCAGTCATCTGTCCACAGGCTCTTTGAGCAGCACTGGGGAAGGGGAGGGAGGAGGCCAATGGATGTCCTCAGAAGAGGCTGCCTTGTCCGCCTGGGTACTGAGAGCCTCCTCCCCAGTAAGTGCCCGTGAATGAATGAGCATTCATTCCTATGGGTACTCTGTGTCCATTCTGAGAAATCCATCCCTTTGCCTGTCCCAAGGACCACCTGGAACATTTTAGTCAAGTCTCTAATTGTCCAGCCAACCCGTTAGCTAGAGCCTGTGAATCACTGTACAAGTTTTGTCTTCTGCAAGGATTTTTCTTTCTGGGCCTCTCCTATGTCTGTAAAGCACTAGACGTCTACCCCTAATGGAAGCTAGCACTGCAGGCAGAAAAAATTTTGGACCAGACCCACTTTTTCATCTTCTGTTGACTGATCACAAAGTATTCCCCATGAGGGCACAGCTGCAGGTGAAGAATGTTGCAGGGCCGGGCGCGGTGGCTCACGCCTGTAATCCCAGCATTTTGGGAGTCTGAGGTGCGTGGATCACTTGAGGCCAGGAGTTCGAGACCAACTTGACCAACATGGTAAAACCCTGTCTCTACTAAAAATATAAAAGTTAGCTGGGTGTGGTGGTGCATGCCTGTAATTCCAGCTGCTCGAGAGGCTGAGGCATGAGAATTGCTTGAACCTAGGAGGCGGAGGTTGTAGTGAGTCAAGAGCATGTCACTGCACTCCAGCCTCGGTGACAGAGCAAGACTCCATCTCAAAAAAAAAGAAATGTTGCAAAATGGCTGGGCGCAGTGGCTCATGCTTGGGAGGCCAAGGTGGGTGGATTACCTAAGGTTGACTTGAGACCAGCCTGGCCAACACGGTGAAACCCCATCTCTATTAAAAATACAAAAATTAGCCAGGTGTGGTGGTGCATGCCTGTAATCCCAGTACTTGGGAGGCTGAGGCAGGAGAATCCTTGAATCCAGGAGGCAGAGGTCTCAGTGGGCCGAGATCGAGTCTTTGCACTACAGCCTGGATGACAGAGCAAGACTCTGTCTCAGAAACAAAACAAAACAAACAAACAAAAAAACAAAAAGAAAACAAATGTTGCAAAACAGTTGGAGCAAATACTGTTAAGAGTCTAAGGCACCTAGTCAGGAGGTTTACTTGTTCCTCCCGGAAATGTTTGGGCCTACTCTCATCTTACAATGGAATGCTGCTGGGTGTGTGTGTGTCTGTGTGTGTGTTTATTTTTTGTGTGTGTGTGACAGTCTTGCTTTGTCGCCCAGGTTGGAGTGCAGTGGCATGATCTTGGCTCACTGCAATCTTCGCCTCCCGGATTCAAGCAATTCTCCTGCCTTGGCCTCCTTCCCAAGTAGCTGGGACTACAGGTGCGCACCATCATGCCCTGCTAATTTTTGTATTTTTAGTAGAGATAGGGTTTTGCCATGTTGGACAGGCTGGTCTCGAACTCCTGACTTCAGGTGATCCACCCGCCTCAGCCTCCTGTAGTGCTGGGATTACAGGTGTGAGCCACCACACCCGGCCACATATCTAGTTTTATGATTCAGTGGATAAGATAGCATTTGCTTTTTGATGGACAAACAGCTTGGGTCACATAGTTTCTTGGTATCCCTGGCCGAAGATTCAGTTTATATTAAGACCCAGTAGTAAGCCAGTAGCTGCCTCTGAAATGAAGAAAACTTGTTGGCAGAAGTAAGCATGGACTTATTCCAAAACTTTGGAGGTACACACTGTGATTCTATCAGGACTTGCTCCACAAATCTGTCTGCCACTCACACTTCCAAAAAAAAGATCTGCTGGGTAAAGTGGCAGGGGAGCTTACACCAAAGCCTGGGCCTGTTAGTGGGTCCATTTGTGCTCTGGGCTTCACTGAAAATTGGCTGTCTTAGAGGTCACCCAGTAAATGAACCAGAGAGGCTCACTCAAGGTAGTCAATGCTATCTATAAAATCTGAAGATGTCAATCAAGCACTGTACCTCTGCCTCCACGGGAGGCTTTTTTGCATGTCTGAAAACATCTCTATTTCCATTTTCTTTTTTTTTTTTTTGAGACACAGTCTCACTCTGTGGCCCAGGCTGGAGTGCAGTGGCGCGATCTCGGCTCACTGCAAGCTCCACCTCCTGGGTTCACATCATTCCCCTGCCTCAGCCTCCCGAGTAGCTGGGACTACGGGTGCCCATCACCACGCCTGGCTAATTTTTTGTATTTTTAGTAGACACGGGGTTTCACTGTGTTAGCCAGGATGGTGTCTATCTCCTGACCTCGTGATCCACCCGCCTCAGCCTCCCAAAGTGCTGGGATTACAGGTGTGAGCCACCACGCCCGGCCCTTTTGTATTTTTAGTAGACACGGGGTTTCACTGTGTTAGCCAGGATGGTGTCTATCTCCTGACCTCGTGATCCACCCGCCTCAGCCTCCCAAAGTGCTGGGATTACAGGTGTGAGCCACCACGCCCGGCCCTTTTTTTTTTTTTTTTTTGAGACAGAGTTTTGCTCTTGTTGCCCAGGCTAGAGTTCAATGGTGCAATCTCGGCTCACTGCAACCTCCACCTCCCAGGTTCAAGTGATTCTCCTGCATCAGCCTCCAGAGTAGCTGGGATTACAGGTACATGCCACCACACACCCAGCTAATTTTGTATTTTTAATAGAGACGGGGTTTCTCCATGATGGTCAGGCTGGTCTCGAACTCCCGACCTCAGGTGATCTGCCCGCCTTGGCCTTCCAAAGTGCTGAGATGACACGCATGAGCCACCATGCCTGGCCTATTTTGTTTCTTTATCACTGGTTTTGAGCAATTTGATGATGATGTGCCTTGGTGTTTTGTTGTTGTTTTTCATATTTCCTGTTCTCAGGATTCGCTGAACTGCTTTAATTTGTGAGATTGTAATTTTCATTGTGTTTGGAAATTTTTTGGTCATTTCTTTAAATATTTTTTCTGTTCCTCCTCTTTCTTGCTCTTCTCCTTCAGGATCCCAATTATCCATGTATCGGGCCACTTGAAATAGTCCCACAGTTCACTGATGCTCTGTTCATATTCTTTTTTTTTTTTCTCTCATCGTCTTATTCTGGATAAATTCTATTGCTATTTCTTCAGATTCACTAACCTTTTGTTAAGTAATGTCTAATCTGCCATGAACCCCATACAGCATATTTTAAATCCCAGAAATAGTAGTTACCTCATCTTTAGAAATTCTGTTACAGTTTTTAAAAATGATTTTCATGATTCTATTAACTTTTTCAAACACATGAAATACAGTTATAATAACATCTAATGTCTTTTTCTGATAATTCTAACATCTGTGTGAGTTCTGGGTTGGTTTTGATTAACTGATGACATCCTCATCATAGACTGTTTTGAATGTCTGGTAATCTTTGACTAGATGCCAGACATTGTGATTTTACCTCTTTGGGTGCTGAATATTTTGTATTCCTATACATTTTCTTGAGCTTTGTTCTGGGATGAAATTACTTGGAAACTGTTTAATACTTTCGTGTCTTATATTTGTAATTTGTTAGGCAGATCTAGAGCAGTGCTCAGTCTAGAGCTTTTTCTGGGATGCTGGGGGAAAGGCAAGTGGATGACTTCCTAGTGGTAGAATCCTATTACTAAGGCACAACTTTCTTGAGAATTCTACCCAATACCTGTGAATTATTAGTTTTTCCAGTCTGGCCAGTGGAAAACAACACTACTCTCAGTCTGTGTGAGCATCAGGCACCATTTCCTCCAATCCTTTTTGGCACTATTTCCCCTAATCCAGCCTGCGTGAACACTGGCCAGCGTGCTGCTGGATGCCTGAAGAGACTCTCTACCAATCTCCAGGGCTTTCTCTGTGCAGCTCACTCATTTATGGTACTCTGTCCTGAGAGGTCTAGCTGCCTTGGTCTCCCTAGTTTCTGCTCTGTCTCCCTTAGGTGACTAAGGGAGTCCACTGAGCTCCACCTCAGTTCCCCTTCCCTGGCAGGGCAGTCATAGAACCACCTCTTTTCTTTACTGTGTCTCAGGGATAGGGATCACTGTACTTTGTCAGAAATATGTATATTTTGAGACAGTCTTGCTCTGTCGCCCAGGCTGGGGTGCATGGTGCAAGCATGACTCACTGCAGCCTCGAACTCCTGAACTAAAGCCATCCTCCCATCTCAGCCTCCAGAGTAGCTGGAGTTACAGGTGTGTACCACCACGCTTGGCTAATTACTATCCTTTGATGCCTGATTTCCAGTGTCATGAAAATCCTTGTTTTAGGTGATTTGTCCATTTTCTTTCTCTCTCTCTCTTTTTTTTTTTTTAATCATTGTTTCAGGTAAGAAAGTAAATCTGGTCCTGATCACACCATCTAAGCTAGAAGCAGAAATTAATTTCCTTTTTCTTTTTGAGGCAGAGTCTTGCTTGCTGTGTCACCCAGGCTGGAGTGCGGTGGTGTGATCTTGGCTCACTACAGCCTTTACCTCCTGGGCTCAAGCGATGCTTCCACCTCAGCCTCCGAAGTAGCTGGGACCATAGCCACATACCACCACACCTGGCCAATTTTTGCATTTTTGTAAGATGGTGTTTTGCCATGTTGCCTGGGCTGATCTCGAACTCCTGAGCTCAAACAATCCGCCCGCCTTGGCCTCCCAAAATGTCGAGATTAACAGGCATGAGCCACTACACCTGGCCAAGAAAAAAAGGAAAATTTATTGTTTCATCTAACCAGATCTCTTTCTCATTTTTCTCTTTCCTTCTCTAACAAGTGTTGTGGCTGTTGATCTTAAGTCTCACCATCACAGCTTGTGTTGGAAAGCAAGGATCAGCAAGCTATGGGTCTGCAGGCCAAATTTAGGCTGCTGCTTGTTTTGTAAATAAAGTTTTACTGGCACACAGTCATGCTCACTTTTTTCTATAATGTCTACGGCTGCTTTCTTGCTATAATGGTAGATGCAGAGACTGTAGGGTTCACAAAACCTGAAACATTTACTGTCTGGCCTTTTACAGAAAAAGTTTACCCACCCCTGGTCTAAAGGAAGGGATAAGAAGCTCCCCCAGTTTTAGTATGAAACCTTCTTTTTACTTTTTATTTTATTTATTACTATTATTATTTTTGAGATGGAGTCTTGTTCTGTTGCCTAGGCTGGAGTGCACTGGTACAATCTCTGCTCACTGTACCCTCTGCTTCCCGGGTTCAAGTGATTCTCCTGCCTCAGCCTCCCAAGTAGCTGGGATTACAGGTATGCGCCACCACGCCCAGCTAATTTTTACATTTTTCGTAGACACAGGGTTTTACCATGTTGGCCAGGCTGGTCTTAAACTCCTGATCTCAAGTGATCCACCCGCCTCAGCCTCCCAAAGTGCCTCCCAAAACAAGGATTACAGGCATGAGCCACTGTGCCCGGCCTTCTTTTTATTTTTATTTTTATTTTTGAGATGGAGTCTCGCTCTGTCACCCAGGCTGGAGTGCAGTGGCACCATCTTAGCTCACTGCAACCTCTGTCTCCTGGGTTCAAGTGATTCTCCTGCCTCATTCTCCCAAGTAGCTGAGATTACAGGTATGCACAACCATGCCCAGCTAATTTTTTATTCTTATTTTTTATATTTTTAGTTGAGACGAAGTTTCACCATTTTGGTCAGGCTGCTTTCGAACTCCTGACCTCAAATGATCTGCCCGCCTCAGCCTCCCAAAATGCTGGGATTACATGTGTGAGCCACCACACCCAGCCAGTATAAAACATTCTAAATAAGTTATCTGCTGAGGGAGCAAGACGTTTGAGACCAGAGGTTCAAGACCAACTGGGACATCATAGCAAGACCCCTTCTCCAAAAAAATTTTTTTAAATTAGCCATATGTGGTGGCATACACCTGTAGTCTCCACTACTCTGGAGGCTGAGATGGGAGAATTGCTTGAGCCTGGCAGTTCGGGGCTGCAGTGAGCTATGATTCTGTCAAGGCACTTCAGCGTGGATGACAGAGCGAGACCCTGTCTCTAAAAAATAGATGAATAAATAAATAAATAAGTTCTCTGATTGGCCTGGCTTCAGTCACATGATGACTGAAGGGGGATGAAGTGCTGACTAGGGTCTTGGGTCACATGTGGTGCCAGCCCCTCTAGAATCCTATGATCAGAGTGGAGCTGGAGCGGAGACTCACAGGGTATGGTGTTCAGGAGACAGAGAGAGTGAGGGCAGACCAATACAAGGACTGTCCACCAAAGGGACGATGACCTTTGATGTACATTTGTAAATGTATAAGAACGGTACATGGAAATTTCCAGGAGGCAAGGAGACGAGCAGATGTGGACTTCTCAAATGCTATTTCAGATCGCCACATGTAGATTGTCAAGGGAAATGTTTGGGACTCTGTCCCACACTCAGGAAGAAAAGATGAGAGTGGAAGAGAAGGTTTGGTGAGGTGATCCTGCCCAGGGACACAGAGGACGGGCCCTCCTTCCTTCACTTTAACCCTGTGAGGGGGGCCTTCCAAGGGATTTCTCAGAGAGCTCAATATTTGGTGCTCCATTTGGAGGGCACAGTGGCCTGGGGGTTGGCTCCTAGCCAGGAAGGAGGGGCTTACGTGCTGTTTCGGAGACGGAGCTATGCTGCTGTGCTGGGATCCACCTGTTCACTAACGGGGCGAGAAGTGTGCAGTGTTTCCTGAGGACAGATGTGAGCTGGGTGGATGAGCAAGCACGAGACCATGGATCCATTGAGGTCTTGTCCAAGAGTCCCTCAGGAAGAGCAGAGGGCCCCTCCCCTCCACAGTCACCGGGTAAGCACCCACCCAGTGGCACACCTGCTTGGGTTAAGGGGACTTCAGGAGACAAAGCAGCAGGGAACCACCAAGGAGCCCATGAATGTTCCCAGGAGGGAGAGGGTCAACCTTACCCTCTGCTAATCCAGATGGGATGGGAGCCCTTCCCCACTTCTCCCTTCCTCCCTTCCCGGTGGTGGCTCTAGATGGGCAGAAGGGGGCTGAGCGAGCCAAGGGAGGTTTGGGGAAGAAGGAGATGGCACCAGGCACAGCCCCCTTTCCCCTTGCTCATCTCAGGTCCTAAGGGGTCCAAGGGAGAAGATTTAAAGTTAAGGCCAGAGGTTTAGCTCTGCAAATCTCAACATTCTAATTTCTGAACCAATTTATTATTTCTGGCTTGAAGTAGCTGGAGAGTGCGTACATTTTAGGTTACTGGGGATAAGACTACGCTCAGTCTGGGGTTGGTGTGTTGCAAAGACCAGAAATTCACTGGAACCAGTCAAGTAGAAGTTTATTGTGAGGATACAGCAGAGGCTCACAGGTGCCTGAGGACACATACAGCTGGGATTCCCTGGCCTAGGGGCCGAGAGCCAGGACCCATGGTTGCTCCATCTGTCAGCTGGTCATAGAGTCCCTGGCTTCTGAAATACTCATTCTAATGTATGATAGCAGCACCTCCTATGAGCCAAGTACTGTTTTCAGTGTTCCCTGGGTATCAACTCATTCAATCCCCTCCCAAACTCACTGAAACGCCAGGGTCAGTCCTATTATTCCACCTTTACATCTGAGACTGAGGCACAAAAACATTTCTAGTCTAGGCTAGTAGGCAAGACCCCCACATACCCACCGTATCAAGTGCCGAGGAGGAAACCTGCAGGGCGAACTGGGGCTGATCTCGCCCAGGGAGTTAGGTAAGGCTGCCCTGAAGGGGCGATGTGGAAACAGAGATTTGGTTAAGTGGACAAAGTGGAGGCAGTGTGGGAGGGGCATCCCAGGCAGAGGGGCAGGCAAGTGCAAAGGCCGGGAGGCAGGAAGGAGTAGGGACCACTGAGAGCATCAAGGAGATCAGGGAGACTGGAGTCAGAGGCTGAAGAGACATGGCAGAGAACAGGGCGGGAGGGCTGGGCAGGCCAGGCAAAGCCTGTGGTGTCAGGAGATGGGAGCACACTGTCTACATCCAGTCACCTGTGAGGACACAGTTAAAACTTACACAGGGACAGGATAAAAGGTGGAGACCCGGCCAGGCGCAGTGGCTCACACCTGTAATCTCAGCACTTTGGGAGCCTGAGGCAGGTGGATCATGAGGTTAGGAGTTCGAGACCAGCCTGGCCAAAATGGTGAAACCTTGTCTCTACTAAAAATACAAAAAAATTAACCAGGCGTGGTGGCAAGTGCCTGTAGTCCCAGCCACTAGGGAGGCTGAGCCAGGAGAATCACTTGAACCCAGAAGGCGGAGGTTGCAGTGAGCCAAGATCATGCCATTGCACTCCAGCCTGGGCGACAAGAGCAAGACTCTGTTTCAAAAAAAAAAAAAAAGAAAGAGAAAGAAAGAAAGAGGCCGTCCCATACAAATGCAGATATCTGGCTATTCTACTGGTAAAGAATTTGGTCTCCTGTAATCCCAGAAGTTTGGGAGACCAAGGCGGGTGGATCACTTAGGTCAGGAGTTCAAGACCCTCCTGGCCAACATGACAAAACTCCGTCTCTACTAAAAATACAAAAAAAATTAGCCAGGCATAGTGGCACACACCTGTAATCCCAGCTGCTTGGGAGGCTGAGGCAGGAGCATCGCTTGAACCCAAGAAGCAGAGGTTGCAGTGAGCCAAGATCACGCCACTGCACTCCAGCCTGGGCAACAGAGGGAGACACTGTCTCAAAAAAAAAAAAAAAAAATTTGGTGTCTATTCTAAAACCAGTGGGAAGTCTTTGATTTTGAGCCAGGTGATCTGCTCAGACTTTTTAAAACCACTTTTAATTAAGGTTTCATACACATACAGTAACATGCAAATATTTAGAATAGTTTGATGAATTCATATACTTTTACAGACCCACGTTACAAGATGGCTGTGATGAAGATACAGAATGTACCCAGCCCCCCAGAGGCCTCTCCTTGTGTCCCCTTCCAGTTCATACCCCAAAGGCAATCAGTACTCTCACCTCTAACACCAGATTGTTTTCACCTGCCTTTAAGAAATGAAGGTATTATATACATATTCACACAGTGACATGCACTGATCTTTAGAAGACAATTTGAAGAATGTTTACTTATGCGTACTCCCATGTAACTACTACCCAAATCCAGGCATAGAACATTACCAGCAGCCCAGAAGGTTCCTCGACCTGTTCCGGTCAACAACTCCGGCATAGGCAGTCACTCCTCTTATTATTATTACTATTATTACTATTATTATTATTATTATTAAGACGGAGTCTCGCTCTGTTGCCCATTCTGAAGTGCAGTGGAGCGATCTTGGCTCACTGCAACCTTCGCCTCCCGGGTTCAAGCAATTCTCCTGCCTTAGCCGCTCGAGTAGCTGGGACTACAGGCGCGCGCCACCACGCCCGGCTAATTTTTTGTATTTTAGTAGAGACGGGGTGTCACCGTGTTGCCCAGGCTGGTCTCGAACTCCTGAGTTCAGGCAATCCGCCCCCTCGGCCTACCAAAGTGCTGGGATTACAGGTGTGAGCCACCGCGCCGGGGCCCACTCCTGTTTTTAGCTCCAGAGATTAGTTTTGCTTCAGACTCCCTTAGCCTCCGGTTTCAAACCCCTATCTGCCCCTTCATTGGCTCCACCCCTTCCCCTGGACTCGCGCGCCCCAGAAGCCCTCAGCCACCCCCACGATTTCGGTGACCTTCCGCAAGCTTCAGGAACAGCCCCTCCTCTCCTGACGCCAAGGGTTTGTTGGGGTGCGGGGGTATCTCCATCAACTTCCCTCCCCCAGCCACCCAAATTAACCAACAATCTTAGTAAATACAGCGACTCGCTAGGCAAACCCAGCCTGGAGACAAATATCCTCCCCGCTACCAAACTGTCACACCCAGGTATTGGTCTGCAGGGAGGGCTGGACAGTGGAAACTGAAACCCTCTGCAAGCCATCACGAATCCACCGGGCACTGGGGACGCTGGCTCCCGCCTTGGCAGCAGCCCCCACAAGCCTGGGCCCTGACCCCACACCGTCTGGGCTTCGGTCTCTCGTCGGTAAAGTCAGGGGTATGACCCGAGTCTTCCAGGACCAATTCGAGCTGGGACAAGCCGTTTTAAATAGCCCCGCCGAGGCCATCAGAGCTGCGCCTGCCGGGCGGCCCTCGACACCCACCTCGGCCGGGCGGGTCCAAGACCCCCAGGCAACATGGGCTCGCCGGGACTGTGGGACGGGGCCCGACGACCGGAGATCGCGACTCTGCTTCTTCGATACTTGGGGTCGCCTTCGGCCCCAGGATCCGCTACGCGCGCAGTCGGACCCCAAACACCGAGGGAACCGTGTCCGCTGGGCGAAGGCGCACACGCCCACCGGGGCGCGCTCTGCGCATGCGCGGAACCCGCAATCTCGG
>NW_012116488.1:2704789-2708449 GCF_000951035.1 Colobus angolensis palliatus
CCTGACGGACTGGCCGAGCGGGCTGCGAGAGGCCGGCGCGTCGGGAGCGGGCCGCGCGGCACCATGTCGGCCAAGGTGCGGCTCAAGAAGCTGGAGCAGCTGCTCCTGGACGGGCCCTGGCGCAACGAGAGCGCCCTGAGCGTGGAGACGCTGCTTGACGTGCTCGTCTGCCTGTACACCGAGTGCAGCCACTCGGCCCTGCGCCGCGACAAGTACGTGGCCGAGTTCCTTGAGTGGGGTAAGTGCACGCCGGCGGGGCCGGCCCTGCGACCCCTGCGCCCCCTCCCGCGCACCCCCACGCCCTCCCAGGCAGACCCTGCCGCCCTCCTGCCCACCCAGCCGGTGGGCTTCGTCTCCTCTCGCCCCGGCAGCGCCCCCGGGCCCGCTGCCCATCTTTCTCCAGCCGCTCCGTGCGCCCTCGTCCCTCCGCTAGCTCTTCATCCCTCCTTGCCCTCCCCAGCCTGGACATCCGCGTTCGATCGTCCCGCCCCCTCATCCTGCCCCTCGGAGCCACATCCTACGTTCCTACTCCCACCCCCTCCCCCCCGCCGGGCCCTCGCCCTTGCCGCTTCCTAGATCCACCCTCCAAGTCTGGATATCATTTCCTGCAGCACTCCCTGGGATATCCGCCCCCGCCCCCGCCCCCGCATCTCGCCTTTGGGGTCCAGAGGCAGCGTGGAATTAGTTCGCTTTCCCCACCCCACGCTCCTCTGCGTTGTGGGGGCAGCTGGGTGTGCTTTCTGCATCTGCCTCGCCCACTGCCCCATGGGACCCCCTTGCATCTCCAGCGAGCCCAGCACTAACGGCCTCTCCTGGGTGACAGCCTGTCTGCATCCCCTTGTTGGCCATAGCCTGAACACCCACTTTGCTGTAACACCTTCAAGGGAATTTTAAGGTTAAGGCTTTATTTTAAATAAACCGTGCAAGAGGACATTTTTGTTTCTTTTAAAATTCCAATTCTGCTAGACCTTTGTGATATTTGGAGGGGTAGTTGGAGCTATCACTTAAAAACTTTCTTATCTGATTTTTGCATGCCTTCTCTAGTTAGTTCGGGATCTACGTTTTAATCATTGGTCAGCTAAATAACCGATTATGCTTTTTTAGGACAAAAATTTGGTTAAACCATTTAATGATAATTAGGATCCTAAAGACAAGTAAAAGCGCAGAGTGAAACTCTTTTACTTCATCTCTCCCTAACAGGGGTGTGCTGTCAAGACCCTCAGACTATCTCACTTAAAACCACTGAGTAGGAGGAGGAAATGCGTATGTTCAGGCCAGACCTATGAAAACCTTATCCTTGGGTCATTTGCGTCACTGGGCTAGGACTGTTCAGTTTGAACCAGTAATTTCTAATCTTTGTGGCTGATAAAGCTGATATTTATACGAAGAAACAAATGAAAGTGTTCCACAGTGAGGCCTCCTACTCTGCCAGATTGGTAACTGGAATTTGGAATTTTGTTTACAAATAAAACTTAAGTTGCAGTATTCTTTAGAGGGCTTCTATTGAGTTGCTCTGTAGTGAGATGTTACACACTATCTTGTGAGAGCAGCAGTAGAAAGAGGCCGTGAGATCAAGGACAGCCTGTGATGCTTTATTTCCGTGGGAACCACCATTTTTGGTTACTTATAGTATCAGTAAATCAAGAATATTTGCTTTCTAGTGTCCTTTGTCAGTGACATGATTTCCAACTGAATTGACTTCACCATTGCTTTGAAAGTGAGTTCTTTGGTGCATGTTAAAATCTGAATATTTTGTTTCCAGTTTCTTTCCTTTTTTTTGGAGACGGAGTCTTGCTCTGTTGCCCACGCTGGAGTGCGGTGGCACGATCTCGGCTCACTGCAACCTCTACCTCCAGGGTCCAAGTAATTCTCCTGCCTCATACTCCTGAGAAGCTGGGACTACAGGCACGCGCCTCCATGCCCGGCTAATTTTTGTATTTTTAATAGAGATGGGGTTTCACAATGTTGGCCAGGCTGGTCTCATACTCCTGACCTCAGGTGATCCACCTGCCTCGGCCTCCCAAAGTGCTGGGATTACAGGCGTGAGCCACTGCATCCGGCTTGTTTACCGTTCCTTTCTGATCACTCGATCTTGAAACCCACACAGTTCCACTGTCAGGTTCAACTTGGTGCACCACCTGTGAGTGGGACTGGGAGGAGGAAACAGAGAGAAGGTTGGTTTTGCTGGGAAGGTGTCGTCCCACTGGCCCCTGCCCTGATACCTAGAAGGAGATTAGTCTGAGGGCTGGGGCCCTGTGGGCCGTTGTGCAGCCACCTCTCTCCACCAGGCATTACTGGTGGGCTTCCCTGGAGGAAGCTCTTCTCAGCATGTGTGGAGGTCATATTTTATGAGATCTGATCTTTCCAAATCTAAACAGGAACTGTGTGCTATAACATAGACATGTTTTCAAAGTTGTATTTTGGCTCTTTGGAAATTGTGATTACAAACTACATTATTCTCTTAGGAACTCAGTTTGCACAAAAGTATAAATTTTCAGTTATAGAGAAGAATGAACTTAGAAGGTGGTGTTTTAATGAAATGTCAATATATTTTACAAGTATTTAAACTCATTTATGTTAACGTATACATCATTGTAACTCTAAAGTGGTGTATTTCTAGTTAACGTGTGTGCAGTTGGTATTTAATGTTGCTTGGAATTGCCTAGTTGTTTCGACTGGAAAGCACAGAATAATGCTTTTGAATAAAACTGTTTATAGAGCAATATTAGGTACTCTAACTTTCAATTACTTCTGCTCAGGAAACACATATAGGCTGTAAATGAGTGGACTGTTCAGTTTTTGGATTCACCACTCCATGACATTTGAAACCTCTGATACGCCGATTACTGTCATGTGGAAAAGCCAGCCTTTCCCCACTTCCCAAATCTTGCCAGGTATCTAATGACAATTATGGAGAATTCTTGAAACTTAAGGAAGAAAAGTAGCTGATTCAGCCCAGATTTGGAGGCTTAATGGGGAATATGTGAGGAAATTTGGAAAGTGTAGGTAATAAACTTTTTAAGTTCTAAAGGAAGATTGTGGCTTGGTGTGGTGGCTCATGCCTGTCGTCCCACCACTTTGGGAGGCCAAGGTGGAGGATTGGTTGAACCCAGGAGGACAAGACCAGCCTGAGCAACCTGAGAAAACCCAGTCTCTATAATAAATGTAAAGATAAAATGTTATAAAAATGTAAAAATTAGCTGGGCATGGTGGCGCACACCTGTGGTCCCCGTTACTCTGGAGTCTGAGGTGGGAGGATCACTTGAGCTTGGGAGGTCAAGGCTTCAGTGAGCAGTGATCCTGCCACTACACTCCAGCCTGGGCGACAGAGTGAGACCCTGTCTCAAAAATAAATAAAAGATGATTATTTTTGGCTCATACTTTCTTATCACCACAGTGGTTGCATGGGACAAGAGTCATGTCAACTTTTTTTTTTTTTGAGATGGAGTCTCACTCTGTCACCCAGGCTGGAGTGCGGTGGCAGGATCTCAGCTCGCTGCATGCTCTGCCTCCCAGGTTCGTGCCATTCTTCTGCCTCAGCCTCCCAAGTAACTGGGACTACAGGCACCCACCGCCGTGCCCGGCTAATTTTTTGTTTTGTTTTGTTTTGTTTTGTTTTTTGAGACGGAGTCTCGCTCTGTCACCCAGGCTGGAGTGCAG
>NW_012116488.1:2709436-2719922 GCF_000951035.1 Colobus angolensis palliatus
AAAATATCTTGATACATTTGAAGCAGAACATAAACTTTATAGTTTCCAAATGTAAATAGCAACAAATACGGACAACCCAATGAGATGAATTTGTTGTCTTTCATCTTTGTCATATACAAATACTGTCTCCTGTGTTAAATATTCTTCCCGTATCTTATTTTTAACAGCTAGTGTTGCATTTGGATGGAGCTGATGTTTGAAATCCTAGCCTATGAGCATCGGACAGGCCCAGTGGTCTGCTGGTCTGCCCTGCAGACCAGGAGGGAGGCCTGGGGGTTGATGCTGGTGTGGACACGCGTCACAGAGGCAGAACATGGGTTTCCAGTTCCCAGTCCGGGGCATCTTCTTTCGCGATGTGCTTTCTCTTCATGAATAGAATTAATCCTCCCAGTGTTCTGGGTGGTTCCTCATTTGTGGCTTTTCTCACCAGGAGTGTGACAGTATCTTCTCAGAGTCCTCCTCCTCCATGGATGTGAATGCCCGTAGCTGTTAGTGTGGGGATGGCCAGCCCAAGGTGTGAGTGGGATGATGCCACCGAATTCAATAAGTAAGGGTTAACTGACACGGTGCTAAACATCTCATAATAAACAGTGCTGGGATTACAGGCAGGGAGCCACTGTGCCTGGCTCAGATACATTTTATCTTGATGATTTCTCTGGATAGAATGTTTGCATAACATGGGAACACTTTTTAAAAATAACAGACTTAAGAAATAGATCTTTTGAGTAAGATCTGAATTATAGGGAAATGTTAGGATTGCATGATAAAAATTAGGTTATAGTGTAATTTAGATCATTCAGATTCTGGGTTAGCTGTTTGATACTGACTATAATAGCATGAGGTAGGATAGCTGAAACCATTAAACATTAACAACCCAGCCCTATCTTTTCTGTCTTAAAACTGCAGGCCGGGTGTGGTGGCTCACACCTGTAATCCCAGCACTTTGGGAGGCCAAGGTGAGTGGATCAGGAGTTTGAGACCAGCCTGGCCAACAAGGTAAAAACCCATCTCTACTAAAAATTCAAAAATTAGCCGGGTGTGGTGGCACGGGTAGTCCCAGCTACTCGGGAGGCTGAGGCAGGAGGATCTCACGAACCCAGGAGGCGGAGGTTGCAGTGAGCTGAGATTGCGCCACTGTACTCCAGCCTGGGCAACAGAGCAAGACCCTGCCTCCAAAGAAGAAAAACCCCTTCCTTCCATGACAGTTGGGCTTTACAGTGAACAGCATCTATCTTAAATCTAGATTTCAAAGAAAGAAAATTGGATTTGAAGAAATAGTTCTCACTTCAGGATACCACTGTGTGAGCTACCTGAAAAATTAAAATGTGCAGTGAATTGCCCTTCAAGCAAAATACTCAAATGCATGTAAATTACAGAACTCACAACACTGCAGGGTTGACAGAGAGCGCCTCTGCTTGCCTCCACCCTCCCTCTTGTCACCAAGCCAGGTGCCCTTAGATATCTCCTGTTTGTGCTGACATTAGTGATGCTGGATAAACAGGCAGGCACACAGGACTGTTAATTCCAAACTATATTAAATACAGTGAAACTGTCAAATGCTTTTCTCTGAAAAGAGACAGAAAGCTTTTTTTTTTTTTTTTCTGGAAGAGACCAAAAACAATGTTACCATGTAATCTCATCCCAAAACATACCTGTTAGTCCTATAACATAATACCTATTAGGCCTTGACCATGTTTGTTTTATTCTTAGATTCTTAGTGTTACGGGATGACAGTATATCATGGTTACCTTAAATTTGGGTGAGAAGCTCACAGAAAAGCTCTCTTGCTGATGAGAATGGATGAGAGGGAACACACTCTCCTTAAATCTAAAATCAGAAGTGTTTTGGCAGTGTGAACTGTGTGTAGTAATCTTTCTTCCCCGCCCCCCGCCAGTAGACTGGCCACTAACTAAAGGTCAAGTTTCAGTTTGATTTTAAACAATCTGTGTTGGGGGTTAGGTTTTTGGTTAGTTTTATTGATTGGTAAGTAACTGTGGCAACAAAATTGTTTTTTGATTAAAACTGCAAAAAGAATCGATATGTAATAGAGAACTTTGGATTTTTGTTTTTCTTAGGAATTAGAAATTCAAAGATAACTTTGAATGGAATGATATAATTTCATTCAAATTCTGTCCTTGGATTGCAACCTCTTTGGAGAACACTTGGGACCTACTGTAAGGTGATTCCCAGTGTTAATTTAGATGATGATTTCCCTGACCTCCAAAATCGCAGAGTCGTAGGTTGGAAGACTGTTAGGAATTTTTTTTCCCCCCAAGACAAGGTCTTGCTCTGTTACCAAGGCTGGAGTGTAGTGACTCTATCATGTCTCACTGTGGCTTTGACCTCCCAGGCTCAGGCAGTCCTCCAGTCTGAGCCTCCTGAACAGCTGGGACTATAGGCATGCACCCCTACACCTGGCTAAATTTTTATTTTCTGTGGAAACGAGGTCTTGCTGTGTTGCCCAGGGTGGAATTGAACTCAGGCTCAAGTAATCCTCCTACCTTGGCCTCCCAAATGTTGGGATTATAACCGTGAGCCACTGCGCTCCGCTGTGTTAGGAATTTGGGGAGGTCGTATGAACCTGCCCTCCAGCCTGCTCCCTACTCCCCTTGGGTAAACTAGGTTCTGAGCATTTTCCCTGTTTCTGGGGGAGCTGCCCTCTAACCAGCGTTTCTTTCCTTCACAGGACTGTGGTCAGCCTCAAGCCTCCTTGCAGGTGCCTGCTTTGAAATATCTTTATTTTATTTTAGCCTTTTCTTTCTATTCTCATTGTTAGTGACCTAGCTAAAGCTCTCAAGTCCTCAGGCCTAAATGAATGCCTTTCCCACTTGAAGTTTTAAATACCTCTGCCAGATCAGTCTCAAACTTTCTTCATCACTTCACCTTTCCAAAACTACAATGCCTTCATATTCTGTTGCCTTTAAAATAAAAAGTTTGATATCCACAATTCAGTATTAGAATTTGAAATTGACCCCAAAAGACGCATCTACTCTTAGTTTTAGAAGTTGAGGTTATGACCAGGTGCAGTGGCTCGTGCCTGTAATCCCAGCACTTTGGGAGGCCAAGGTGGGCGGATTACAAGGTCAGCAGTTCGAGACCAGCCTGGCCAACATGGTCAAACCCCATCTCTACTAAAATACAAAAATTAGCCAGGCTGGTGGCGCACGCCTGTAATCCCAGCTACTCAGGAGGCTGAGGCAGGAGAATCGTTTAAACCCAGGAGACAGAGGTTGCAGTGAGCTGAGGTGCCATTGCTCTCCAGCCTAGGCAACAAGAGCAAAATTTTGTCTCAAATTTAAAAAAAGTTAAGGTTAACAACACTTCCCACCATGCCCCGTGGGGTGATTTTCTTTAAATATAGTTTAGCTTTTATCAGTGTAATGCATTTACTTAGTTTTGGAAACCAAGCAGTACTACTGGGTTGTAATGCAAGATAGCAGTCCCTCTACCAGTTGCTTGCTCTGCGCTCCAGCTTCCCACAGACTGCCACTTTTAACTCCTCTGTTTCTACTTATCATTTTAGTTAGGATCACATTTAGCTGCCAGTAATGAAGAACAAAGTGACAGTGACTTAAATAAAATCAGGTTGATTTCCCTCACGTGAAGTCGACGTGTCAGCAGTCAGTGCTGGTTGGACGGCCTTGCTCCAAGAAGCCTCCAGGGCTGTGGCCTTTTCCCACCCTCAGGCCACCCTCTGAGATGGTGGCCAGCCCACCCTCCTTCAGCCAAGCAGGCCGAGGGTGGGATGTTACTATAGAAGGACCGTGGATATTGGTGGGTGCTGAGCAATGCCTGCCTTAAATTTCATGTTTCTGTATAGCATGCTGGTACTGCTAATTTCTGATTTTTCCATTTTAGACATTGTCTGCTGACTTCTGCTGTAGAAGAGGCTTTAGAACTGTTCTACATTCTCCCTCCACTGCCTGAAACACATTCACCCCTTGCTCTTTTTCTCTGTCCCAAATATGTTTATATAATTTTGTTTAAATTGATATTCAGTGTCTACACTGTTTTTGTTAGGTAACTGTCTTCACAGCTAAGCCATGTAAGATACAATTTACTAAGGGAAATATTTTTGTGTTACTAGAATGAATTTTCTTTATTTTATTTTATTTTTCTTGTAATAATCCCATGGAGTACATTTTTTTTTTTTTTTCTTTTTGGAGACAGAGGCTCACTGTGTTGCCCAGGCTAGAGTGCAGTGGCATGATCTCGGCTCACTGCAGCCTCCGCCTCCTGGGTTCAGGTGATTCTCCTTCCTCAGCCTCCCGAGTAGCTGGGATTACAAGGCACCTGCCATCACGCCTGGCTAATTTTTGTGCTTTTAGTACAGATGGGGTTTCACCATATTGTCCAGGCTGGTCTTGAACTCCTGACCTCCAGCAGTCCACCCACATTGGCCTCCAAAAGTGCTTAGGATTACAGGAGTGATCAGTGGCTCCCGGCCGAATTTTCTTTAGCTTGGTTTTCAGTGTACAGTCATGAATTTAGTGCCAGGCATTTAACTAGAACTCCTCCATTAAACACCTCAAATAATCTTACCACCTTCATCCCTTCCAGTCCTGCCACTTCTCTGTTTCAGCCTGGGCTGTGTGTCCTGCAGGCCGGCTACTGAGCAGTCCTTGGAGTGCTTTTCATTCCTTGCAGGGATTATTTGTGTCTCTTTCCTCTGTTGAATTCCCTTTTCTGGATTCTTTCATCTTTCGGTGGAGTGAATCTTCTAGTAGCTTCCTGAGAAAGAATTCATCGGAGGTAGATATTTTTTTGAACCAGGTCTGTCTGAAAATGCTCTTTCTTTTTTACTCTGTCGCCCTGGCTGGAGTGCAGTGGCGTGATTTGAGCTCACAGGAACCTCTGCCTCCCAGGTTCAAGTGATTCTTGTGCCTCTGCCTGCCGAGTAGCTGGGATTACAGGCATGCACTGCCACGCCTGGCTAATTTTTGTATTTTTAGTGCAGACAACGGTTTGCCATGTTGGCCAGGCTGGTCTTGAACTCCTGCCTCAAGTGATCCGCCCACCTCGGCCTCCCAAAGTGCTGGGATTACAGGCGTGAGCCACTGTGCCGGGCCTTGTTCTGAGTTTTTAAGGAGAGGTTCTCAACTTTATCTTCTAGTTTTTACATTGAATTTTTGTTTGTTTGTTTTTGTTTTTGTTTTTGTTTTGAGACAGTCTCGCTCTGTCACCGAGGCTGGAGTGCAGTGGCGTGATCTTGGCTCACTGCAACCTCTGCCTCCCAGGTTCAAGCAATTCTCTGCCTCAGCCTCCTGAGTAGCTGGGATTACAGGTATCCGCCACTGTGTGCAGCTAAGTTTTGTATTTTCGGTAGAGATGGGGTTTCACCATGTTGGCCAGGCTGACCTTGTGATCCACCCGCCTCGGCCTGCCAAAGTGCTGGGCTTACAGGCGTGAGCCGCCGTGCCCAGTCGAGAACACTTAAAAATGAAAGATACAATGTCAGAAACAAAAATTCAATGTAAGGCTGGGCGTGGTGGCTCACGCCTGTAATCCCAGCACTTTGGAAGGCCGAGGCAGGTGGATCACCTGAGGTCAGGAGTTTGAGACCAGACTGGCCAACATGGGGAAACCCCGTCTCTACTAAAAATACAAAAACTAGCCGGGCGTGGTGGCCAGTGCCTGTAATCCCAGCTACTCTGGTGGCTGAGGCAGGAGAATTGCTTGAACCTGGGAGGCAGAGGTCAGACTGAGATCACGCCACTGCACTCCCGCCTGGGTGACAGAGAGAGACTGTCTCCAAAAAAAAGTGTTGTCGTTCTCAGTCTTCCTTTTTATAACATCCTCTTTCTGTTTCATGAAGGCAATGCGTTTTAGACACATTTCTCTTTGTTGAATGTTTCATTGATTCCTGCACACGTTTGTCATGTAGATGTTTCCCTTTGCCTCCTATCTTGTCTGTTTCCTGCGTGTTCTTTTTCACCTGTGTTCTACTTTGGTCATTCTCTTTGTTAGAGGCGTTTCTCTGAAAATCTGGTGATTATTGACTGTCTTTCCATGATTATGAGTGGGCCGATTGGAAACTCCCTGTATGCATGGGGCAGACTTTAAGTGTTGAGTCTCACCATCAGGAAATAGAGCGTGGACCCTGCCAATTTGAGGGCCACTACCAGAAGTTAATGATAGAATTCTTTATTTTGGGGCTGTAAGTCTCCCCAGAGAGAAGTTTCCAGTCTCCTGCTTGGGGTTTAGGGGTGGGGGGCATAGCTGTCAGTTTCTGGTAAGGTGGCTGAGGTGGATGGAGGAGGGCTGATGGGGGAGGATCTAACTGCTTTTCCTATGGACTTGAAGTGGGTGCTCTTTTCTGCCCATTAACCACAGGCCTTCAGCGATCTGAGCACCTCTTCTCATTCCCCAGTCTCTTTGCCCCTGCTGCCCAGTTAAGTTCTGGTTTTCTGGCTTTGCTGAGTTAGATACCACTCATCGGTTTGCTTTTTCCCACTGTGCAAAATCGTGTTGACATTTCTAGTCTGCTGTCGTCCCTTGTCATTCACTTAGCAAATATTTTTTAAGGACTTAAGATGTGCTAGGCACTGCAGCAGTGAAGAAAACAAAATTCCTGTTCTCCTGAAGCTCATGTTGTCCTTGAGGCTCTGTGGCGGTGTGATCATGGGCCGCCGTGGTTTCCAGGTGTGCGAGACGCCCCAGCTCTAACCTCTGCATGAAGTCAGGGTATAGTTCCTCTTTGTTTTGATTTGGATATGTTGCTGTTTCTATTCTTACACTTACTTACTTGAAAGAGTCCCCCATGAGTAGAAGGAGGAAATGGGATGAGGGGAGAGCAGGTTTTTCTCGTAACTGCACAAGCATTGGAGGAGACAGAGGAGAAGGGGGTTATGAGACTGTGAAGAAGCAGGGAGTAGCTGAAGGAAGTGTTGAAAGTGGAAAAACGGTGGCTGGACAGCACCTGCTCCTCGGGGCTGGACAGCTCCTGCTCCTCGGGGCTGGGAGGGTACAGGGGTCCCTGTGGAGACCATGTGATGTGGGGATGTTCACACCTGGGCTTTTGTGACTCCCGAGTTGCCTGTAGAAACTTCATCTTTCTGGAAATGTCATAGAGCTGTGTTTAACCTCCAGAGCTTTTGGTGTGTAGGAAATCACCCATTGAAAATAGACCAGAGCAGAATAAGAAATATTCTTACCCCTCATCATTCTCTAAAAACTTAAATAACGTAGTGAGACACAAAGATGACTAAAACTCCCTTACCACAGCACCCGAAACAGCACTTCAGGGCCCTTGTTCTGTTGTAACCCTCATTAGTGTGAAATCATTGAATTAAAATAATTCAATCTATCACTTTGTTTAAAAAACTTAAATTGATGAGCTGAATTTATTTTTCAACGTTTACTTATTTTAGAGACAGAGTCTCCTTATGTTGGCCAGGCTGGTCTTGAACTCCTGAGCTCAAGGGATCCTCTTGCCTCGGCCTCCCAAATTACTGGGATTACAGGTGTGAGCCACCACACCCGACCCACCTTATACTTTAATTTGAAATACCGTTTCTATTGACCCTTCACTATTGAGAAAGATGTTGATTTTATAAGTGGTTATGCAGCAATCCTTAAAGGTTAATTTTGGAGGCCAGGCATGGTGGCTCAATGCCTATAATCCCAGCACTTTGGGAGGCCCAGGTGGGAACATTGGTTGAGCCCAGGAGCTCAAGACCAGCCTGAGCAACATAGTGAGATCCCCATCTCTACAAAATTAAATTTAAAAAATTAGGGCCGGGCGCAGTGGCTCTTGCCTGTAATCCCAGCACTTTGGGAGGCTGAGGCAGGCAGATCATGAAGTCAGGAGATCGAGACCATCCTGGCCAACATGGTGACCCTATCCCTACTAAAAATACAAAAAATGAGTCGGGCGTGGTGGCACGCATCTGTAGTCCCAGCTACTCGGGAGGCTGAGGCAGGAGAATGGTGTGAACCCGGGAGGCGGAGCTTGCAGTGAGCCGAGGTCGCGCCTCTGCGCTCCAGCCTGGGCGACAGAGCGAGACTACTCCGTCTTAAAAAAAAAAAAGCTGGGTGGTGGCGGGCGCCTGTAGTTCAGCTACTCGGAGGACTGAGGCAGGAGAATGGCGTGAACCCAGGAGGCGGCGCTTGCAGTGAGCCAAGATCACGCCACTGCGCTTGAGCCTGGGCGACAGAGCAAGACACCGTCTCAAAAAAAAAAAAAGCAAAAAGAAAAAGTAGCTGTCTATGGTAGTGTGCACCTGTAGTTCATCTACTGGAGAGGATTGGTTGAACCCAGGAGGTTGAATCTGCAGTGAGCTATGATTGCACCACTGCACTCCAGCCTAGGCAACAGAGTGAGACTCTGTCTCCAAAAAGTAATAATAATAAATTTGCAGCTCTGTCTTAAATGATGTTTGTTTTCTAACCCGAAGTATTTGAAACCAAATTGTTGAAAAGTCTTTCTTTATTGATAGAACAGCTTTCGGATGTACCCTTTAAAATGAAACTGGATTCAAATATGTGGGAAATACTGTCTGACTAGCAGCAAATTGAGAAGTTACTGGAAATGCTCTATTTCCAGTTTTACCAGTTAATTAAGGTGTCAGGGATGGCACTGATATTATACGGTATCAGAACAAGAAATATTTCTCAAAACATTAGACATGGTTTTATGTAACCAAAATGATAAGCCTGGATATATTTCCTTCTACAAATATTTAGTTATTTTTTTAAAAAGCAAGATTTGTGTTTATGAAATTTTGATAATCCTTGTGATATAATATGTTAGGAAGATTTTTGTTTTGTTTTGTTTTGTTTTTGTTTTTTTTGAGACGGAGTCTTTCTCTGTCCCCCGGGCTGGAGTGCAGTGGCCGGATCTCAGCTCACTGCAAGCTCCGCCCCCCAGGTTTACGCCGTTCTCCTGCCTCAGCCTCCGGAGTAGCTGGGACTACAGGCGCCCGCCACCTCGCCCGGATAGTTTTTTGTATTTTTAGTAGAGACGGGGTTTCACCGTGTTAACTAGGATGGTCTCGATCTCCTGACCTCATGATCCGCCCGTCTTGGCCTCCCAAAGTGCTGGGATTACAGGCTTGAGCCACCGCACCCGGCCTTGTTAGGAAGCTTTTTAAGCAGAAACCAGCTGTCAGCAATATAGAGAAATTTAAGTTGAATTATACTGCTGATAGTTTATTTATTTTCGTGAAGAAGAAAGGCTTCTCTGCCATTTACAATTACCAGATAATTTCTTTTTTCCCGGTTTTTTTTTTCTTTTTTTTTTTTTTGGTAACAGCTTCATTGGAGTTCAAGTCATGCATGATTTACCTGCTTAAAGCATACAGTTTAGTGTCGGTGTATTTTAGTATATTCATTGAGTTGTGCAACCATCTCCGCCATCACCACCAAAGGAACCCTGTACTCTTTCGCTGTCACCCCCAACTCTACCCTTACCCCAGCCCTGAGCAACCACAAATCTATTTTCATTGTATATCTGCCTGTTCTGGATATTTTCTATAAGTGGCATCATATAATATGGGTCTTTCCTGACTGATACCATGTTGTCAAGGTTCGTCTCATGTTGCAGCATATGTAGTGCATCATCCCTTTTTATGGCCAAATAATACTCCATTGTGTGGACAGCCCTCATTTTGTTTATCCATTCATCAGTTGATGGACATCTGTTTACCTTTTGTTTGTTTATTTGTTTGTTTGTTTTCAGAGTCTTGCTCTGTCGCCCAGGCTGGAGTGCAGTGGTGTGATCTCGGCTCACTGCAACCTTCGCCTCTTGGGTTCAAGCAGTTCTCCTGCCTCAGCCTCCCAAGTAGGTGGGGTTACAGGCGTGCGCCACCACACCCGACTTACTCCTGTAATTTTAGTAGAGGTGGTTGTTGGCCGCCTGGTTGGCCAGGCTGGTCTCAAACCGCTGACCTCAGGTGATCCACCAACCTGGGCCTCCCAAGTAATTTTTGTTTATTTTTTAATAACGATGCTCTGAACATTAATGTACAAGTTTTTGTGAGATACATGTTTTCATTTCCCTCGAGTGTATACCTCGGAGTGAAATTACTGGGTCATGTGAAGGCTCAGTGTTGAGCACCCTGAGGAACTGCCAGGTTGTTTTCTACAGCAGTCTGTATTCCCACCAGCAGCCCACAAGGGTTCCAGTTTCTCCACATCTTTGACAACACTTGTTATTTTCTGACTTAAAATTCTAACCGTCGTAGTGAGTGTGAAGTCGTTTCTCATTGTGGTTTTGATTTGCTTTTCCCTAATAGCGAATGTTGTTGAACATCTTTTCATGTGTTAATTAGACATTTGTATATCTTCGGGATAAATGTCTATTCAAGTTGTTTACTCAACTCATTTAAAATATTGGGTTGTTGTGGCCAGGCGCAGTGGCTCACGCCTGTAATTCTAGCACTTTGGGAGGCTGAAGCGGGCAGATCACGAGGTCAGGAGATCGAGACTATCCTGGCTAACACGGTGAAACCCCATCTCTACTAAAAATACAAAAAAATTAGCCGGG
>NW_012116488.1:2720822-2722363 GCF_000951035.1 Colobus angolensis palliatus
TTCACTGTGTTAGCCAGGATGGTCTCGATCTCCCGACCTCGTGATCCGCCCGTCTCGGCCTCCCAGAGTGCTGGGATTACAGGCTTGAGCCACCGCACCTGGCCGAGGATGAGTTTAGAGTGGTGCTCCTTCAGCCGCAGCACCTTGGCCTGCAGGGACTCGGTGGACTCATTGGATCCACAGAGATGCCAATGGTCTTGTGAATGCTGGCCACCCTGAGCTCCTCCAGGCTGCGGCCGCGGCCGGTGCACACCTTGGTGTGAATACTGCTTCGTGCGGCACCACACGATGGGCCAGATGGGTCCTGACGCGGTGCGCAGGGCAACGTGGGGCACTTTGGCTTGCCGGGCCTTGCATCTGCGGATCTTCCAGGCTGGCTGGTTGAACCACGTGGCCATGCGCCAGCTGCCAGTCCTTGTGGAAGTAGGGCTTCCATGCCATTCTAGCTGGGCGCCATGGCTGCCTAGAGCCTTTCTGCGCAGGAAAACAAATTTAGCTATTTTTTGTTGTTTTTTTTTTTGTGTGTCATATCTAAGAATCCATTGGCAATGCAAATTCACAAAGTTTCATACCTGTGTTTTCTTTTATACCTGTGTTTTCTTCTAAGAGTTTTTTAGTTTCAGCATTTACATTTAGTTCTTTAATCAATTTTGAGTTAATTTTTGACATGAGGTAGAGGGGTTACATTCATTCTCTTGCATGCAGATATCCAGTTGTTTCAACAACATTTGTCGAACAGACTATTCTTTCCCCCGTTGAATGGTCTTGAAATCCTTGTCAAAATCAGTTGACCATAAATGTATGAGTTTCTTTCTGGACTCTCAGTTGTATTCCATTAATGTATTATGGCAGTACCACACTGTCTTCATTACTGTTACTTCATAGTAAGTTTTCAAATCAGGAAGTATGAGTCCTCCAACTTTGTTCTTTTTCAAGATTGTTTTGACAATTCTTTCTAAGTTCTTTGAGTTTCTATATGCATTTTAGGATCAGCTTGTCAGTTTCTGGTAGCAAGCCAGCTGGGATTCTTATAAGGATTTTGTTGAATTCGTAGGTCAATCTGGGGAGTATTGCCATCTTAACAATATTAAAAACTCTTGTCCCACGAACATAAGATGCCTTTCCACTTATGTAGATCTTTTAAAATTCAAAAAAAAAGGACGGCTGTGGTGGCTCACGCCTATAATCCCAACGCTTTGAGAGGCTGAGGTAGGCGGATCACCTGAGGTCAGGAGTTCAAGACCAGCCTGGCCAACATGGTGAAAACCTGTCTCTACAAAAATTAGCCGGGCGTGGTGGCAGCCGCCTGTAATCCCACGTACTCGGGAGGCTGAAGTGGGAGAATCGCTTGAACCTGGGAGGTGGAGGTTGCAGTGAGTCAGGATCACGCCACTGCACTCTAGCCTGAATGACAGAGCGAGACTCCGTCTCAAAAAATATAATAAATTAAATTTTTAAAAAAAGTTTCATAGTTTTCAGAGTGAGAGTTGTTTAGTTTTCTTTTTAATTGGGGTAAAAATATATAAAAATTGGCTGCTTTA
>NW_012116488.1:2722838-2728912 GCF_000951035.1 Colobus angolensis palliatus
TCAAGACCAGCCTGGGCAACATAGTGAGACCCCCATCTCTACAAAAAAAAATAGAAAAATTAGCTGGGCATGGTGACCTGTAGTCTCAGCTACTCAGCAGGCTGAGGTGGGAGGATTGCTTGAACCCGGGAAGTGGAGTTTGCAGTAAGCCGAGATCACGCCACTGCAGTTCAGCCTGGGAACAGGGTGATACTGTGTCTCAAAAAATAAAAAGTAATTGTAAGTAAGAGTACTTGAGATCCATCCACGTGATTGGGAATAGCCGCAGCTTAGTTCCTTGTGGTTATTGTGTAGTGTCCACTGTATTCACTCCTGATGGACATCTGGTTGCCCGTTTTTGGGCTATTAATGAGTGCTGTGACCAGAAGTTGTTTTGGTTTTTAAAATCCTTTTTTTTTTTTTTTTGAGATGGAGTCTCTCTCTGTTGTCCAGGCTAGAGTGCAGTGGCGCAGTCTTGGCTCACTGCAACCTCTGCCTCCCAAGTTCAAGCAATTCTCCTGCCTCAGCGTCCCAAGCAGCTGGGATTACAGGCACTCGCCACCACACCCAGCTAATTTTTGTATTTTTAGTACAGACGAGGTTCCACCATGTTGGCCAGGCTGGTCTCGAACTCTTGACCTCAGGCGATCCACCCACCTTAGCCTCCCAAAGTGTTGGGATACAGGTGCGAGCCACCACGCCTGGCCACTTTATCTATTTTTAAGTGTTCAATTCAGCGGCATTGATTACATTCACAGTGCAGGGTAAGAGTTGCACACACTTTCTTAAATTTATTCCTGAGGTAAATTGGTTTTTATATATTGATCTTATATCCTGCAAAATTGCTGAACTTTTTAATTAGTTTTAATAGCTTTTTTAATGAATTCCTTAGGATTTTTACATAAAAAATCACATAAATTTTATATATAAAATTATCTCTGTGAATACAGATAGTTTTGCTTCTTCCTTTTCAACTTGGATACCTTTTATTTCTTTTTGTTGCCTACTTGCCCTGCCTAGTACCTTCCGTACAGTGTGGAGTGGAAATAGCACTAGTGGGCATTCTTGTCTTTCTTCTGACCTTAGGGAGAGAGCATGTAACCTTCACCATTAAGTATGGCATTAGCTGTGGGTTTTCATAAATGCCCCTTTTCAGGTTGAGAACGTTTCCTTCTATTTCTAGTTTGTTAAGTTTTTGCCATGAAAGGGTGTTGGACTTTGTTGTGATTTGTCTGCATCCATTGAGATACTTGTGTGACTCATTTTTTTCTGTTGATATGGTGTATTGCATTAATTGGTTTTTCTTTGTTGAACCAACCTTACATTCCTGGGATAAATCCCGCTTGATCATGGTATATAATTCTTTCTCCATGTTGGTGAATTTAGTTTGCTAGTATTGTAGTTTGTTGAAGATTTTTGCATCTGTATTCATAAGGGAAATTGAGTCTAGTTTTCTTTCCTTGTATGTCTTTTTGTTTGTTTGTTTGTTTGGTATCAAGGTAATACTGGCCTTATAGAATGATTTAGGAAGCGTTCTCCTTTTTCTGGAAGAGTTTGTGAAGAATTGGTAATAACTCTTACTTAAATGTTTGGTAGATGCACCTGTGAAGCTATCCAGCTTTCTTTGTGTGTTTTGGATTACTAGTTCAATCTTTGTACCTGTTGTAGATCTATTAACATTTTCTCTTCAAGAGCCAATTTTGGTAGTTTGTGTCTTTTTATAAATTTGTCCATTTCACCTAGATTATCTAATTTGTTGGCATGCAGTTGTTCATAGTTTTTCTTAATAATCTTCTTTATTTCTATTAATGTCAGTAGTAATGTCCCTTCTTTTATTTCCATCCTAGTAATTTGAGTTGCTGCTTTTTTTTTCCTTCGTCAATCTCAAAAAAGGGTTAAAATTGTACATTTTATGTTACATATATTTTACCATAATAAAAGGTAATTGTAGCCTGTAATCCCAGTACTTTGGGAGGCTCAGGTGGGTGAATCGCTTAAGTCCAGGAGTTCAAGACCAGCCTGGGCAACATAGTGAGACCCCCATCTCTACAAAAAAAAATAGAAAAATTAGCTGGGCATGGTGACCTGTAGTCTCAGCTACTCAGCAGGCTGAGGTGGGAGGATTGCTTGAACCCGGGAAGTGGAGTTTGCAGTAAGCCGAGATCACGCCACTGCAGTTCAGCCTGGGAACAGGGTGATACTGTGTCTCAAAAAATAAAAAGTAATTGTAAGTAAGAGTACTTGAGATCCATCCACGTGATTGGGAATAGCCGCAGCTTAGTTCCTTGTGGTTATTGTGTAGTGTCCACTGTATTCACTCCTGATGGACATCTGGTTGCCCGTTTTTGGGCTATTAATGAGTGCTGTGACCAGAAGTTGTTTTGGTTTTTAAAATCCTTTTTTTTTTTTTTTGAGATGGAGTCTCTCTCTGTTGTCCAGGCTAGAGTGCAGTGGCACAATCTCAGCTTACTGCAAGCGCCACCTCCTCCCGGGTTCACGCTATTCTCCTGCCCCAGCCTCCCGAGTAGCTGGGACTACAGGCACCCGCCACCACGCCTAGCTAATTTTTGTATTTTTAGTAGAGACAAGGTTCCACCGTGTTGACCAGGATGGTCTTGATCTCTTGACCTCATGATCCGCCCGTCTCGGCCTCCCAGAGTGCTGGAATTACAGGCATGAGCCACTGCGCCTGGCAGGTTTTAAGAATTCTTTCAAAACTCCTCTCCAGATAGCTCTTGGGCCACCTCCCTTAGCTTTGGGCTTTACAAATGTCCTTGGAGGGCGGTCATAGGTCAGCTGAGGTGCAGTTTTCTGTGATTTGGGATTACCCCTCATACCGTGTATTTGAAGGTATCAGAATACGTACGAATCACAGAAAGTGCGTTCGGCAAGTACTATTTTAATTTTAATTTTTTTAATTATGAAAATAAGCCTGAGCAACACAGCAAGACCCCGATTCTACAAATTATACAAAAATTAACTGGGCATGGTGGTGCACGCCTGTAGTCCTGGCTGCTCGGGAGGCTGACATGGGAGCAGTGCTTGAGCCTGGGGAGGTCGAAGCTGCAGTGAGCTGTGATTGTGCCACTGCACTCCAGCCTGGGTGACAGAGTGAGACCCTGTCTAAAAGAAAAAGAAAAGTGTGCTCATGATAAAATAAATTCGAGCAGTACAAGAAGTAAGTATGCCATGAAAAGTGAAAGTCTCCTTCCCCAAAGTTATTATAATGGTCTTGCTTTTTTATTTTAAAGCATATTCTAGTCTTTTTCCATTAAAATTGAATGTTATTTTGAAAGATTGTTTTAAATATTCAAAATCAATTTTGATTAGTCTAAAAGTCTGAGACGGCCAGATGTGGTGGTTCACGCCTATAAGAGGCGGGCAGATTGCTTGAATCCAGCCTGGGCAGCATGGCGAAACCCTGTCTCTACAAGAAACACAAAAATTAGCTGGACATGGTGGTGTGAGCCTGTGTCCTAGCTACTCAGGAGGCTGAGGCAGGAGAATTGCTTGAGCCTGGGAGGTCGAGGCTGCAGTGAACCATGATTGTGTCACCGTACTCCAGCCTGGGTGACAGAGCCAGACTTTATCTCAGTCAATAAGTAAGTAAATAAAATAAGAAGTCAAGACTTTTAATGAGAAATTAATGTTGAAATATGGTTGTTGCATTTATCAAGAGAACTGTGATTTTTGTCTTTCGCTATTTTTTTTTTTTTTTTGAGACGGAGTCTCGCTCTGTCGCCCAGGCTGGAGTGCAGTGGCCGGATCTCAGCTCACTGCAAGCTCCGCCTCCCGGGTTTACGCCATTCTCCTGCCTCAGCCTCCCGAGTAGCTGGGACTACAGGCGCCAGCCACCTCGCCCGGCTAGCTTTTTGTATTTTTTTTAGTAGAGACGGGGTTTCACTGTGTTAGCCAGGATGGTCTCGAACTCCTGACCTCGTGATCCGCCCGTCTCGGCCTCCCAAAGTGCTGGGATTACAGGCTTGAGCCACCGCGCCCGGCCTCGCTATTTTTTTATTGTTTATATTGACATACATACTATAGAATCGTATGTGCATTCCCAGAATGAAACACACTTAGCCATGACATTTTATTCTCTAACTGCACAGTTGAGCCTGTCATATGCACGTTTTTTTATTTTTTTAAATTTGTATTTCCAAATGAGGAGTAGTCTGTAGATAGTCTGTGGTTTTAACTTGTATATGTTATCTATGGAATATTTTGGTGTCAGAATTACTGTAGTTTTAGGAAAAATTATGAAGCTTTCAGTCTTCTGTTCAAGAATATTTTATTGGCCGGGCGTGGTGGCTCACACCTGTAATCCCAGCAGTTTGGGAGGCCAAGGCGGGCGGATCATGAGGTCTGGAGATCGAGACCATCCTGGCTAACACGGTGAAACCCCGTCTCTACTAAAAATACAAAAAGCTAGCCGGGCGAGGTGGCTGGCGCCTGTAGTCCCAGCTACTCGGGAGGCTGAGGCAGGAGAATGGCGTAAACCCGGGAGGCGGAGCTTGCAGTGAGCTGAGATGCGGCCACTGCACTCCAGCCCGGGCAACAGAGCGAGACTCTGTCTCCAAAAAAAAAAACAAAAAACAACAAAAAAAACTTTGTTTAATATTAAGGAAAGAAACTTTAAAAAGCCAGGCTATTCTAAATTAGTTTCAATTTCATAGTCCCCTCTACATCCCTTTTTTTTTTTTGAAATGGAGTCTCACTGTCACCCAGGCGGGAGTGCAGTGGCACAATCTCAGCTTACTGCATCCTCCGCCTCCCAGGTTCAAGGGGTTCTCCTGCCTCAGCCTCTCGAGTAGCTGGGATTGTAGATGTGTCTCATCATGCCTGGCTAATTTTGTATTTTCAGTAGAGATGGGGTTTCACCATGTTGGCCAGGTTGGTCTTGAACTCCTGACCTCAGGTAATGTGATACACCTGCCTCGGCCTCCCAAAGTGTTGGGATTACAGGCGTGAACCTCTATGCCTGGCCTCAATATCCCTTTTCTTAACAGTTTATTTTTTTCCCGGCTATAGTAATTCCTGTCATCGATTGTATTGCAAGTTTAATGATGTTTAAAATACTACATTTATAATTTGAGAGAAATATTCTCAGTAAAATGAACTTTAAATGTTTTCATTTTTACTGTTTTTTAAATGTGTATTTTTAAAATGAGATAAGGTCTCACTATTTTGCCCAGGTTCATCTCAAACTCCCGGCCTCAAAGGATCCTCTCACGCAGCCTCCCAAAATGCTGGGAATAGCCATGAGCCATCGTACCTGGCCTTAAATGTTTTTAAAACTAAAGTTTGGTATGGAGAGTTTTAACTGTTTCTTGTTTGGCCTACAGCGTTCTCCAGTACCACAGTTGAAAGGAAGACTTAGATAAACATTTTAACAGTAAGAGAGTCGCCACCATAGACTTTTTGAAAGTCCAGTCAGTCCAAAGGGCCTGCATCCGTCAGATGCAGGAGATAGAGACAGGTATGTTAGGCTGGATCCTGAAGCTGTTCGCCATGGCAGCTTTGTAGAATCCGCACAGAAGTTTTACCAGCTCATAAAACTGCTTTATGACCCAGAAGGAATGTCAGCAATAAAACAAATGCACTCATGGCAAATATACCAGGCGTGGGGCTGATTTTCCTGCCGCGATGCACTTCCAGTGAGGAAACTGCTGTGTGGTTTGGGGCAGGAGCTTGTAGTGGTTTGGATTCAATCTTCCTGTTTTGAGTATTTGTAAAAGGAAACTAATTTTTCAGAAACTTCTAGCCAGTATCCCATGTCACTCAGCCGTCCTCTATTCAGATATTATTGAAAATAGTGATGAGCTCATGTATGAAACTGTCATTCTTCCTTTTTTGGAGTATCGTGAACTTTTCATATGGAGGTATTCTTATTTGTGTAATGAGTATTAATAAAAGTGATAGTAATTGGTAATATTTCCTATTCAAATTTCAAAGTTTAAAATTTCAAATAGGAAATTTCAAATACATTTAGAAGTAGAGCGGCCAGGCACGGTGGCTCACACCTGTAATCCCAGCACTTTGGGAGGCCGAGGCAGGTGGATCACGAGGTCAGGAGATTGAGACCATCCTGGCTAACA
>NW_012116488.1:2730956-2732371 GCF_000951035.1 Colobus angolensis palliatus
GATCTCCTGACCTCGTGATCCGCCCGTCTCGGCCTCCCAAAGTGCTGGGATTACAGGCTTGAGCCACCGCGCCCGGCCGGCATTTTTCTTAAAAAAGAAAATAATAATGTAATAATAATAGAAGGCAGGTCTTATAGTAGTTGTTCACTGGAGACACTTTGGAGTTGACAGTTAGTGAGGACTCAGCTTTTTAAAATGTGATCTTAAGCTTTTTGATTTTTTAATTGAAGTTCAGAAAAATTAGTTGATACTTGTCCATCCATGTGAGTGATGCCGTGGTCTCTGGTACGTCAGCTTTTTAATTTGTTTCCGGAATCCAGCTGTTAGAAGCCAGACGGGTCGAGCATTCTACCTGCAAATCAGGCTGAACAGAGGCTGGGCCTTGGCGTTCTTAGGAGCTCCAGGCACTTCCTGCTGAGAGCCTTAGGGAAAGGCCTGCGTGTGGGTACCTGTAGAGAAATACCAAGTTCCTCCGAAATCGGAAATTGCCAGACATTCTGGAAAAGTACAGTTTTCATAATCAAATAAACGCTGGTAGTATCAATCTTGTATTTTTACTGCAGCGTTTGTTTATGGAGAAGCTTTTTTGACAGCTCTTGTAGCTTGTGAAAGGAAATACAGACCGCACAAAGCTATGTCCTTTTGCAAAATGTTACGCTTTGTCGCTGACCTTGCCGTAAAGTTTTATTGATTATTTGGAAAGCTCTTTGGTTTGTTGATGTCGTTTGTCTCATCTCGAGGCATCTGGTGAAAAGGGTAATTTTCCTGGCTTACCAATTTCATGAAATCAGAGTGAACATTTTCAGGTCTTGTGTGAAAACATCCTTCCTTCCTGTTTACTACTGCGTTTCTGTGGGGATGGTGAGCCAAAGACGACAGGACAGGAGCACACTGGCCGTCTTTCTCTGCTTGGTGTCTGGGTCATGTTCTTTTTTGATTTCATTTCCTTCCTGCCGGCATTTTTATGATACTGAAAAATATCAGCATAAATAAATTTTTTTAATTAAAAAAACAAGTAACTCAGAAATGCTTAGGTTCAGTTGGACATGTGACATATTTGAGGTGGGTAGTCTGGCACCCAATCTGAACACTTTTCTGTGTGTGCATGTACAGACAGGGTCTCACTGTGTCACCCAGGCTGGAGTGCAGTGGCTCAGTCTTGCCTCACTGCAATTTCCACCTCCTGAGCTCAAGCCATCCTCCTGTCTCAGCCTCTCGAGTAGCTGGAACTATAGGTGCACACCACCACACTGGCCTAATTTTGTGGATTTTTTTGTAGAGATGGGGTTTCGCCATGTTGCCTAGGCTGGTCTGGAACATCTAGGCGTAAGTGATCCACCCATCTCAGCTCCCAAAGTGCCGGGATTACAGGTGTGAGCCAGCCGTGAACGCTTTTTTTTTTTTTTTTTTTTTTT
>NW_012116488.1:2736533-2745061 GCF_000951035.1 Colobus angolensis palliatus
TGGCCAGGATGCTCTCGATCTCTTGACATCGTGATCTGCCCGCCTCAGCTTCCCAAAGTGCTGGGATTACAGGCATGAGCCACTGCGCCCGGCCAGCCTAGCATTTCTTTAGCCTTACTTGTCTGGCGCTGGATTAGGTCCTAGAAGGTTCATATAATTAGCAACAGTATTTTTCCTTCCAGAGACATACTTATTCCTCATGCAGAAATGCAGAGTCAATCTCTAAATAAGGTAAAAGCTTGAAGGAATTTTGGATAAGAGAAAATTTCCCATAAAATGTTTACTTTTATGCTTTTTTTTTTAACACTGTAGTATTCCTGACATATTGACTATTCAATTTAGAAAGATTGGCAGTTGGACTCAGATAATTCAGTATTTGGCTCTGGACAGTTGTTAAGAACCCTGCTGAAAACGGTTTATATGCAAAAGGTTTCAACAGCTCAGATCGACTCTGCTGATCTCAGGATGTATGCTAGGATGAAAAAAAAGTCCCTGGCATGAACTTGTTTTTCTTGTCACTAGTGTTTTCCAGTGAGTTTAAAATAATAAAAGATAAAATACAAATAAATAACAGCCCTATTAAGGGAGAATTGCACGTACTTGTGTTTAGATAGAAGAGTATGCTCTGGATGTCCAGGTCATGGGCACAGAATACAGGAGGAGGCAGGCGACGTAGGAAGAGCCTTCTGGAAGCCATGGGTTTCTTTTCACTCACATGCACCTGCTGAGCTCCAGCTGTGCACCAGCCACTGCGAGCTGCACTGCAGACAGGCATGTTCCTGGGAGGGGCTTCTGTGCTGTTTCTGTGGGAGAGGGGAAGCCTAGCGTGTCTTCTGTGGTGCGTATGTGATCACAAAACGATTAGGCTGGCTCTGCGTGCTGGGGCTGGCTCAGAGCCTGGCACTGCTCCTTGTTAACATCCACTGTCACGTTCACCCACAGTTCAGGGATTATCCTTAATTTACCCACAGGGAAACTGGAGTTCACGCTCAGTAGTTGGCAACGCAGCGGGGCAGTGAAGTCTAAACTCAGGTGCTCACTCTCAGCCTCAACGTCTTGCTTCGTTTCAGGAATATTTTTAAATATCTTTAATACCTTTTGAATAAATTAATGAATCACGCACCCGAGTAGTCTCTGTTGTGACGCCGTCACGTGTGGTACACACTGTTGTGACCCATATCACAGATTCGTTGTGCTTGTTTTTTTATTATTATTTTATTTATTTATTTCTGAGAAGGAGTCTTGCTCTGTCACACAGGCTGGAGTGCAGTGGCACAATCTCAGCTTATCGCAACCTCTGCCTCCCAGGTTCAAGCAATTCTCCTGCCTCAGCCTCCCAAGCAGCTAGGACTACAGGTGTGCACTACCACACCTGGCTAATTTTTGTACTTTTAGCAGAGATGAGGTTTCACCATGTTGGCCAGGCTGGTCTTGATCTCCTGACCTCAGGTGATCCACATGCCTTGGCCTCCCAAAGTGCTGAGATTACAGGTGTAAGCCACTGTGCCTGGCCGCCTGAACACATTTAATTGTTGAGGCTGAAATAAATAGCATTTAAAATGAGTGAAGCCATTGAAGCCATTGTTATCCAAACTGTGCTCCTCAAACTTTCTTTGCCTCTTTTTTAAAAGAACCAGATTCTTCTAAACATTCTTAAATGTGTTAAAAAGAGGTACCATTTCCACCTTAAACTTCATGGCCATGAGAGGGCTTTGATACCATGCTGGGCATGCCCCGTGGAGATGGGCGACCACCGGTCACTCCTGTCAGGCAAGGTGAGGCAGGGCCGGCCCCTCCACACCTCTCTGTTCAGGAAGGAAAGTGAGCGCCTCACTCTGAGGGCAGCTTGCTTGGTGGCCCTTCCTCTGGTTCAGGAGCAGCCACCCTGAGAGCTAGTTAGGCACTGGAAGGGCTGGAGTTGCTGGCTGGAGAGCCCCTTGGGTGCTGGGAGGGCTGGAGTTGCTGGGTGGATTGCTATTGCTGTTTTGAATATTGCTTCCCGCTCACATGCATGTCTAGCCACTGAGGGCTCCAATCTAGCATTTCTTTGTTTCTTTTTGGAGATGGAGTCTCGCTCTGTCATCAGGCTGGAATGCAGTGGCGCAATCTCAGCTCACTGCAACCTCTGCCTCCCACGTTCAAGCGATTCTCCTGACTCAGCCTCCGGAGTAGCGCTGGGACTACAGGCGTCCGCCACCATGCCCAGCTAATTTTTTTTTTTTTTTTTTTTCATTTTTAGTAGAGACAGGGTTTCACCATAGTGGCCAGGATGCTCTCGATCTCTTGACATCGTGATCCACCCGCCTTGGCCTCCCAAAGTGCTGGGATTACAGGCGTGACCCACCACGCCCAGCCTGTTGATATAAGTGTATGATTTATTGGTTTTTACTCTATTCACACATTTGTGCAACTCTCACTGCTGTCTAATTCTAGAGCATTTTCATCGCCCCTGAGAGAAACCCTGTACCCATTAGCAGTACTTACCATTACCTCTCCCCAGCCCCTGGCAACAACTAATCTACTTTTTCTCTCTATGGATTTGCCTATCCTGGACATTTTATATAAATGGAATCATACTATACGTAGTCTTTTGTAACTGGCTTCTTTCATTTAGTGTAGTGTTTTCAAGTTTCATCCATGTTGTATTAATTGCTATTTAATTACTTTCTCTGGCTGAATAATAGTATTCCATTGTGTAGGTAGACCACATTTTGTTTTTTTAGCTATCAGTTGATGGACATTTTGGTTTTCACTTTTTAACCATTACGAATGATGCTGCCGTGAATATTCATATACAAGTTTTTTTATATTAAATTTTTTAAAACCTGGTTCTTAGTAAATGTGCAGTGTGCAAGTTTTTGTGCAGACATATTTTCATTTCTCCTGTTTATATACCTAGGGGTGGAATGACGGGTCATGTAGTTAGTAACTGTGTTTAGCACTTTGAGGAACTGCCGGGCTACATCAGCCTCACTAGCAGTGTGTAAGACTTCATCTCTCCACCTCATGGCCAACGCTTGTTGTGATTTGTCTCTTTTATTGTAGCTACCCTAGTGGGTGTGAAGTGAGGTCTCGTTACAGTTTTGATTTGCATTTCCCTGATTGTGAATGACATTGAGCATCTTTTCCTGTACGTATTGAGCGTTTGTATTAATATGTCTTCTTTGGCGAAATGATAATTCAGATCCTTTGCCCGTTTTTGATTTGGGATATTTGTCTTCATGAGTGAGTTGGGAGAGCTTTTTGTGTATTCTGGATGTCAGTCCCTTATCAGATACGTGATATTTTATATGCTTCTGTCGTTTGTCTTTTCACTTTCTTAATGGCTTCTTTTGAACATTTTTTTGTTCGGGTTTGGTGTTTGTAGTTAAAAAACACAATGGTTTTTATTTTGATGAAGTTTAACTGACCTGTTTTTCATGTTTTACCTGTAAGAATCCATTGCCTAATCCAAGGTCACAAAGATTTACATGTGGTTTTTTGTTTTGTTTTGTTTTGTTTTGAGACGGAACCTCACTCTGTCGTCAGGCTGGAATTCTGTGACACGATCTCGGCTCACTGCAACCTCCGCCTCCCATGTTCACACAATTCTTCTGCCTCAGCCTCCCCAGTAGCTGGGACTATACGCACGTGCCACCACGCCTGGCTAATTTTTGTATTTTTAGTAGAGACAGGGTTACACCATGTTGTCCTGGCTGGTCTTGAACGTCTGACCTCAGGTGATCCACCTACCTTGGCTTCCCAAAGTGCTGAGATTACAGGCATGAGCCACCGTACCTGGCCCTTTTTTTTTTTTTTTTTTAAATGTTTGTTAGTTCATTGCATGAATACTGCAGATTATCCACTCTTCTGTGAGTGGACATTTGGGTAGTTTGCAGTTTTTGATAATTAAGAGTAAAGCTGCTTTGAATGTTCTTGTGTATGTCTTTTCGGTAGACATAACTGCTCATTTCTCTTGGGTGTTCACCTGGGAGGGAATTTCTGGGCCATAGGGTGCACATATGTTAGCCTAAGTGATACAAGTGCAATTGGTATGGGAGAGGGTGGCATATCGGACAGTATGCTTGTGTAATTACAGGAGAGTGAAAGAATTGCTTACTTGAATTACCAGTTCTCAAGTAATTTGAAAGACACAGTTCACCTTAAACTAAAACGATGCTTGCTGCATGGACTGTCAATTCTTCAGAAGATGGTACTAATCATGACATTAGAAGCAGCTGGTATTTTACTCTGCAGAAAGAAAACTAGACTCTTCTGAATTCACAGCAGTGGCACAAAGAAATTTGACAATATACTGTCTGATAGATGATTAAGTTAAGAGCAACAAGAAAAATGAGAGGAGTTAATTTTTGCCTCTGGATTTTAAAACTGGCACATAAAAAGTCTTATTTGGGGAGTAAAGACAAATAACAAGAGATTAAAAATACCAAACATTTAGACTGGGCCCAGTGGCTAACACCTGTAATCCCAGCACCTTGGGAGGCCAAGGTGGGCAGATCACTTGAGCCCAGGAGTTTAAGACCAGCCTGGGAAACCTGGTGAAACCCCATCAAGGCAGAGGTTGCAGTGAGCTGAGATTGCGCCATTGCACTCCAGCCTGGGTGGCAGAGGGAGACCCTGTCTCAATCTCACTACAACCTCCGCCTTCCGGGTTCCCGCCATTTTCCTGCCTCAGCCTCCCGAGTAGCTGGGATTACAGGCGCCCGCCACCACGCCTGGCTATCTTTTTTTTTTTTTTTTTGTATTTTTAGTAGAGACGGGGGTTTCACTGTGTTAGCCAGGATGGTCTCGATCTCCTGACCTCATGATCCGCCTGCCTCGGCCTCCCAAAGTGCTGGGATCACAGGCATGAGCCACCGCGCCCGGCCTCCTGCAGGTTTTCGAGATATTATTATATAACATCCCTGACCCATATATAGATGTTCAGAAAGTGGAAACTGTCATTAGCAATGGATGGGTTGAATATTTCATCAAATATTTAGGGTATAAGAGAATAAAAAACAAATTGAAAGTATTAAAAGATCCTGCCGTCTCATCTCTGTCAAATAGGAAGGACTGTGTTGTAGGCTTGAATTAATCCTAAGAGGTTGATGGATATTACATTTAGTTGCTAAAAATTCCCCAAATTACTAAGTACTGAAATTAAGTTGACCTTCTTTGAACCTTATTTACTGATGCTTTGTAAACTTGTTACTTTCTTACATTTAAAACTCTTCCTCCCTGCTTCTTAATGCCGGGTAGGAAGCATTCAGTCACTGTAGATACCATTTAATCACTGCACTTTGTTATGAGTGCTGTGACGACTGTCTTCTAGAAGCGTGTTAGCGAGTCTAGGTCTCAAGGGTTAGGGAGCCAGGAAGAGTAAGTTAGGACGGACTCTGTTACAGAGCTCTAGTGGCCAGAGAGAGCATTGGGGCTCCTTTCTGTCCTTCCGCCTCAGTCAAACAGAGGCAAGTCCGAGGCCTTCCGGGAGGAAGATGTGTAGACAGTTCTCTTCCTGGCTGTTCACGTCCTCCTTCCTGTCCTGGCGGTCCCAGCCCAGTTTGGAGTGTGTGCGAGAGCGTCGCTGTGTATATTTAGGACTACCCTGGCATTGTACTAGAAAGGAGTGAGGATTCATTCTCGCTCTCTCATCCTGCCCCAGCGCAGCCGCTGAGCTCATTTCCTGCGTTCCTGTTCCTGGGGCTGGGGCAGGCACTCCCAATCAGTGCTGCTGGTGTGAAGGGTCCTGCCCAGCTGACATGGGGGCTCCCTCTGGGACCATAGATTTCCCTGCACTGTGTGCTGCCTTTTGTCTTTGAAAATTGATGTGTGTGTGATCTTAAATACCTCTGTTTGGCGAGCTGCAAAATCTGTATATTAGAACGTATATATTCTGCATATTAGAATATGTATATGTAATATAATACCAGTAGTTGACTTAATAAAAGTGTATATGTTTATGAATGTATTTTCTTTGTCAAAACTAAAGTTTTTACTCGAAAATCAGTAAAAAAAAAAAAAAGAAAAAGAAAAAATTCAGAAAAACCAGTGAGTAAAATCATTAATTATTAATTTCTACCAAAGTAAAATTAGGATCAGGTGTAGTGGTTCATGTCTGTAATTCCAACACTTTGGGAGGCTAAGGCGGGGAGATCACTATGTAGCTCAGGAGTTTGAAACCAGCCTGGGCAACATAGCAAGACCCTGTGTCTACAAAAAATTAAAAATTAACCACTGCTGGGCATGGTGGCTCATCCCTGAATCCCAGCACTTTGGGAGGCCAAGGCAGGTGGATCACCTGAGGTGAGGAGTGAGGAGTTCGAGACCAGCCTGACCAAGAAGGTGAAACCCATCTCTACTAAAAATACAAAAATTAGCCAGGCATGGTAGCAGGCACTGTAATCCCAGCTACTCGGGAGGCTGAGACAGGAGAATTGCTTGAACCCAGGAGGCAGCAGTTGCAGTGAGCCGAGAATGCGCCACTGCACTCCAGCCTGGGTGATGGAGTAAGACTCCATCTCAAAAAACAAAACCAAGAAAAGCCACGTGATAATGTTCACATGTAGTCTCAGCTGCAAGGGTGACTGAGGTGGGAGAATCATTTGAGTCCAGGAGATCAAGGCTGCAGTGAGTGAGCTGTGATGGCGCCACTGCACTCCAACCTGGGGAACCCTGCCTCAAAAAAAAAGGAAAAAAATAGCTGTGTCTGTGGGCTGCTGCTTTTTTCCTGGTTTGGAAATGAACAGTTCTTAAGAGAACGAGTGTGGACCGGTGTGGGATCCTGAGGGGGGTGGGTGAGCCCATTCCAAAGAGACACCCCCCTCTGACTGGGTAGAGCCACAGATGCAGCAGGCACCAGTAGTGTTCCTTTCAAGGAATCAGCTGTGTTCTGCAATTGCTTATTGAAGCTTGGGGCATTTATTTTGTCACCCTAGAATTTAATTTATGGTTTATTGTTAGCACTTAGGCCAGTGAAAATGACCTTGTCTACAGCCTCTGTGATCTCTGGGCGATACCCTGCCCCCAACAGCTGGATCAGTTGACAAGTGTGATGTGAGCACCCGTGAAGAGTGGGCCAGCTTTCCCTCTCTGCCAAGATGCATGGTGTTTTTGCTTGTTTTGTTTTGTTTTTTGGGGGATGGAGTCTCGCTCAGTCACCCAGGCTGGAGTGCGGTGGTGCGATCTCGGCTCACTGCAAGCTCCGCCTCCTGGGTTCACGCCATTCTCCTGCCTCAGCCTCCAGAGTAGCTGGGACTACAGGTACCCGCCACTACGCCTGGCTAATTTTTTTGTATTTTTAGTAGAGATGGGTTTCACTGTGTTAGCCAGGATGGTCTCGATCTCCTGACCTTGTGATCCACCTGTCTCGGCCTCCCAAAGTGCTGGGATCACAGGCTTGAGCCACCGCACCTGGCCTGTTTTGTTTTTTAAACAAAACACTTTGGTGAAAATGACTTCAAACATCTCCCAGCGTGGTGGCGTGCGCCTGTAGTCCCAGCTACTTGGGAGACTGAGGTGGGAGGATTCATTGAGCCCAGGAGGTTGAGGCTGCAGTGAGCTGTGATTGCACCACTGTGCTCCAGCCTGCTGACAGAGCGAAACCCTGTCTCAAAAACAACAGCAACAAGAACTCTTCAGGGTTCTTCTGTCTCCACCCCACCTCTCTCATTCTCAAAAGGCTAATCAGACTTCTGTCTCCTGCCTCCTTCAAAACTGCTGCTTTTGTCAAGGCCACCTGTGGTCTTCACGTGGCAAAAGCCAGTAGGTAATTCCTCTTGTTATCCACCTTCCAGGATGGAAGTCCTGGCTTTCTCTGCACCCTGCTGGCTTCTCTTCCCTGCAGCCCCCTCATGTCGAAGACCCCCAGAGTTCAGTCCTCGGCCCCTCCCCTGTCTCTGCTGATTTCCTGGTGATCTTATCCAATACCAGCTGTACACTGGGCACCTTGGGCTTCTCTGGAACCGCATCACCTGTCCAGCTGCTTCCCTGCCACTCAGCCCGCCAGCCTCTGTCAGCCTTCCCATGCAGGCAGCTCCAGCGTCCTGGTGCTCAGCCAGTGCTCTGTGCGAGTGTCACCCTGCACGCCCCATCTAGCAGGGAATCAGCTCGTCTCACTTTAAGGAACAGCCAGGATCTCATCACTGCTTCTGGCCAGACTCTGTCGCCTGTACCATGACGCCCGCTCTGCCCTACCCCGCTCCTCAGGTTTTCTCAGACTCAGTCTGTGTCTCACTTGTCTTTTGCATCTTAATGTTCTTTTTCTTTTTTCTTTTTCTTTTTTTTTTTTTTGAGATGGGGTCTTGCTGTGTCACCCAGGCTGGAATGCATGGCACAATCTTGGCTCACTGCAACCTCCGCCTCCTGGGTTCAAGCAATTCTCCTGCCTGAACCTCTGGAGTAGCTGGGACTATAGGTGCACGCCATCTTGCCCAGCTAATTTTTGTACTTTTAGTAGAGATGGGGTTTCACCATGTTGGCCAGGATGGTCTCGATCTCTTAACCTCGTGATCTGCCCGCCTCGGCCTCCCAAAGTGCTGGGATTACAG
>NW_012116488.1:2745596-2758643 GCF_000951035.1 Colobus angolensis palliatus
CACCCACCTCAGCCTCCCAAAGTGCTGGGATTACAGGCGTGAGCCACCGCGCCCAGCCTAGGAAGAGTCACTTTTCTCAGGCTCATGATTCCTGATAAGAGGGGTCTGTGGCTGGCTCCTTGCAAAGGCAGTGTTCTGACATCTTACAAAAGAGCTTAGTTACTGTGAAACAAAACACATTTTGTGTAATTTGAACACATTTTTTTAAAACTTCGTGATAGGTACTAATCTTCTGTAGCTGCGTCAGCCGTCAGCCGCCTGAACTGTAAGCATAAATTCCAAACCTTTGGAGCTGTGAACTCACTCGAGGGTGGTACTGTGAAAGCACCTGCATTCCCTGCCACATGCGGGCCAAGGCCCTGACTCCCGGCACACGCCCCATACTCTCACGGGGTGTTCAGCCTGTGCCCCGTCCACTCTGGCTGCACTCCCTGGTCCCTGGGGTGCTGTTCTGGCCCCTTCTCTGTCTGCAAGGGCCCTCGCACACATCCATACCTTCTCTAGCCTGGCCTCTGGGCCTGGGCCCTCCATGTAGGTCTTGCTGGGCCTTCAGTCGGTGCCTCCCCCGCAGCTGCCCCTGCACTCCAGCAGCCGTGATGGTGCTGCTCCAGGAAGGTGTGGGTCCTGCTGTCTCTTGAAGGGTTGGAGCGGTAGCTGGCAGTTACAAGGAGAGGACCTCAGGAGAGAACCATGCTATGGGTGGAGTTGACGACTCCCTTGGGGGGCAAGACGTCTGTCCCTTGTGTCCTCTGCATGTTGGTTGGCCTTTGGGGCCCTGTTCCTTCAGTGGTAAAAGGTATTATTGGTAATGGATAACCTGTCAGACTGTTTCCAGTTCCAGATGTATTGATTGGAGCCACAAAGCAGCTGAGGCCCAGACAGTCAGGAGTGGCACGAATGAACAGAACCGTCCGGGGGGGGGAGGCAGAGGGCTTCTGCCCGGCAGGGGAAAGCAGGACGTCCTGCCCGCCTGCCTCAGGCTTCTGCTCTTGACACTGTCCTCTTTCCTCAGACCCTCCCACCCTGGGCACTCCTTCCAGCTGGTCTGGTCCTGTTTGATTTCACAATGATTTTCTGTCTGTTTTAGGCAAAGGTCCTCCGCCTGCAATTCTTCTTGGCAAAGCTTTTCCTATTTAAAGGGAAATTCCATTTTCCTTTACAGTTTGGATCTCATATTTGTCGGTGGTTACGCTTGATTAATCCATCGTCTTCTAGGGCATCAAGAGAAGTTCTTTAGGGGACGGTCTGGGGTAGGAGGAATGAAGAGATTGATTAGGAGAAAATTTCTACTAGTAAAAGTTAAGCTGTCTACAGGCTAAAGCTTTATTCAGCCTTTTGGATGGAAAATCTCCCAAGATGTTGAATCCTTATCTTAGGAGGGACGCGAACCCTCCATGTAGAGAAGGCCACCTTTTCGTGATGACTCCTCGTGAACATCAGTTGCCACATGGCATAGACACAGGCAGCTGTGCTGAAGGGGTCCTGTCAGTGTGCCAGGTCCGGGGGAGCGGCGGTCAGCCCTGCCTTAGAGCCTGGTGAGGAAGACGGGCAGGAAGAGGTGGCTTTGTGCTGGGCGAGGGGTATGGGCTCTGCAGGAGGAGTCTGAGATGATGCCTAGGTGCCATGGCTGGTGCTGTGGCTGATGGTGTGGGCGATGCAGGGCTTGGTGGGCAGTAACCTCCCAGTTGCTGCAACTTGGAGCCTTGTGAGTGCTGGCTGGTCACCCAGGCCCAGCTTCTGAGCTGCAGGGCGGCCGTGTCTCTGGGGCCTTAGCATATTTCAGGGTGGCCAGGTGTGGTAGCCCACGTCTGTAATTCCATCACTTTGGGAGGCCAAGGTGGGAGGATCGCTTGAGCCCAGGAGTTCTAGACCAGCCTGGGCTACAGCGAGACCCCGTCTCCACAAAAAATAAAAGAATTAGCTGGCATGGGAGCATGCCTGTGGTCCCAGCTACTGGGGGGGCCAAGGCGGGAAGATTCCCTGAGTCTGGGAGGTGGAGGCTGCAGGGAGCTGTGATCACTCCGTTGCTCTCCAGCCTGGGCGACAGAGCAAAACCCTATCTCTAAAACAAACCAAAAAACCGAATGGGTCGTATCCTCCCTGGAAGCTGTGTCTTTAGTTGCCTTGCAACAGGCTGGTTCTCCCGCCTCTAACCCCTTACTTCTCCCTGCCCCCATGGAAGCTGGTGGTTTTTGAAAATATAAAATAGCAGTAGGGTCCTGCAAGAAAAATCAATTTTTTGAGATGGTCTCTTCACCGTCTCAGACTCTGTAGCACTAACTACGTGATGTAATTGGATTCCGTTGCCCCAGGCCCTACTCCTTTCCCCACCACAACCTGCTGCTTTCCCAGCCTCTCCTGCTTTGGTGTGTAGCACCCCATTCGTGAAGCTGCCAGGGCTAGAAACCTAGCGCACATCCTGGAATCTTCTTTCCTCATCCCGTGCCACAGTCCACTCTAATTCCAACACGTATTGATTTGCAATCTTCCTCCTCCATTCCAGGGCCACTGTCCCATTTGTTTCTAAGCCACCATTGTTATCTTAATGGGGCGATGGTGGCTATATCCAGTGGGCTGCCCCTCTGAGTTCTCCAAATAGCAGGAAATGAACTTCTAAAAGTATTTTTAAAACATTTTTGAAACAGTTTGAAACTTCAGAAAAGTTGTAAATAATAGAAGAAAGAACTCTCCTCCCCCAACTGTTTGCCATTGAACACTTTACCACAGGAATCCCCAACCCCCAGGCCACGGACAGCTCCATGGCCTGTTAGGAACTGGGCTCCACGATAGGAGGTGAGAGCATTCCCGCCTGAGCTCATGCTCAGCCTCTGGTCAGATCAGCGCCGCGTTAGATTCTCACTGGAGCACGAACTCTATTGTGAACTAACTGTGCATTCCGGGGATCTAGGTTGCATGCTCCTTACGAGAATCCAGTGCCTGATGATCTGAGGTGGGACAGTTTCATCCCAAAATCATCACCTCACCTCCTCCACCCTCCTACCGGTCTGTGGAAAAATTGTCTTCCATGAAGGTGGTCCCCAGTGCCAAAAAGGGTGGGACCACTGCTTTAGCGTGTATTTCCTACAGACAGGGATAGTCTACATAACCACAGTGTAACCAACAGAATCAGGAATGTAGCACTGATACACTGCTGTATCTAACCTTCCGATTCCACGATTCCACGGAAGCATTGCAGATTTTCGCATACTCTGCTCTGTAGCAGAAGGGTCCGCTGCAGAGCCACACACACCATGACCTTGTTCCTTTCTGTGTGAGCAGTTCTGTGTCTTTCCTTGACTTTCATGGCCTTGACACTGCTGAAGGTTTCAGGCTGGTAATTTTGAGACTGTTCTTCAGTTTAGGTTTGCCTGGTGTTTCCTGGCGTTTCCTGGTGTTTGCCTGGCGTTGCCTGGCATTGCCTGGTGTTTACCTGGCGTTGCCTGACATTTGGCGTTTTCCTGGCATTGCCTGGTGTTGCCTGGCGTTTGCCTGGTGTTTCCTGGCATTTTCTGGCATTTCCTGGTGGTTGGATTTGGGTTATGGATCTTTGGCAGGAGAATCACAGAAGTGAGGCTATGTTTTCCCCCTCGTGTCCTGTAGGGTGTGCGGTTTTGCCTTGTCACGTAACTGATGCTGGCCACTCTGATTGCTTGATTTCAGGTGGTGTCTGCCTGACTTCACTGTAAAGTCACCATTTTCCCTTCGTAATTGATAGGTATTTTGTTTGGATGTACTTTGAAACTATATAAATATCCCACTTCTCATTAGATTTTTAAATTTTATACATTAATGCCGGTGTGGACTCCTGATTTCCTGGTGTTTTTTCTTTTTGTTTTGAGACAAGGTCTCACTGTTGTCCAGCCTGGAGTGCAGTGGTGCAAACACAGCTGACTGCAGCCTCCACCTCCTGGGCTCAAGCGATCCTCTCGCCTCAGCCTTGAGAGTAACTGGAACCACAGGTGTGTGCCACTACACCCTGGTTAATTATTTTATTTTTTGTAGAGATAGAGTCTTGTCGTGTTACCCAGACTGGTCTTGAACTCCTGGGCTCAAGCATTCCTCTTGCCTCAGCCTCCCAAAGTGCTAGGATTCCAGGCATGAGCCACTGCTCCCAGGCCTGTTTTATTTAATAGATTATAATCTGTGACTGCTTGTGTTTATTTTGAGCATACCCTCACTTCTCAGCACTGGCTGCTGCAGGCTCACCTTGCGGTTTCCTGACCCAGCTCTGGAGTTGCCCAAGGAGCCCTGTCCTATGTTGGAGAATGGGCTTTAGAGACCACATTCTGCACTGGGTGTGCTTGTAGCTGAACTGCTGCTGCTCCCAGGCACTCTTGGTAGACAGAGCTAGGACTCTGTATGTTCACACCTGTATCTGTCTGCATTTATCCCTGTATCTGTCTGTCTGTATAGAAGCTGCGAGTTCATACTGATAACCTCCAATTCTATCCCAGTGCTGTACAGTTTATCTCATTTTCTTCCTTATCTGTAAGTGCTCTCTCTGACAGTGAGGATCCCAGCCCCATCATCCTGAATGTAGTTTATCTGATCAGTCCTTCTGTAGGTAACAGGAGGACCACCCTCCCCTCACCTGGTTCCCTCCCCTCACCTGGTTACTCACCACGATGTCCTCCTCACTCTACCCCACACCCCAGCCAAGCCTGAGGAGCTCTGACCCCCTGCTCCCTGTTGCACTCTGCCTGAAGCGGGTGCTGGAGGGCGACTGCAAGGCTGGGAGGTGGGAGGACGACTTGCGGCTTCCTGCCCGCTTCTTCCTAGAGTGACACCCTAGCAACACCATCCTGGCAGCGAACTTCCTTCTGGCAGTCGGCCTCTGGTGCCAGTTTGGAGTTTTCTCCACACCAGCAGAACAGCCTTGCCGCGGTCACCTCAGAGAGCCCAGCGTCAGCTGGCTGCACTCCTTCCAGTCACCGGGGGCCCAGCCTGTGGGGCTGCCCTTGAGCTCAGAGACCCAGTCCGGCCAGCAGCACCCCATCCTCAGGGGTCTGAGTTTCAGCTTTACAGGGCCCTTTGCCCAGGTTTCTAAGTTTTGAAAAGTCCAGCCTCTTCTTTCATTTCCTGATCCTAAGGGCAGAAGGTGCTTCCTGCATTTGCCATCTCCGTGGTATTTCCATGTGCCCTCTTTACGTCTTAGTGACCTAGTTGATGGTTATTGATGTTAAATGCTCTGTCCCCTGCTCTCAGTACCTGTGTGGTTGGCAGGGTGCTCCACCCCTGTAATGCGGCTTTCCTTTCTAGTCATAGCTAAAGCGGTCTTAATTATGTTTATTGTTTCTGGTTTTGAAACAGGGTTTTGCTCTTGTTGCCCAGGCTGGAGTGCAGTGGCGAGATCTTGGCTCACTGCAGCCTCTGCCTCCTGGGTCCAAGTGTTTCTCCTGCCTCAGCCTCCTGAGTAGCTGGGATTACAGCCACATGTCATCACGCCCAGCCTAATTATTTTTATACACCAGTACAAAATGGTTACTGTTCTCAGAGCAGTTTGAAAATATTTAGTACTTTTGAGAAATAATGTTCTAGGCTTTTCCTTCTGGGCCCTTTTCTCCTTTGCCCTCTGATTTGGGAGCTGGCTCCTGCCCGCACGCAGGTCCCCTGCTGCTTTGCTCTTGTGGTTTGCCTCTCCAAGCCTTCCCCCCAGGCTTGCCACGAAGTTCCTTCCTCTTCCAGCCTGGCCCCCATCATCTGTGTCCACCCGCTTGAGGGAAATGTGTACACAACTATTAAACTACATAATTAACAGAATGTGTTTCATCAAAAGAGTGGAGGGGAAACTTGACAAGGAAGCCCAGGTGACTTGAGAGTAATTAATGTGGAAAGAAGAGAGGACGTTCCGGGCACAGCCTCGGTGCGAGCTGCCTCCTGCGCCTCATGCCTTTGTCTTCACTGCGTTTTGTTTTGTTGGTTTTTTGAGTGTCACTCTGTCGCCCAGGCCGGAGTGCAGCTCAAGGGTTTTCTTCAGCCTGGCCTTCCTTTCTTTCTTTTTTAATAACTGAGGCCTCGTTTGTTCTGTTCCCCGATCTCTGCTGATATGCAGTTGCTGTTCTGGGGGCCATCGTTCCTAACTCACTGTCTCACAGGCCCCAGGAACCTTCTGTGGCTCTTCTGATTGTGTGAGCGAACCTCAGTAGTGCTGAGTGACTGTCAAAGGAGAAAAAACCCACAGAATTAGTTAGATTAATACTACAGAACTCAGTCAGAAGCCCAGGAAGTGTCAGATCGCACATATTTTGGAGCAAATTGTAGCCACTCCTGCAGTGGTAAGAAATAGGACAGAGAGGGCCCTGTGCACTTTGCCCAGTTCCCCCAGAGGCACCTTTAGTAAAACGATAGTGATAGAGAATTTGAAGAAGAGCCAGACAGAATAAAACCTAATATAAACCATGTAGATTTGGGCTTGAAGGTAAAAATAGAGACAGGTGCAAGAGAGATAGTTGACTGCACAAATGCCAGACTGGCAGGATGCGTGGCGGTCACGAGCTGGTCTGGAGTCAGATGGTGTGGGCTCCAGTCCTGGCCCTGACTCGCACTCTGTGTTCCTGGGAAGAGATGACCTGACGTCTCTCTAGGAGCTTCTTGTGGGGGATGTAACCAGTTGCCACAAAGTAGGGGACTTAAACAACAGATGTTTCTCTCACAGCTCTGGAGGCCAAAAGTCCAGAGTCAGGGCGTCAGCCGGGCCACGTCCCTCAGAGGCTCTGGGGAGCCCTCTGTGCCCTCAGCTTCTGGGGCTGCTGGCGATGCTTGGAATTCGTTGTGTGCAGCCTCATCGCTCCCGTTTCTGCCTCCATCCCCACATGGCTCTTTTTTCCTCGGTCTCTGTGTCTGATTTCTCTCCTTTTAGAAGGACACCAGTCTTGTGTGGGCGGCAAGCCACCCAGGTGCCGAGGCAAGAGACCGAAGGCACGAGCTGTTCCAGTGTAATAAAATATATAAAATGAGAATAGTTCTACTAGATATAGGGCATAGATATGATTATTTATGAATATCATTAATCATTAGTTTGTAGCGATTACTCTTTATTCAAATATTATAATACTCCTCACTCTACAATCATAACCTAGGGAATACAGGCCATACAGAGATAGGAACTGAGGGGACATAGTGAGAAGTGACCAGAAGACAAGAGTGTGAGCCTTCTGTCACGCCCGGGCAGGGCCACCAGAGGGCTCCTTGGTCTAGCGGTAATGCCAGCATCTGGGAAGATGCCTGTTGCCAAGCGGACCGTGGTCTAGCGGCAGCGGCAGTGCCCAGGAAAAACACCCTCTACTTAGCAGACCAGGAAAGGGAGTCTCCCTTTCCCCGGGGGAGTTTAGAGAAGACTCTACTCCTCCACCTCCTGTGGAGGGCGTGACGTCAGTCAGACCCGCCCGCAGTTATCCGGAGGCCTGACCGCCTCCCTGGGATGCTGTGCTTCAGCGGTCACGCTCCTGGTCCGCCTTCATGTTCCATCCTGTACACCTGGCTCTGCCTTTTAGATAGCAGTAGCAAATTAGTGAAAGTCCTAAACGTCTCTGATATGCAGAAATAATGGCGTAAGCTGTCTCTCTCTCCTCTCTTTCTCTCTGCCTCGGCTGCCAGGCAGGGAAGGGCCCCCTGTCCAGTGGACACGTGACCCACATGACCTTGTGACCCACATGACCTTACCTATCACTGGAGATGGCTCACACTCCTTTCCCTGCCCCTTTGTCTTGTATCCAATAAATATCAGCACAGCCTGGCAGTCGGGGCCGCTGCCGGCCTCGGTGTCTTGGTGGTAGTGCTGCCCGGGCCCAGCTGCCTTTGCTTTTATCTCTTTGTCTTGTGTCTTTATTTCTACAATCTCTCGTCTCCACACACGGGGAGAAAAGCCCACCGATCCTGTGGGGCTGGATCCTACAATCTTGTTGGACTTAGGGCCCACCCTATTCCAGCAGGTGCCCTTGTCTTCACTGGTTACGTCTGTAAGGACCCTGTTTCCAAATGAGGTGACAGTCACAGGTTCTGAGCAGCCATGAGTTTTGCTGGGGACACTGTCCAGCTTGGTCCAGGGCCCGCAGAAACCTGACTGAGTTTTCTCATCTGTGAAGTGTGGATAATAACAGAATTTCTCTCAGAGAGTCCGAGAGAGGAGGTCAGGAAGAGCCGTGTAAAGTGCCTGAGTGGTGGATATTACTGTTACAGACGCCACAGGGCCTCTCCGGGACTGCCGTGGGTGTCCAGGGAGACCTCCGGCACTTTTAGGACCAGTGTTGGCTTGGAGAATGTCTTGTGTTCCTCCAGCTGCCCTGTGGCTCCCACATGCAGGCAGGTGGAGCTCAGCGGTCACTCACCTCACACACTTGTGTCCTGCGCGTGGGCTGCGGGCGCCCGTCAGTTGCTCTCTCAGTAGGTGTCCACCTGTTGGCTTTGACCAGGAGACTTTTGCAGTGGTGATGTTGGCTCTGATAGATACTGAAGTACCTATTGCGTGTTGCATAATGATGGGGATACCGTCGGAGAAATGTGTTGTTAGGTGGCTTTTGTCATTGTGCGAACATGACAACAGCACGGCACAGACTCAGATGGCAAAACCTACCCTGCACCTAGGCCACGTGGCACAACCTGCTGCTCCTGGGTTACGTATCTATGCAGGGTGCAACAGTTCCGAACCCTGTAGGCAGCTGTGGCACAGTGGTTTTTGTGTATCTATTTTTATTTATTTTTTTGAGATGTAGTCTCGCTTTGTTGCCCAGACTGGAGTGCAGTGGCACAATCTTGGCTCATTGCAACCTCCGGCTCCTTGGTTCAAACAATTCTCTTGTGTCAGCCTCCTGAGTGGCTGAGATTACAGGCACCCGCCACCACATCTGGCTAATTTTTGTATTTTTAGTAGAGATGAGATTTCACCATGTTGGTCTGGCTGGTCTCAAACTCTTGATCTCAGGCGATCCGCCTGCCTCAGCCTCCTAAGGTGCTGGGATTACAGGCGTGAGCCACCGCGCCTGGCCATATTTATGTATCTAAACATGGAAAAGATTCGGTAAAAGTATAGTAGTGTAATCTCACAGGATCACTGTTATGTATGTGGTCCGTTGTCGGCCGAAACACTGTTACCAAGTGCATGACTGCAGAGGCTCAGGACCATCCTCTGTGCCTGTTAGTATAAATGTTCACTTTCCAAAACTTGTCAGGTACGAAATATTTTTAAACATACACTTTTTTGAAAGTATAACTTAGTGCAATACCCCAATCAATTAAAATTTTATATGGGTATCAACTGATTAGACTAAATTGTTGGTTTTACTGTTTTACTTGTAGCTAAACCATTTACACAGCTGGTGAAAGAAATGCAGCTTCATCGAGAAGACTTTGAAATAATTAAAGTAATTGGAAGAGGTGCTTTTGGTGAGGTAAGATGAACTTCATTTTGTTAACTTTGCCTAAATTGCCAAGACATCAGCAGCTTCCATTTCACATCAGCAGCTTCCATTTTTATGGACCTGTACATTGGTTTGGGGATGAGGTAATTGGTATCATTTGGAGAGTTTGTTTTTTCCTATCTCTCTTTCTAGATGAGGTCTCACCGTGTTGCCCAGGCTGGACTTGAACTCCTGGGCTCAAGTGATATCCCCACCTCGGCCTTCCGAGGAGCCGGGGAGAAAATCTGAAAGATAGAACGAAGAGAAAGGAAACTTGGAAGCTTCTGACTAACCTGGGATATTGTTGGGACCAAAAATAATTTCTTCAGATGTAGTTTTTGTTTTTGAGATAGAGTCTTGCACTGTCACCCAGGCTGGAGTGCAGTGGTGCCATCTTGGCTCACGGCAACCTCTGCCTTCTGGGTTCAAGCTATCCTCATGCCTCAGCCTCCCGAGTAGCTGGGACTACAGGTGCTGACACCACACCTAGCTAATTTTTGTATTTATTGTAGAAATGAGGTTTTGCCGTGTTGGCCAGGCTGGTCTCGAACTCCTGGCCTCAAGTGAGCCACCCGCCCAGGCCTCCCAAAGTGCTGGGATTACAGGTGTGAGCCCCCGCGCCCAGCCTTCTGACATAGTTTCTGAAACTCCATTTGTTAATTGAATTTTGACTTCTTGGCATTTTCCAAAAAACACAGAGAGGGTTGAATAGCAGCTGTTTGCATGCTCTATGCTTGCTTGCCATTGACACACCTAGTGTGGCTCTGGGTCCTGTTGGCTTTGCCTAGGGCTAGAGGGCCAGCCATGCGGGTGCAGCTGGAGAGGCTCACCAGGTCCCTTGTATGGGGCTAGGAGCCCTGCCCTGGGAGGCCCGTGGCACGGTGTGGCCTTGCCTTCCAGGCCGTCTCCACAGACCTGCCTTGGCCTCGCAAGACGGTTCTGGCAGGACCAAGGGAGAGGTCAGCCTCCCTCAGCGGCTGCGGGACTGCCTCAGGTGGTTTGACAGTGAGTCACCGGAAAAGCTTTGCTTCTTAAACTGTGCAGTGCCTTAGCACCTATGCCGAGGTTTGATCTGAGCTCTCCTCGGCTGGAGAACTATGCCGGTTGGTTCACTGAGGAAAAATCAAACAAGAAAACACCCTGTGTCACATCCCAGCAGCAGGTGTGCTCTGCCCACAGCAAACCTACTGGACACAACTACAAAGCGAGATGGCCTTTACCGTGCAGGACACGCGCTTTCCAACGTGCAGGCGTGAAAGAAGGCAACTCAGTACTTCAGGGAAATAGCCCCCGTCTTGCAGCACCATCCCTGTGAATGAGTCTCGCCAGAGGAATGGGGAGGAGAGCAGTCCCTCCAAGGCTCATCCCGGGTGACTGGAGCTCCCAGTTTATCTCGTATAGACCCTGGATCCAGGCCTCACCAGCCAGAGTCAATTTACCACGGGCCAGGATGAGGCAGATTGTTTGTTTGTGTTGTTTGAGATAGGGTCTTGCTCTGTCACCCAGGCTGGAGTGTGCTGGCCTGATCACAGCTCACTGCAGCCTCTGCCACCCAGACTCAGGTGATCCTCCTTTCTCAGCCTCCTGAGTAGCTGTGACTGCAGGCATGTGCTACCACGCCCGGCCAATTTTTTTTATTATTTGTAGAAAAGGGGTGTCACTATGTCACCCAGACTGGTCTTGAACTCCTGGACTCAAGCAGCTCTCCCGCCCCAGCCTCCCAAGTAGCTGGGGCCACAGGCGTGCACCACCACACCCAGCTAGGTGTTTTCCTTTTTTCTTTTTAGTAGAGACAGGGATCTCGCTGTGTCGCCCAGAATAGTCTTGAATTCCTGGGCTCAAGTGATTCTCCTGCCTCTGCCTTCCAGAGTGCTGGGATTATAGGCATGAGCCGCTGTACCTGGTTGAGAAAGCCTTTAAAAAATAAAAACGGATTGCATTAAGTGATTCCCTGTCTGCCTGCTACCAAGCATTAAGCTGCGCCAGGTGTGAGGGCTTGGAGGTGAGCAGGGCCCAGGCCACACAGAGCCTTTCAGCCATGGCCAGACTTTCCAGAGTGCAGTTAGGAGGGAGGGAGAGGCACACCAGGGCAGAGACACGACCAAGGGAAATGAAGGAATGAGAGAGAAAATTGTTTTAACAGAATAGTTTACAGTTATTTTTAGTACTCTTTTTTGCCAAAGAACTTAATGCGAAACTCAGTTTCGTGTGAGTTGCAGAGAAGATAACACGGATCGCTTTTTGAGCTCCTCCTGATTGAAGGGAGCCTGTCCCTCCCACGTGGCCTTTGCTTCTTGGATTCGCTCCTTGGTCTTGTTCTCTTGGAGCCTCAGGGTCCGTATCTGTGCGAGATGGATTTTAGAAATCTCCCGCAGCTGGGGTCGCGTGAGGGTGAAGTGGGGGTGCAGATGTGCGGCTCAGCACCATCTCTGGCACGCAGAACGTGCCCGGTGAATGGCAGCTCTCACGGTGACTCTATGATGTGACTGTGTGGTAGTTGATGTTAGAAACAGGGAGGTAGGTGATGATGCCATTTAAGAACTCTTCAGGCCATGGCTGCCACAGGCACGGGGACATGCTGGCTGCTTGCCGTTGGCAGCCAGAAGGTAGGGAAGCCACTGTCACTGCCAGTGAGTAGCTTACAGGAAGTGCTGAGGTGGAGACTTGGGCCTGTGCGTGAGTGACTTATGTAGGGTGGAATGTGCCAGACAGTGGTGCAGACATCTTGACGGGTGTTGGTAGTGATGGAGGAGCTCATTCAAGATTTGGTAGAGACTGAAAAGTCCAAGAGGACTTCCTGAAGGAGGTGGCGCTTGAGTTGTGTTTTAAAGAATGTGGCTGGTGGCCACACACTGAGTGCTGACTGTGCTCCACACCGTGCTGGGCACATTAAATGTCAGGACTCGTGGGTCCTCATAGCTGTCTCAGGAGGCCAGTCCTGCCCTTAACCTCTTGTAGTGGTGGAACCTGAGCCACAGAGAAGTGAATTTGCAAGAGTTAAACTCCAGAGCCCACGTGGCTAGTCTCTGCCTTTGTGAAGAAAAGGTTCTTGGTGCCGGAACTGGCACATGCTAGGCGGGTGGGGGGAGCCACATACAGAAGAGACAGGGTGGGGGGCACGGGTAGAAGGCACCGTCAGTGGTGGGACAGTGGCAGCCGCAGATAGAAGGCGGGCCGGGGGAGGGGGTGGTGGAGCAGGGAGTAGGGGCTGTTGAAAACAGACAAGCTTGGGAGGTAATCTTGAGTTTTTAAAAGGTGGGTTTTTTAGGGGGAGGGTTAAAATTTTTTTTTAAGTTTTTTTAAATTTTTTTTGAGACACAGTCTCGCTTTGTCACCGAGGCTAGAGTGCAGTGGCGTGATCTCGGCTCACTGCAACCTCTGCCTCTCAAGTTCAAGTTGTTCTCCTGCCTCAGCCTCCCGAGTAGATGGGACTACAGGTGTGCGCTGCCATGCCGGGGTAGTTTTCGTATTTTTAGTAGAGACGGGGTTTCACCATGTTGACCAGGCTGGTCTCAAACTCCTGACCTCAGGTGATCCACCCACCTTGGCCTCCCAAAGTGCTGGGATTACAGGCGTGAGCCACCGCGCCTGGCCATATTTATGTATCTAAACATGGAAAAGATTCGGTAAAAGTATAGTAGTGTAATCTCAC
>NW_012116488.1:2758693-2780763 GCF_000951035.1 Colobus angolensis palliatus
GAGGGGACATAGTGAGAAGTGACCAGAAGACAAGAGTGTGAGCCTTCTGTCACGCCCGGGCAGGGCCACCAGAGGGCTCCTTGGTCTAGCGGTAACGCCAGCATCTGGGAAGATGCCTGTTGCCAAGCGGACCGTGTTCTAGCGGCAGCGGCAGTGCCCAGGAAAAACACCCTCTACTTAGCAGACCAGGAAAGGGAGTCTCCCTTTCCCCGGGGGAGTTTAGAGAAGACTCTACTCCTCCACCTCCTGTGGAGGGCGTGACGTCAGTCAGACCCGCCCGCAGTTATCCGGAGGCCTGACCGCCTCCCTGGGATGCTGTGCTTCAGCGGTCACGCTCCTGGTCCGCCTTCATGTTCCATCCTGTACACCTGGCTCTGCCTTTTAGATAGCAGTAGCAAATTAGTGAAAGTCCTAAACGTCTCTGATATGCAGAAATAATGGCGTAAGCTGTCTCTCTCTCCTCTCTTTCTCTCTGCCTCGGCTGCCAGGCAGGGAAGGGCCCCCTGTCCAGTGGACACGTGACCCACATGACCTTGTGACCCACATGACCTTACCTATCACTGGAGATGGCTCACACTCCTTTCCCTGCCCCTTTGTCTTGTATCCAATAAATATCAGCACAGCCTGGCAGTCGGGGCCGCTGCCGGCCTCGGTGTCTTGGTGGTAGTGCTGCCCGGGCCCAGCTGCCTTTGCTTTTATCTCTTTGTCTTGTGTCTTTATTTCTACAATCTCTCGTCTCCACACACGGGGAGAAAAGCCCACCGATCCTGTGGGGCTGGATCCTACAATCTTGTTGGACTTAGGGCCCACCCTATTCCAGCAGGTGCCCTTGTCTTCACTGGTTACGTCTGTAAGGACCCTGTTTCCAAATGAGGTGACAGTCACAGGTTCTGAGCAGCCATGAGTTTTGCTGGGGACACTGTCCAGCTTGGTCCAGGGCCCGCAGAAACCTGACTGAGTTTTCTCATCTGTGAAGTGTGGATAATAACAGAATTTCTCTCAGAGAGTCCGAGAGAGGAGGTCAGGAAGAGCCGTGTAAAGTGCCTGAGTGGTGGATATTACTGTTACAGACGCCACAGGGCCTCTCCGGGACTGCCGTGGGTGTCCAGGGAGACCTCCGGCACTTTTAGGACCAGTGTTGGCTTGGAGAATGTCTTGTGTTCCTCCAGCTGCCCTGTGGCTCCCACATGCAGGCAGGTGGAGCTCAGCGGTCACTCACCTCACACACTTGTGTCCTGCGCGTGGGCTGCGGGCGCCCGTCAGTTGCTCTCTCAGTAGGTGTCCACCTGTTGGCTTTGACCAGGAGACTTTTGCAGTGGTGATGTTGGCTCTGATAGATACTGAAGTACCTATTGCGTGTTGCATAATGATGGGGATACCGTCGGAGAAATGTGTTGTTAGGTGGCTTTTGTCATTGTGCGAACATGACAACAGCACGGCACAGACTCAGATGGCAAAACCTACCCTGCACCTAGGCCACGTGGCACAACCTGCTGCTCCTGGGTTACGTATCTATGCAGGGTGCAACAGTTCCGAACCCTGTAGGCAGCTGTGGCACAGTGGTTTTTGTGTATCTATTTTTATTTATTTTTTTGAGATGTAGTCTCGCTTTGTTGCCCAGACTGGAGTGCAGTGGCACAATCTTGGCTCATTGCAACCTCCGGCTCCTTGGTTCAAACAATTCTCTTGTGTCAGCCTCCTGAGTGGCTGAGATTACAGGCACCCGCCACCACATCTGGCTAATTTTTGTATTTTTAGTAGAGATGAGATTTCACCATGTTGGTCTGGCTGGTCTCAAACTCTTGATCTCAGGCGATCCGCCTGCCTCAGCCTCCTAAGGTGCTGGGATTACAGGCGTGAGCCACCGCGCCTGGCCATATTTATGTATCTAAACATGGAAAAGATTCGGTAAAAGTATAGTAGTGTAATCTCACAGGATCACTGTTATGTATGTGGTCCGTTGTCGGCCGAAACACTGTTACCAAGTGCATGACTGCAGAGGCTCAGGACCATCCTCTGTGCCTGTTAGTATAAATGTTCACTTTCCAAAACTTGTCAGGTACGAAATATTTTTAAACATACACTTTTTTGAAAGTATAACTTAGTGCAATACCCCAATCAATTAAAATTTTATATGGGTATCAACTGATTAGACTAAATTGTTGGTTTTACTGTTTTACTTGTAGCTAAACCATTTACACAGCTGGTGAAAGAAATGCAGCTTCATCGAGAAGACTTTGAAATAATTAAAGTAATTGGAAGAGGTGCTTTTGGTGAGGTAAGATGAACTTCATTTTGTTAACTTTGCCTAAATTGCCAAGACATCAGCAGCTTCCATTTCACATCAGCAGCTTCCATTTTTATGGACCTGTACATTGGTTTGGGGATGAGGTAATTGGTATCATTTGGAGAGTTTGTTTTTTCCTATCTCTCTTTCTAGATGAGGTCTCACCGTGTTGCCCAGGCTGGACTTGAACTCCTGGGCTCAAGTGATATCCCCACCTCGGCCTTCCGAGGAGCCGGGGAGAAAATCTGAAAGATAGAACGAAGAGAAAGGAAACTTGGAAGCTTCTGACTAACCTGGGATATTGTTGGGACCAAAAATAATTTCTTCAGATGTAGTTTTTGTTTTTGAGATAGAGTCTTGCACTGTCACCCAGGCTGGAGTGCAGTGGTGCCATCTTGGCTCACGGCAACCTCTGCCTTCTGGGTTCAAGCTATCCTCATGCCTCAGCCTCCCGAGTAGCTGGGACTACAGGTGCTGACACCACACCTAGCTAATTTTTGTATTTATTGTAGAAATGAGGTTTTGCCGTGTTGGCCAGGCTGGTCTCGAACTCCTGGCCTCAAGTGAGCCACCCGCCCAGGCCTCCCAAAGTGCTGGGATTACAGGTGTGAGCCCCCGCGCCCAGCCTTCTGACATAGTTTCTGAAACTCCATTTGTTAATTGAATTTTGACTTCTTGGCATTTTCCAAAAAACACAGAGAGGGTTGAATAGCAGCTGTTTGCATGCTCTATGCTTGCTTGCCATTGACACACCTAGTGTGGCTCTGGGTCCTGTTGGCTTTGCCTAGGGCTAGAGGGCCAGCCATGCGGGTGCAGCTGGAGAGGCTCACCAGGTCCCTTGTATGGGGCTAGGAGCCCTGCCCTGGGAGGCCCGTGGCACGGTGTGGCCTTGCCTTCCAGGCCGTCTCCACAGACCTGCCTTGGCCTCGCAAGACGGTTCTGGCAGGACCAAGGGAGAGGTCAGCCTCCCTCAGCGGCTGCGGGACTGCCTCAGGTGGTTTGACAGTGAGTCACCGGAAAAGCTTTGCTTCTTAAACTGTGCAGTGCCTTAGCACCTATGCCGAGGTTTGATCTGAGCTCTCCTCGGCTGGAGAACTATGCCGGTTGGTTCACTGAGGAAAAATCAAACAAGAAAACACCCTGTGTCACATCCCAGCAGCAGGTGTGCTCTGCCCACAGCAAACCTACTGGACACAACTACAAAGCGAGATGGCCTTTACCGTGCAGGACACGCGCTTTCCAACGTGCAGGCGTGAAAGAAGGCAACTCAGTACTTCAGGGAAATAGCCCCCGTCTTGCAGCACCATCCCTGTGAATGAGTCTCGCCAGAGGAATGGGGAGGAGAGCAGTCCCTCCAAGGCTCATCCCGGGTGACTGGAGCTCCCAGTTTATCTCGTATAGACCCTGGATCCAGGCCTCACCAGCCAGAGTCAATTTACCACGGGCCAGGATGAGGCAGATTGTTTGTTTGTGTTGTTTGAGATAGGGTCTTGCTCTGTCACCCAGGCTGGAGTGTGCTGGCCTGATCACAGCTCACTGCAGCCTCTGCCACCCAGACTCAGGTGATCCTCCTTTCTCAGCCTCCTGAGTAGCTGTGACTGCAGGCATGTGCTACCACGCCCGGCCAATTTTTTTTATTATTTGTAGAAAAGGGGTGTCACTATGTCACCCAGACTGGTCTTGAACTCCTGGACTCAAGCAGCTCTCCCGCCCCAGCCTCCCAAGTAGCTGGGGCCACAGGCGTGCACCACCACACCCAGCTAGGTGTTTTCCTTTTTTCTTTTTAGTAGAGACAGGGATCTCGCTGTGTCGCCCAGAATAGTCTTGAATTCCTGGGCTCAAGTGATTCTCCTGCCTCTGCCTTCCAGAGTGCTGGGATTATAGGCATGAGCCGCTGTACCTGGTTGAGAAAGCCTTTAAAAAATAAAAACGGATTGCATTAAGTGATTCCCTGTCTGCCTGCTACCAAGCATTAAGCTGCGCCAGGTGTGAGGGCTTGGAGGTGAGCAGGGCCCAGGCCACACAGAGCCTTTCAGCCATGGCCAGACTTTCCAGAGTGCAGTTAGGAGGGAGGGAGAGGCACACCAGGGCAGAGACACGACCAAGGGAAATGAAGGAATGAGAGAGAAAATTGTTTTAACAGAATAGTTTACAGTTATTTTTAGTACTCTTTTTTGCCAAAGAACTTAATGCGAAACTCAGTTTCGTGTGAGTTGCAGAGAAGATAACACGGATCGCTTTTTGAGCTCCTCCTGATTGAAGGGAGCCTGTCCCTCCCACGTGGCCTTTGCTTCTTGGATTCGCTCCTTGGTCTTGTTCTCTTGGAGCCTCAGGGTCCGTATCTGTGCGAGATGGATTTTAGAAATCTCCCGCAGCTGGGGTCGCGTGAGGGTGAAGTGGGGGTGCAGATGTGCGGCTCAGCACCATCTCTGGCACGCAGAACGTGCCCGGTGAATGGCAGCTCTCACGGTGACTCTATGATGTGACTGTGTGGTAGTTGATGTTAGAAACAGGGAGGTAGGTGATGATGCCATTTAAGAACTCTTCAGGCCATGGCTGCCACAGGCACGGGGACATGCTGGCTGCTTGCCGTTGGCAGCCAGAAGGTAGGGAAGCCACTGTCACTGCCAGTGAGTAGCTTACAGGAAGTGCTGAGGTGGAGACTTGGGCCTGTGCGTGAGTGACTTATGTAGGGTGGAATGTGCCAGACAGTGGTGCAGACATCTTGACGGGTGTTGGTAGTGATGGAGGAGCTCATTCAAGATTTGGTAGAGACTGAAAAGTCCAAGAGGACTTCCTGAAGGAGGTGGCGCTTGAGTTGTGTTTTAAAGAATGTGGCTGGTGGCCACACACTGAGTGCTGACTGTGCTCCACACCGTGCTGGGCACATTAAATGTCAGGACTCGTGGGTCCTCATAGCTGTCTCAGGAGGCCAGTCCTGCCCTTAACCTCTTGTAGTGGTGGAACCTGAGCCACAGAGAAGTGAATTTGCAAGAGTTAAACTCCAGAGCCCACGTGGCTAGTCTCTGCCTTTGTGAAGAAAAGGTTCTTGGTGCCGGAACTGGCACATGCTAGGCGGGTGGGGGGAGCCACATACAGAAGAGACAGGGTGGGGGGCACGGGTAGAAGGCACCGTCAGTGGTGGGACAGTGGCAGCCGCAGATAGAAGGCGGGCCGGGGGAGGGGGTGGTGGAGCAGGGAGTAGGGGCTGTTGAAAACAGACAAGCTTGGGAGGTAATCTTGAGTTTTTAAAAGGTGGGTTTTTTAGGGGGAGGGTTAAAATTTTTTTTTAAGTTTTTTTAAATTTTTTTTGAGACACAGTCTCGCTTTGTCACCGAGGCTAGAGTGCAGTGGCGTGATCTCGGCTCACTGCAACCTCTGCCTCTCAAGTTCAAGTTGTTCTCCTGCCTCAGCCTCCCGAGTAGATGGGACTACAGGTGTGCGCTGCCATGCCGGGGTAGTTTTCGTATTTTTAGTAGAGACGGGGTTTCACCATGTTGACCAGGCTGGTCTCAAACTCCTGACCTCAGGTGATCCACCCACCTTGGCCTCCCAAAGTGCTGGGATTACAGGTGTGAGCCACCTTGCCCAGCTGAATTTTTTTTTTTTTTGAGACAGAGTCTCACTGTGTCGCCCAGGCTGGAGTGCAGTGCCATGATCTCGGCTCACTGTAACCTCCCAGGTTCAAGCAATTCTCCTGCCTCAGCCTCCTGAGTAGCTGGGATTATAGAAGCATGCCACCACACCCGGCTTATTTTTTTGTATTTTTAGTAGAGATGGGATTTCACCATGTTGGACAGGCTGGTCTCAAACTCCTGGCCTCAAGTGATCCTCCTGCCTCAGCCTCCCAAAGTGCTGGGATTACAGGCACGAGCCACCGTGCCTAGCATCACTTAGCTATTTTAAAATGCACAGTACATTTGTCATTAACGACAGTTATCCTACTCTGCTATCAAACATTAGAAATTTTTTTCTGCCTTTGTTGTAAATGGAAATCTGCAGACGTAACCCAAAGTAGAGGGCAGTGAGCTACCACGTGCCCGCCACTCACAGTGAAGCTTTCGAATGCACAGGCAGGACCCTTCAGGTTGCAGTGGGGTCAAGTTTCGATGCATAAAAGGGCAAATCTTCATTTACATGGAAAACTTGGCTTTCAGTCACTGCTGGTTTTGCAGGCTCCTAGGCTGTTTTCACCACAGTGTGGTTGGTTCCAGCATGCTAGCCTTTTGTTCTGGGAACCACATCTTTGTTCAACTCACATTTGCATTGCAGGTTGCTGTTGTCAAAATGAAGAATACTGAACGAATTTATGCAATGAAAATCCTCAACAAGTGGGAGATGCTGAAAAGAGCAGAGGTAAGTATGGAGCTTGAAAAGCCATAGGAATGGGGTTTGGGATGAGCAGAAAGTGACTGTGAAGCCAGCTGGGGAAAAGCTGCAGTCACCCCTCAGCCCTGGGCCTCCCTTCGCCCAGGACAGAGCGAGCACTCTCTGCTGGGGAGGTCTCAGCCTCCTCCTGGCGCCTGTTGCTCCCTGCCTTGGCGATCCCTCGCTTGCTGGACACCGTTCCTGAGAGCGCACCCTCGACAATTTTGGCAGGGTTCTGTTTACTGTAAAGGCAAATAAAAAGCTTCAGGAGAGTTTTAGCATTGATTGCAGTTTTGCTCCATACACAAGAGGAATGAACACATTTGGACACTGCTCACATACAGAATGGGTCTTTAGAGTCCCACCTAGAGGAGCCTCACGGTTACAGATGAAAGTGGACCACTACTCAGCAGGCTTTGATCAGCTCCTGTTTCTTAGTTCAGTGTCAGTCTTCTTGGTGGCTGTTCCATGCCCCTGACCCCATCTCTATAGCCACGTGCTCAGCCCCTGGTCTCCCTCCTGCCTGCCCAAGGCAGGCCAGGCCTGCTGGGGAGCCCACGCTTTTTCTCTCTGGCCATCTTGAGTTTCTATCCTCGCCTGCCCTCTATCTTCCCTCCCCTACACTCAGAGCCCAGGCCCTTCGTGGCCAGTTGACCTGCTGCTTCCTGCTTCAGATCTGCTCCGTGCATCATGCTCCATCCGCTCCCGTGACTCCTGCCTCTGCCAGAAGGCAGTAGTCCCTCCTTGCAGGCTGCCGTTCATCACAATGGTTTGCTGTGGCCCCGTGTGTCTCTGACCCGCCGTGAGCGAGGCCTGTGCCTGGCAGCGCTGCGGCGGCTGTAGGCTGCTCCGCCCTGTGGTCAGCATTTGCTTCTGGTGTTGGATGCCTCTCAACGTGGCCACCTCCTCATTTTGGGAAGTCCTTCTTGGGTTTCTAGACCCTCTCCTCTTACCACTGTCACCCTCCTCCTAATTTGAGGTGACCCTTTCCTCTTTGGTCCTGGAATTTGTGCCTGTGTTGCCCATGATGGTTGACACCTTGGGCTGACAGCAGTGCAGCCATCAATTTGGGCCAGATCTCTCCAGGACCCTGGGTTTTGTTAACTTGGGGGTGTTACCAGTTCCTTGTGACTCAGTCATTCTGACTTTTCTCTCCTCCGCTCCAGACCCATTTCCCCTTTCCCTGCTGTGGCACCTAGCACAAGGTCTCGCACCCATTTGTTGCTCACTGAACACATGTTGGTTGACAAGAGTTAGCACCATTTTGCAGTCACCTTGGTCTCAAAATATCAGTGGCCTGTGATTGCTTCGGCTCCCTGCATCTCTCAGCTTCTGGGATGCACACGGTCTCCCTTCCTTCTTTGGGAGAAGCCTTTGCTCTCTTTGCCTCCATCCTCACTCAGTCATCTCACCGTATGCTTCCACTGGGCCTGCCTTCAGCCCCAGCAGCCCTTTCCCCACCCCGAACAGTGGCAAACATGGGAATGCTGTTGGAGCAGACTTTTAGGGGGAAAAAGTAGCTACTGTTACATGAAAGTGTGGAGAGGTATAAGGTGTTTGGTATTTACACAAATGTCATGTTAGATGAGTACATTTTAAAAGAGTAAATATTGCTGATTTAATTTGAATCTGGTTACACAGATCCAGTTTAACTGGCATGCTCAGAAAAGCCCAAGAATGTTTGCTAGTCGTGATGAGTATCCTGGAGTATGTATAATGGGCTCTATGTGTGTGTAAGAGATATAAATATGGTGCTAGTTGCAAATAATTTATCTTTTTATTTTTATTTCATAGAATTACTTTAAACATTAGATTTTATAATACTGATTTACAAATGATTAAAAGCATGAATTAAACAAGAGGTTGGTAGGTAGAAGAGTTGCTAAGCAGTGTAAGTTTATAATTTTTCCACCAGGCTAGGTCTTTATTTCATCTCACTTGTTTAAAAAATATTAAAAGTTTCTCTCTCTGCTCCTTAGACAAAGCTGCTGGATAATACATAAGTTTCCTGTCAGCAGGTCACCCTGCGGGCAGTCCCTAGTTTAAGAATGGGTTTTTCCTAAATGCTCTGGGCAGCTGCCAGGCAGGGCTTCAGGGAGTGTCTCCTAGAGGCGTTGGCGCAGATGCCGCAGATCCCCGGGGCAGCCTCGGCCTCCTGAGCCCACGGCCTCACCTCACCTGGGACTCAGCACTCCATCCCCATTTCTTTCTGGGGGTGTGTTCTGGAGGACAGGTGGACAGGCACACCGGGCCTCAGGTTTCCTTGTAGTTGTCCCTTCACCAGGCCCTTGTGGCCGTTGGCAGAGGGGTCGTGATGATTCCAGAACTGCTGGTCTCTGCATGTCTGGACATTAGCAAGCTGAATGCTGACCCCTGTCATGTTGTCATTAGTAGAACTGGGACACAGCTGCAACAACCATTTCATTTCTTTTTTCTTTTTTTTTTTTCTTTTTTGAGACAGAGTCTCTCCCTGTCGCCCAGGCTGGAGTGCAGTGGTGCAATCTTGGCTCACTGCAACCTCCGCCTCTTGGGTTCAAATGATTCTCCTGCCTCAGCCTCCTGAGTAGCTGGGATTACAGGCACCCGCCACCACGCCTAGCTCATTTTTGTATTTTTAGTAGAAACAGGGTTTCACCATGTTGGCCAAGCTGGTGTCGATCTCCCGACCTTGTGATCCATCCGCCTTGGCCTCCCAAAGTGCTGGGATTACAAACATGATGAGTCACTGTGCGCAGCCAACCATTTCATTTTAAAAGAAAACCCTTTTTTTTCTTGTTTTAGAGACAGGGTCTCACTCTGTTACTCTGTTGTACGGGCTAGAGTACAGTGGTGTGATCTCGGCTGGGCTCATCGATCTTCCCACCTCAGCCTCTTGAGTAGCTGGGACTGCAGATGGGTGCCACCACACCCAGCTAATTTTTAAGATTCTTTGTAGAGACAGGGTCTCACTATGTTGCCTAGGCTGGTCTCAAACTCCTGGGCTCAAGTGATCCTCCCTCCTTGGCCTCCCAAAGTGCTAGGATTATAGCGTGAGCCACCATGGCCAGCCTGAAAGGAAAACTTTTTAAAGTTTACTTAGTAAAAGAAAACCTTGTAGAAGAAACAAGTTTCAGAGGTCACTGTGAGACTCAGCTGAGAGCCAGTCAGAACCGTGCCCTCGTGCCTCACATAGCAAGCTCTCCATAATGTACTTATATTTTTGTTAAGCTTGACAAGTTTCAAATGTAAGACAGTTTAAATCTTGTTCTGTGCTCAATAAAGAAGAAATCATGTTAAAATTTTGCCAAAGGCGTGGTGACTTTTTTTTTTTTTCTTTTTTTGAGACAGTCTCGCTCTGTGGTCCAGGCTGGAGTACAGTGGTGCAATTTCTGCTCACCACAACCTCTGCCTGCTGGGTTCAGGCAGTTTTCCTACCTCAGCCTCCCGCGTAGCTGGGATTACAGGTACCTGCCACCACGCCTGACTAGTTTTTCTAGTTTTTAGTAGAGGTGGGGTTTCATCATGTTGGCCAGGCTGGTCTTGAACTCCTGACTTCAGGTGATCCACCCACCTTGGCCTTCCAAAGTGCTAGGTTTACAAGTGTGAGCCACTGCACTCAGCCAGGCCTGGTGACTTTTAAACAGAGATGCCACCTGGGCATTAAAACTCTCCTGGAAGCCATAGCAGGATAGAGGGCAGCTTCTCGCCCTGTGCTGCTGGCCGTAGGCCTTCCTCGTGGAGTCTGTCACAATCGTGTCATCCCTATACTGTGATTTCAGCAAACGTGTGTGCCCTGTGCTGCCAGCTGCATGGCAGCTCAACAGTGGGTATAGGACGGAGAGGGCAGACACGTGGGGCCGCCCATGCCATGGATACTTGGCGGAGGTTGATCTGGTAGAGAAGTCAGGTGGTGCCGGGTGGGAGGAGTCCAGTGAGGAATCCACATGAGGGTGGGGTGAATCTTAAGTGTCGGCCACAGAAATGGTGCCTGTGGGACAGCAGGGTGCAAGGGCGTCCTCAGCAGCCCTTGGAAGTGCACAGGGGTTGGGAGAGGAAGGGATGAGGGATGACTCAGCCTCTGCAGTCTCGGGGTGGTGCACAAGGAGGAGCCTGGAAGGCAAGGACACCATGGCTGGAGCCGCTGTCCCAGCAGGGATCCCGAGACTGGCAGTACGCTCTCTGACCTACTTCCCAGTAAACACAGACTGACGCCCCTCATTGCTTTGCAGACCGCGTGCTTCCGAGAGGAGCGCGACGTGCTGGTGAACGGCGACTGCCAGTGGATCACCGCGCTGCACTACGCCTTTCAGGACGAGAACCACCTGGTAGGTTGCACGGCCAGAGACTTGGTCAGGGCATTCGCTCTGGCTTTGTTCCTTTATGCTGTCATTAAAAATTCAGTAAGACAACATGGAACTGACATTTTAAAAATGTGTATTGGACTGGATAAAATGGAGGGGCTTGTTTTCATACAGTAATTGTCAGGTAGAACTTTTTAAAAATAAACCTGTGAAAGTAAGGACTTCGTTTTTTGCTAATCACTAGAGAAGCTGATTAGTTCGTTTGCTGGGTTTGTTACATTTAAATCATCTGGGAGTTTGAAACACTTTGAATCTTGGATTATTGGGAATAAGGAACTGCAGTGGGGATTCAGCCATGTGGACGTTTTTGCCTCCATCTCATCTTGGGCTGAGTCAGGGAGTGCCTCTCGTGTGCCTGCAGCCCTCTTGTCGTCCCGCGGTGGGGCAGCTGCCCCAGGCCCTTCTGACAGGTTTTAGGTGACTCTTGGTCTCACGCCGCCTGTGTATTTTTCTGACTTACACAGGGCTTCCTTTCAGGACGGACGGAGCAGCCTCATGGCGCACATGCGTGCGCATCGTCAAGTGCGTTCGCCTCTACTGCACTCTAAGGCAGCTGACTTAGCGGTGAAGGGGAAACCAGCCCTTGGTCTCGGCCGCTGAGTGGCCCGCAGACCGCCTTGTTCAGGACTTTTTATTCCTAGAATGACTCTCCAGCTTTGCCTGAACCTAAAAGTGTCCACTGCTGGAGCTCTGGGTGGACGGGACACCTGCAGACTTCAGAGAAGCAGGTCTGAGCCCGACTCATTCCCAGTGGCACCGTTTCTGCAGCGGTGGCGAGAGGGGTGTGGTCGCTGTGGTCACCGAACCTCAGGGCAGGGACCCGAGGCTTCCTTTTCCACGACAGCCAACGCGTGTGTCCACCTGAAGCTTCTGGGTGTGCGCTCCGCTGGTTCACAGCAGATGGAGTAGTGTCGGATCCTTCCATTCACCCTGCGTAATCCTTGAAGCATCAGAGAAAGCCCTGAGATTTGAACACCCAGGATTAGAGAAAAGAGTGTGCTGATTATTTAGACTTTACATATATGTGTTTGCCCAGCAGAGGGGGCAGCTGGTGTTTGTTGAGCACTTAGGACATTTCAGGCCCACAAGGGTCCCCGTCAGGCTTCCCAACGACCCAGTGATTCCACCGTTTCATAAGGGGGTGTCTGGGGCAGAGAGAGGCAAAGTCACTTGCCCAAAGTGACCACATGGATGACAGCCCCTGTGTCCTAGTCCCAGCTCTAGCCTGGCAAGCAGGTTCCGGGTCCTCTGCTCTGGGGCCATCTCCACATAAACCCCCCCCCCCCGCTTCCTGCTCAGTGTCCCTGCTCCTGGGACCCTGGTGGACTGTCTCCAGTTCATTTCCACTTTTGATAAGAACTGAGTGAAGTTTCTAAGGAGTACAGGCAACTGGGATCTGTACGAAGGAAGATAATGCTGCTTGTTTTGTTTCTAATATTTTTCTGAAATTAGCATGCTGCCATCTAAAATGTTAGCTGTTGCCGGGTGTATTCTAAGTTAAGACACATCAGTTAGGAGCCCCTGTGAAGATTCCATGTTCTCGAGGTTTTGGAGTTGCCCAGGTAGAAGTACCATGAAAATTAAGGATGACAGAACAAAGGCGAGGCCTCGGAAGCTTTCTGGCCCGTGTCTGCGGGGCTGGCTTCTGCAATGCACACCTGCCGCCTTGAGCAGGGGTGTTGAGGGTTAGGCCAGTTCCCCTTCCTATGGTTGTAAGGCTGGCCGGAGTGCAGGCTGGTGTCAGGTGCCTCTCATAGTGATAGGGAAACATGGGTTCCTCTGGCCACCCACCGGTTCTGGGTGGGTTCTGCTACAGTTTGTATTGGAGCTATCTCGCGGAGTTTTATCAAAATTAGACCTGTTGGACTGCTAACTGAAACTTACTGGCTTAACTCAGCACCCCGCGTTCTGTGACAGAACAGGCTAGGTCTGGTTCTCATTCTGGAGTGGGTCTCTGCCGTCTACCTCACGAGCTCCCGCGTTAGCTTTCCTCACAGACCGTGTTCCAGGAGACCATTGATCAGACCCAGTGCTGCTGTAGGATGCTCCTGCTCATCTTAGAATTCTAGGCAGACGTGGACACGGCCGGGGCTCAGCTAGTAAGGGCTTGACTCAACCCCACAGCTTTCTTCACAGGCCCGAGGGCCTGGCCCTTCGCCCTTCGTTCACGGCATCTCCCTGGCCCCTGTGTGTCTGTCAGCCCCGGCGTCTCGCTCTGGAATGCCTTCAATGCCTCTCTCCACTGCCCTCTGCACACAGCGGCACCTCCATGCCTGGGCTTCTGAACGTAGTTGGGGAACATCACCCACTCACTGCTCTGAGAGCAGGGCTGCAGCCCCCACTGTGGCCGGCCCTCCCCATTTGGCAGGCTCCAGCGTGCCACTGCCACTTTCCTCCTAGCCGCTTTGCACGCACCCCTTCATCTGGAGCACAACCCTGGCTCTCATCAGGCCTTTGCTTGGCAGCCTCTGGCCGGGCCACCTCACCAGGGGACCTGCGGTCGGCTGGCACTCACCACTGCCTGCTCTCTGTGCTGACCACGGTCTCTCCCGCCCCCAGTGTGAGCTCCGCTGAGCCAGGGACCTTGCTGTCTCGTGCATGCCAGTGCCCCCGTTGCCAGAGGGGCCAACAGGGCCACGGTGAGGGTCCACAAGCAAATGAACAAACTGAAAAACTCGGCGGGGAAGGACAGGCAGTGCCTGAGCCAGGGCAGGGAGGCTGAGGCTGCCCTTGGTGGCGGCTTGAGGAAGGCTCCACAGGGCGGGACAGCTGTGGAGAGGCTTGGAAGGGATGAGAGTTTGCTGGTAAAGATTCTTTTGAGAGCAAGGACCTAAAATGAAGGCTTCTGTCATTTCCTCTGATCTAGCTGGGCCCCTCCCTTTCTCAGACAAGCCCCACCCGTGTGGCGCTTCCCTTCCTTTGGAGACACGCAGTCTGGTTGGATGTGATGGGCGTGGAGTCTGACTGTTGGGCCCAGGTCTTTGCTCGGTCCTTGCCTGCTGGGCGACCCTGGGCCCATCCCCAAGCCTCCCATGTTGATGGGGTCTTGGTGCCGGAGGCTAGGGTAGGTGGGAGCGTGAACAGGACAGCACTGGCCTGCGTCTCACAGCCTGGGCCCGAGCGTAGGCCTTCATGGTGACAGAAGCTGATATGATTGGGTTCTCAATAAATACTACAGGGTCACTGCCCCAACTGATAACAGGGCGTTTCCTCCCTGTGTGGGTTGGTTAAAAGCTAGCTGTCCAGACCAGAGCATCCATCTCATCACAGGAAATTTGCACCAAGGAAGGCAGCTCCTGTGAGGTGCAGGCCACGTGCTTCCCCAGCAGTCCCTGAGGCACAGTGGTCCCGGAGATGGAGGTATTGGCTGCCACCCTGACTCTGGCTATGATGGTCTTACCTGTCCTGGGCCTCTCTGACCTGTGAGATCTCCCCACTGGGGCCTCCACAGACTGTGGGCTTTGTGGTCTGAACTTTCTAAGTGCTGCAAGAGACAGGCTGTCCTCAGGCAGAGCTCCACACAGGCTCACCTCGGGGTCGCCCACTCCGAGCACATGGCTGGCCCGGTGGGGAGGGAACTAGCAGGGAAGTGACGGGTTCAACCCTGTTAGCAGATGTTTTTTCTTCCGATACTCCAATTTCTACTTAAGCAGGAGCTTTTCTGAGGTTTCTGTTGGAGTGAACCTATAAGTAATTATTTTTCGGCTCTTTTATGATATAATCTTTCCAATAAGAACTGCTGATACCATTTGTGATGTTAGATACTTCGCCTCCATTCTGTGGTCTGGTCCGTAACATGAGGGCCATAGGATTATTTTTAAATAATTATTTTTAAACCCATAGGATTGATGGGCTATTAACTGTGCTTCTGCTTTGGGTCACTAGCTTTTAGAGTGCCCTCTCCAACATCAAACCCTTTCAGCATTCCTCCCATTGATTAAATATATCACTTACTGAAGTCCGCTCTCTGCCATATGCACACCTGAAGATGGCGGCATCGTGGACACGTCGGGGCATGCCTTCCAGAAGGAGGGTCTCGGGTGACAGAAGAGCAGCTGAGATGCCACGAGCCAGACCTGGAGCCTGAGAACCTCACCATGAAAGGCTGGCCTTTAATTGTCAGGTTTGGTGGTGACTAAATGTGGTATTCTCTCCCCTTCTCTTTACAATTTGTAGTACTTAGTCATGGATTACTATGTGGGTGGTGATTTACTGACCCTGCTCAGCAAATTTGAAGATAAGCTTCCAGAAGATATGGCGAGGTTCTACATTGGTGAAATGGTGCTGGCCATTGACTCCATCCATCAGCTTCATTACGTGCACAGGTAACCAGCTTCTGATATATTTTATGGAAACCACGTTTAATTGTTAAAATAATCCTTTCAGAGCTCCCAAGTCCAGGCCACCCCAGGAAGCCATGTAGGTCGTGAGTCCCCACATTGAGCTGCCGCAGCACAGACTGATTTGCCCACCTCACCGTCTTCCAGCCCCAGCACCCAGTGGATCCCAGCTCTCATTGTTGCAGTTGTGATGGTCTAACTCCTGTCAGCTGAAGCCACTGTGTCTTTTGACATTTATTTGACGTTAACTCAACCTCTCCCCGCCTGAGACCCCCCCCTCCCTGAAATGCCTGTGCTCCCTGGGGCTCATGTGGGGCTCGGGGTCCTCTGTCTCTACCACCCGATACCCCCTCCCTAAAATGCCGGTGCTCCCTGGGGCTCATGTGGGGCTCGGGATCCTCTGTCCCTACCACCCTGAAATGCCTCATGTGGGGCCTGGGGCCCTCTGTCTCCACGTCTTTCTCAACTCTGCTCTTCTCTGTGCCGTGCTGACCCCTGAAGGGCCCCAGGAAACACAAAGGAAAGATGGGCTTGAGGAAGAGGCTCCCGTCACTACGACATGCAGGACTTGAGCTGAGAGAGCGTGTGGGGCAGAAGCCTGAAGCAGCTCCCTCTCCTGCTCTCCGGGGCCCCCTCTCCCTTCTCGGCTGGAAGGGCAGCTCCCCAGTGACTCAGCCACGGAGTCCACGTCTTCGCCTCCCTCTTGTCGTGAGACTCAAAAGATTCAGTCCTGTGGTTTGTTTTGGTTTTTGTTTTTAAAAACTAGTTTTACTTGTGTGTTTATTACAAGATAATTTTACGATAATAGGTTTAAAAAGTCAAACAGTTCTATAGAGCCTCCAACCAAAACCAAGCCCAGCCCTGGCCCCACTGATTATAGTTGGTCAGATAACTATTGTAAACTTGTAAAATTATTTTTCCAGCATCTACCTTCATGTGTCTTAAGTCACAGGTTTATATTGCTAATTTCTTTGTTTTCTTTTTTGGCCTTAGATCACATCTATTAAATTGAAATTGTAACTCTTTTACATAATTACCTCTTTCTCTCTGTCACCTATCTCTCCCACATACACTTCCAAACTCTCTTCCCTTCTCCCGCATCGTCCTTTTTATTTTGATTTTGATATATTTTTTAGGATGGAGTCTTGCTCTGCCACCCAGGCTGCAGTGTAGTAGCGTGATTTCACTCACTGTAGCCTCTGCCTCCTGGGTTCAAGAGATTCTCCTGCCTCAGGCTCCTGAGTAGCTGGGACTACAGGTGCCCAACACCACGCCCGCTAATTTTTTTTTTTGTTTTTGAGACGGAGTCTCGCTCTGTTGCCCAGGCTAGAGTACAGGGGTGCCATCTCGGCTCACTGCAAGCTCCGCCTCCCAGGTTCACGCCATGCTCCTGCCTCAGCCTCCTGAGTCACTGGTACTACAGGGGCCCACCACCACGCCCAGCTAATTTTTTGTATCTTTTAGTAGAGATGGTGTTTCACCATATTAGCCAGGCTGGTCTTGATCTCCTGACCTCGTGGTCCACCCGCCTCAGCCTCCTAAAGTGCTGGGATTACAGGCATGAGCCACTGCGCCCAGCCTAATTTTTTTGCATTTTTAGTAGAGATGAGATTTTGCCACTTTGGCCAGGCTGGTCTTGAATTCCTGACCTCAGGTGATCCACCCGCCTCAGCCTCCCGATGTGCTGGGATTACAGGCATGAGCCACCGCGCCCGGCCCCACGCCATCCTGATTAGTATGGTTAAAAACCATGCTTTTAGCTATGGTTCAGTCAGCGTTTGGTGTTGATAATACTATGACTGTGTAACTATGACAGCAGAATTGTAGTCGAGAGCTACACTTACATAAACTTTTGCTTTCTCTGGAGTTGATAATTGCCTTGCTTTTTGTTAGTTTTTCTTTGTAGCTGTCACTAATTTGTCCCCAGATATTATGGCCATGTTGCGAAGCTCCGTACCTGGACATACATCGGGTAGGCTCGGTCTGGTTTTCTTTGGCACTGTCCCTTCCATCATTCCCCTCCTCTCTTCCGCATTGGCTCCTTGTTTGTTCTGTGCTACACTCATTCTGAGATGGCTTTTCAAGTGCAGAGATTCCCTCTCCCTTTCTGGGATTGGCTCCCTGGTTTTACAAGTCATTCATTTTTCTTTTTCTTGGCTTTTAGTTTGGCTTGGTAGTGCATGTCCTTCGGTGGTATCTGGAATGGGGTATATGAGATCGTTTTTTGAGATCAGTGTCTTTATTCCATGTGTGTCCGTGACTGGTGCTTTATCCAGTGTGGAGTTTTTGGTTGTAAACCACTTTCCCTTTGGAACTTTGCAGGCATCACGTGTGCCTGTGCCTTCCACCTTGGGGCTGCTCTTGATAGGTGGGAGGCCATTGTGGTCTCCATGGCTTTGTGTTCTGAGCTGTGGGCCTGTGCTCGGGCCCCCTCCGTGGTGATCAGGAGGCTTTCCCAAGCAGACACAGCCCCTCCTGTGTGGGGAGCGAGGGCGCCGCTGAGTTATAGCTCTTCCATCTTGCTGGAGTGCTGCCTCGTTGCTGGAGGAGGAAGTTGAGGCTAGAGAGGTGGGCGCCTTGCCTCAGCCACACTGCTGATGGCTTACACCTCCCAGCGCACAGGGAGCTGTCCTAAAAGAACAGACACTCGTTTAGTGCGATGAGATTGTGGACATTGCTTCTCTTTCTTTCTTTTTAAAAAATGTATTTCTTAACATAGTTATGCCTGCTTTTATAAGTTAGTATAAGGTTTTATTGATTGATTGATTGAGATGGAGTCTCACTCTTGTTAACCAGGCTGGAGTGCAATGGCGCGATCTCGGCTCACCACAATCTCCACCTCCCAGGTTCAAGCAGCTCTCCTGCCTCAGCCTCCCGAGTAGCTGGGATTACAGGCATGCACCACCATACCCGGCTAATTTTATATTTTTAGTAGAGATGGGGTTTCTCCATGTTGGTCAAGCTGGTCTAGGACTCCTGACCTCAGGTGATCCACCTACCTCGGCCTCCCAAGGTGCTGGGATTACAGGCATGAGCCACTGCGCCCGGCCTATAAGTTAGTATAGTTTTTAACAGTTAGATTTATATTCTCTTCTTGGTAGAACTTAATTCACAATAGAGAAATAAGTGTCTTTGTATTTATCACAGATCTCCAGGGAAATTAGTTTCACCACCTTTTTAATTGTTTTCTCCCCCTAAATAGAAAGCATTGTCCTCATTCCTTTTTTTTTTTTTGAGACGGAGTCTCACTCTGTCGCCCAGGCTGGAGTGCAGTGGCGCGATCTTGGCTCACTGCAAGCTCCGCCTCCCGGGTTCACGCCATTCTCCTACCTCAGCCTCCCGAGTAACTGGGACTACAGGCGCCTGCCACCATGCCCGGCTACTTTTTTGTGTTTTTAGTAGAGACAGGGTTTCTTTCACTGTATTAGCTAGGATGGTCTCGATCTCCTGACCTCGTGATCTGCCCGCCTCAGCCTCCCAAAGTTCTGGGATTACAGGCGGGAACCATCTTCATTCTCTTAATTGGCTGTGTAGAAGCTTTGCTCAGTCATTTGACCTCCAGGCATAGTAGACATCAAAATATGTAATTTAAAAAACTTTATTTTTCCCCCCAAATTAACTCATTATTCAGACTGAGTGCCCAGATGCAATCTAAAAATAGAGATGTTTCTAGGAGGCCTGTCTTACCCCAGTCTCAGGTGGGGACATTGTGAACATTTGGTAGGGTCAGAAAGAAATGTCATTGGCGCCAGAGTGGTGCCGCTGGCCGATGTAACTGTGGTTTGGAGCCTGTGCCACTGCGCTGCCGCTTGGGCCCCTTCCTGTGGTTGGTTAGGTGCTGTGGGGATTCCATCCCGCCAGGCAGGGGTCTGCAGCTTTCACAGCTGCTGCCTGGCTCCTGCAGCTGGACCCCAGAAGCTTTCTGGGTGAGGAAATCATGGGAGACCAGGACCCAGCGTGTGTACCTCACAGGTGTGTACAGCTCCTTCCTGAGAGGTCAGCCCCTGGTGATAGCAGGAAAGGCAGAGATCACGAATGACACAAAGGGTTTCAAAGAGAGAGAACATTGGCCAGACACACTGGCTCACGCCTGTAATCCCAGTACTTTGGGAAGCCAAGGCAGGTGGATCACCTGAGGTCAGGAGTTCAAGACCTGCCTGGCCAACATGGTAAAACCCTGTCTCTACTAAAAATACAAAAAATTAGCCAGGCTTAGTGATGAGTACCTGTACTCCCAGCTACTCAGGAGGCTGGGGTGGGAAAATCACTTGAACCCACGAAGTGGAGTTTGCAGTGAGCCGAGATTGTGCCATTGCACTCCAGCCTGGGCAACAAGAGTGAAACTCTGTCTCAAAAAAAAAAAAGAACATCCCATCCCCGAAGAGAGAGCAGAGAGTGTAGTGTGTGAACAAAATCAGAACAGAGTACAGATTTTAAGAAAAAGAGTATGTAGAAAACAAAAAGTCTTGGAAAATAAAAGCTAAAGTAAAAAGTTCAGTGGAAGAGGCAGAAGATGAAGTAGAGGAAATCTGGCCAAAAAAAAAAAAAAAAAAAAACCTGGGAGAGAAGGTCTGGTGGTCAGAGTGGCTCTCCCCAGGTTGGGGGCTGTGTGCTCTGGAGGCTGAGGTGCACCTGCTGTGGGAATCAGACTTCTGTTGGTTTTACAGCTGGAAGCTCCACAAGGGGAATGGTTGGAAGCAGGAGTTGACATCACTCAGAAATGGGACGGTGAGGGACAGAAGCAGCCTCCCTTTTCAGTGTGTCAGAGGAAGAGCTGGAAGGGAGAAATAAAGCCTGCGGTTCACCATGGCTCTTCCACCCCCACCTGCTGGATGCCACTGATGTTAGCCGGAATCTCAGCAGCTGGGAAAAAAGGCACTTGGGAAGCCTGGAGCTGCTGCTCAGCCCTGTGCCTGACTCTCCCCTGAAGATGCCACCGCTCCCTGGTTTTAGCAGAGAATCGACACAGGCAGTCCCAGCACAGTGGTCCATGGGGACCATCAGCTCTCTCAGTTGGCCTGGGGACCACCTGCCCATCTAAAGGCCTCGGCGGTTGGGAGCCATAGGCCAGCCCTTGCCTTGAACCTCCAGTGCTCTTCTGCCAGGAGAGCTTTCCTCACACAAACAGCAAGTTCACTTAAAAAAAATAAAATCAACCACCACCACATGTTTTAAATACAGAATTACACTGCACGGATGACCCCCAGAGCGTGCAAATGGCCAGCAGTTGAAGGCCCCTGGAAGGTACACAAGGAAGATGGCCTTCCTGAGACCCCTCCTCGGCCTGTCTTCTCAGAGTGTACTGGTGGTGGTGGTCCTGGGGTGGCCCCTGGAAAAACATCCCTATTTTTTAGGGAATTCCTGGCAGCCACGTCGTGTTTAGCCTGGACTCTGGTTGTTGTATTTCTGCTAACTCGGTCCATAGAACACCTGTTGTGGCGTGTCTCGGGGCCTCCTTACTCTATTCTGTGTCTTCCTAGCCTGTCTCAGGCCACTTGGGACATTTGTGTGTATGTGAAATTATGGTTATTTGCCTTAAACATTTTCCTGTGTAATCATTTCTCTGTTTCTCTGTGAATTGTCCTGCCTTCCATTCCCAAACCATAAAAGTGAAGCCCAGATGATGAGATTTTTGGGGAGAAGAACCAGTTTGTTCCAATCTAAATAAAGTAGTCTCATTGTCCTTGTCTTTAATCCGTTTCTTCCTGGCAGCCAGTTATAGTGCTTGTTGCAGAACCTCCTTGAGCTTCTCTTCATACTTGGTCCCGTATGCGTTGCATCAAGTCTTGCTTGTCATAAAACTGGTCCTCTTTTATTTACATGGGCAGCTCACAGAAGGGAGTGGAGGCCGGAGGCCATGGTGAAATGTTTGTGAGTTCGAGTGAGCACCTCCGAGCGCCCTGGTCATGGGGAGGGCAGGAGGAGGGGTTGGGTCTGCTTCTGCTTCCAAGAGTGTTGGTCTTTATTTCCACTCCCTTCCTCCCTCCTTTCCTCCATCCTTCCATCCTCTCATCTTTCCAACTCTCCCTCTCTCTTTCTGCCTTGCCCTCTTTTTTCATGGGAAAGGATTGCAGAAAAACTCGTGGACGTGGGAGAGTCTATTAGATGTCCCCAGAAGTGCTGTTAATGGACGTGCTCTTGGCCAGAAGCCTCGCATCCCATGTGGAGCGGCTGGTTGAGAACCCACCTGCAGCATCAGGTGCAGCGTCAGCACGCCCTTAGCACGTAGTCTTCAGAGCTGCCATACCTGGAAGGAGGCAGATACCTGCCTTTCTTCCCAACACTGGTGGAGTCTGTTGGGAAGTGAACGTAGTATATATAACGTATAAAGAAGAATTTGTTCCTCTGAAGCAAATTTAATTGAGATGTATTTAAATAAGTATAGTAGACACTTCCAAGAAAAGAGGATTTTTATTAATGAAAATAATATGTTCAGCAGATGGGCCAGGCACGGTGGCTCACGCCCGTAATCCCAGCACTTTGGGAGGCTGAGGTGAGTGGATTGCTTCAGCTCACAAGTTCAAGACCAGCCTTGCCAACATGGCAAAACCTCTTCTCTACTAAAAATACAAAAAACTAGCTGGGCATGGTAGTGCACGCCTGTAATCCCAGCTACGAGGGAGGCTGAGGTATGAGAATCGCCTGAAAACCCAGGGAGTCGGAGGTTACAGTGAGCTGGGATTGTGTCACTGTACTCCAGCCTGGGTGACAGAGTGAGGCTCTGTCTCAAAAAAA
>NW_012116488.1:2780823-2788303 GCF_000951035.1 Colobus angolensis palliatus
TCAGCAGATGTTTTCATTTTGATTTTTTTCTTACTTTCAGACTTAAAGATTTTGTGTCAGTCAAAGCTGCTAAAGTAACGTGAGACAAAAATTGTTTTTGAATTCTAATGTACTCACTCCCCAGAGGTCACCACCACTCATCCCCCACAGTGCTATGCAGAACTTTCCACTGACAGAATGTTCTAGATCTGCATTGTTCAGCATGGTACCCCCAGCCACATGTGGCTCATGAGCACTCGAAACATGGCTGGTGCAACAGAAGAACTGAATTCTGTATTTTATGTAATTTACATTAATTTGAGTTTGAATAATCCTGTGTGGCTAGGGGCTACCGTGCTAGACAGTGAGGCTCTGAAAGCGTGAATCAGCTTTGCCTGTTTTAAAATACTGTATATATGGAATCATATTACATGTGTATTCTTTTAAAAGTTTTCTTTTTAAATAATGTTTCAAATAATTTCAAACCTAAAAAGTTTCAGTCTTACACAAGGGTTGCAAGAATGGCACAAAAAGCACCCATATACCTTTAATCAGATTCACTTACTGTTAACATTTCGGCTCCTGTTATAGACGTCCCCCCCGCCACATGTGTACACACACACACAGATTTTTCCTGACCCGTCTAAGAATAAGCTGCACGTACCAAGAGCATTTACCCCTAAATTCTTACTTACGCTACTCATACCTAATCTCATCCTCTTTGCTCAGATTTTGTCAGTTGACCCAGGGACATCTGTTAGAGTATTTCCTTCCCCCAGGACAGAATCCAGTCCAGGATCACATGTGACATTTCATTGTCATGTCTTCTTTAATCTCTTTTAATCTAGAATAGTTCCTCATCCTTTCTTTGTTACGACATTGGCACGTTGGAAGAGCATTGATGTGTTTGGAGAATACGGTGTCCCTTGCCTTTTCAATAGAAGACTTCTCAGTTTCGCTTGGTCTGATGTTTTCTCCTGATGGATTGAGATGATGTGTTCCTTCCTCTTGGAATGTGTGTGTGTAAATATACTGTGTCCTTCTCAGGGTGTCATATCCAGAGGTGTACAATATCCATCAGCCCCTCAGTGGTGATCAAATACATCACCCAGTTAAGATTTTGTTAGATTTTTCTGCTATATAGTTTTTTCCCTGTGGGGAGATACTTTTAAGACCATGCAAATATCCTCTTCCTCTTTAAAATTTCCTCCCAAGATGTAGTATCCGCTAACGATTTTTGCCTGGACCAGTCTTTGCATAGTTGCAAATGGACTTACAAACTCCAGACCCAGCACGCTGGCCAGTCATCATCCGGCTTTCTGCTCTAAGGAAGCACCTCCCTTCTCCCTGCTTGTTGGTCTATTTATGATCAGTATGGATACATGGATCCTTTTTTCTCGCAGTGGTTTATAATTCACTGTCTTAGTTATTTTTGTGCTGAAATCGGCCCATATTTGGCATTCTAGCTGACTCCTGTGTTTGCGCTGTGCCTCGTCACTTTTTGAGGATGTCCTTAGTTTCTGTCATCCTATACCTTCTATCCCCACTCCATTGTTTCTCAGAAGAGCCCAAGGCCTTTTAGTGGGGAGCGGCTTTAAAGACCAAGTTCTGGGTGCTGGGCATGCGCATTACTATAGGGTTGTCTGCTTCTAGGCCCCTCAGTGCACAGAGGTAGTAACAGAGGTATATGCACGTTCATAGACACATGCGTCTACCTGTGCATACTCGGGAATCACGAGTTAACTTCTTGACTTCCTCCCTTTCCAGATTTTTGTCTTCCTCCTACTGAAACTGTGACTCCCAGCAATGTTGGTACAGGGACTCGCTTGCTCAGTCCTGTGATGTGTCTGAAATAGCTTTAGAATTGCTCTGCCCATGCCGTCACAGAAACAAACCTGCCAAAAAGAGTTCTGGGTCTGTTTGCGGTTCTCCCCCATCTCATTGGGACCACACCTCTCGCCTGCAGTAATTCTGTGTTCATAAGTCACTTAGATTTGTTTTGTTTTGTTTTAACCCCACCTGCCCCTTCACTGTTGTTTTTGAAATACAGTTGGATTCATTGGTTTGAATCAGTTTTCCATTTTAGACTTCCCTTCCGCCTTTGTTGATTCAGTTTTATTGTTTGTGTAGGACGTTAGCATGCTTCCAAAACACCACAACTGCATGAAGTTGTACTCAGAGAAACGGTCGCCCCTTCCTTATCCTGCCCACCTCCGCCGGAAACCCAGAATCGGTAGCCAGTCTGCTGTCTTCTGCTGTCATCTGTGCAGACGTTTTCTTGTTTCTCCTTTGTTAAGCAAAAGATAGTATGCTAAATGTGTGCTTTGCATCTTTAAAAACTTCAGTGATGTATCCTATAAATGATTCTATATCAATTCATGGAGCTCTTCATTCTTTTTTTTTTTGAAACAGAGTTTCACTCTTGTTGCCCAGGCTGGAGTGTAGTGGTGAGATCTCGGCTCACCGCAACCTCTGCCTCCTGGGTTCAAGTGATTCTCCTGCCTCAGCCTCCTGAGTAGCTGGGACTACAGGCGCCCGCCCCCACGCCCGGCTAATTTTGTATTTTTAGTAGAGAAGGGGTTTCTCCATGTTGGTCAGGCTGGTCTCGAATTCCCGACCTTAGGCGATCTGCCTGCCTTGGCCTTCCAAAGTGCTGGGATTACAGGCCTGAGCCACCACACCCGGCCTGCTCTTCATTCTTTTTTGTTTTCGTAATACTGCGTTATTATAGGTAACTACCATAGTTTATTCAACTAGTCTCCTAAGAGTGGACGTTTAGACAGTTTCCAATATTTTGCAATTATAAATGTAGAAATAAGTATCCTCGTGCAAGGTGTTCTTGTTTTGGTGGTGGGCCTTCAGGGTGAATCTCTGGAAGTGGGGTTACTGAATCAAGAGAGAAATAAAATACATACGTAGGTTTATTTGATGTTTTAAGTCTCCCTCCATAAAGATCACTGATTTGTATTCCCACCAGCAGTGGATGCACTTTCCTTGCAGCTTTGCCAACCGTGTATTTTCAGACTTCTGTATTTTGCCCTCTGATGGGTGAGAGATGGTATACAATTGTAGTTTTCTTTTTCACCTTTCTCGTGATGTTGACCATCATGTTTGTATTTTTGTGTGCATGCCTATGTGAGTTGTTTCATGGGTTTTACCCTTTCCTTATGGATTTCTGGGCTTTTTTCCCCCAATTCTTAAAGAAGTATTTGCCTTTTATCTGTGATATATATTACAAATATTTTTCCCCAGTTTGCCATTTGTTTTTTGATGTGGTTCATTGTGGTTTTTTGCCACACAGATTTTTTAAAATTTTTATATGTAATTGAATGAGGAATCCTTTTCTTACCCCCAGAAAAAGAAAACCCATGTGTTGGGTTTTTTTTGTGGGGGGGGGGGGTAGGGGTTGTTTTGTTTTGTTTTTCAGTATTTTTAGTTTTTCATTCATATAATTTAATCTGTTCCATGTGGATCTTGGGTCTGTTTCAGGTTTGTTCTTATATGGCACAAGGAAGGGTTCTAATTTTATGGGGTTTTTTTGTTCTTTGTTTTTTTTTTGAGACAGAGTCTCGCTCTGTTGCCCAGGCTGGAGTGCAGTGGCACGATCTCCGCTCACTGCAAGCTCCACCTTCCGGGTTCACGCCATTCTCCTGCCTCAGCCTCCCGAGTAGCTGGGACTACAGGCGCCCGCCACCACGCCCGGCTAATTTTTTGTATTTTTAGTAGAGACGGGGTTTCACTGTGTTAGCCAGGATGGTCTCGATCTCCTGACCTTGTGATCCATCCGCCTCGGCCTCGCAAAGTGATGGGATGACAGGAGCCACTGTGCCCGGCCCTGATTTTATCTTTAAATGGCTCTCCAGTTGTCACACCACCAACTTACTTATTTAAGTCTATCTTTGCCCCAGTGATTTGTATTATCTTTGTCCTGTACTTGATTTCTTTATGTAGTTGGTTGGTTTCTAGACATTCTACTCTATTCCATTTTCTCTCTGCCTCTGCACACACTAGCTAGCACCACACTGCTTTAATTAGGGAGGCTGTGTAGTGTGTTTTGAAATCATCTGGGCCTGATCCCCCCATCACAGCTCACTCTTCAGGGTTTTTCTGGCTTTTCTTATCATATGAACATCAATATCAACTTGGCTGGCTTCAAAAAAGAGGACGTTGATATTTTCTTTTTTTTTTTTAAATCTTTAATGGGCCCTCTCATTCTAGATTCAGGTTTTTTTGTTTGTTTGTTTGTTTGTTTTAATTTTTGGAAAGTTCTCTTGGATTGTAGTTAGATGTTAGTCATGTTTTGTTTTGATTTCTTTCAGGGACTCCAGTTATGCACCTGTTGGGCCTTCTTTGCCTGTCTCCCACTTCAGCCTCTGGCTGCTTCCTATCTGACTGCTTTTCCTTCTTTCTTTACCTCATTTTATTCTTCTAGATGTTTTCTTCCCTTTCTTCAATTTTTCATTAGATTTTTGTTTCAATTTATTCTTTTTTAAACCTCTTATAATTTGATCTTCATTTCTGATAAGATTTTATGTTTCTTCTATTTCTTCCCTGAGTTAAATCAGCTCTTCTTTTCTGCACGCTTTTGTCTAGTGAGTGCGTGTGCGTGTTTGTGCGTGTGTATGTGTGTGTGTTTGTTTTTGTGTTTTGAGACAGGGTCTTGCTCTGTCGCCCAGGCTAGAGTGCAGTGGTGCAATCACAGCTCACTAGAGCTAGAGCCTCTACCTCCCGAGGTTCAAGCAGTTCTCTTGCCTCAGCCTCCCAAAGTGCTGGGATTATAGTTTGTGAGCTACTGCACCTAGCCGTGTGTGTGTGTGTGTGTGTGTGTGTGTGTGTGTGTGTGTGATTGTGTGATTTTGTTTGTTTTCTTTTTCGGATTCCTGAATGTTTATTTGAGGGTATTTTATTTCAGTTTGGAGTGTTATATGCTAGGGTTTCTTTTGCTCTGTGTTTTTGTTTCTGGTTTTGAGGTAAGAATTGTCATCTGCCCATGTTTGTGTGAGATTGATTCGTGTGGCTGGGGTAGTTGGTACCCATCTGTTCTCATTGGGGTGTGGTGTCCAACACGCAAATATAGCCTAGCTTACTTACCCGTTCTCTTGGAGGCGGAGATTTAGATTGTTTCTGCCTTTTGGCTGCTACAAGTGGTGCCGCTGGGAACATGCTTGTACTTGTCGTTTGCTGAACGTCTTTCTTTGTTTTTAGAGTTTGTTAGCATTCATACTGTTCAGTCACGTAAGCTTATTCTGCCGGAAAAAAGTGTTCGTGCTCCGAGCTGCCCCTCACCCGCACGTGTGTTTGGGAGCACACAGAAAGTAGTTCAGAAACAGGCGTTGGTGGGACAGACCTGTGTTTGTGTTCCTGCTCCAGCGCGTGCTGCCCTGTAACTGTGGGCAGTTGGCTCAGCTTCCATGTCTTCATCTATAAAGTGCAGTTTTGGGGGTATGGGGCGGTTTGCAGCAGTCTTCCCCCAGATCACCACCTGCCTCCTGGACCTCATCTGGCCACTGCTGTCTCTGTGTGGCAGCCCCCAGCCAGCTCCCTCCACGTGTGTGTCCCTCCGTCCCCTTGTCCCGTTCCTGTTTTCCATGGTACTCAGCACAGAGCTTGCACCGTGTGAGCCTGCCTGAGACAGCAGTGCCTATTTGTGTTTGCAACACCTCAGTTCGTGTGCAGGCTTCATGAAGGCAGGGGCAGCGTTGTCACGTGCATAGGTGGGTGGGCTGGAGAACAGTGCCTGGCACCGAGGAGATGCTCAGGAGGGGTTCATTAACTGGGTGGGCAGACGAGTAGGAGTCGTCACAGGGCCTCGCCACGGTAACTGGGGACTAATTGAGGGGCAGTGATATGACTTCGGCCACCATTGTGCCAGATGAATGTCACACAGAGGCATTTGTACTGGATGGTGACAGCTGTTCACAAGAGGATATTAGCATTTCTTCATCTGATCACCACGAGTTAAGGGCTTTGACCTACCTAATGTGTTGCATGGAGATGGTTAATTTGTGTATTTATTTTACTAACAGAGACATTAAACCTGACAATGTCCTTTTGGACGTGAATGGTCATATCCGCCTGGCTGACTTTGGATCATGTTTGAAGATGAATGATGATGGAACTGTAGGTATTTTTGTTGGAGATTTTCCATTTGGTTTTGGGTTTGGCTTGTAGTTAGAAGGGAAGTTTTCAATTTGAGGTACAATGAAGAAACCAAGTACATTAATAAGAAAAACGAATCAATTTTGGCGATAGTTGAAATTTTCTATTTGGGGAGTTTTGTTTCCCAAATAAAAATTAAGTTGGAAAGCATCTTTATTGCTTTTTATGTTTACGAAAGTAATATGTGTGCCTTCCAGAATGGGAGTTGTCAGGTTGCCTCAGTCCCAAGGTGGCTAAAAGCATGCCAGTCCTATAGCAGATTGAGGGTACTCTCTGCTTCTTCCTTAAAGTGCCCTGTCCAGGCTGGTCGGGTGGGCAGGCATTAACCATGTAACCGTATCTTCTCACTTGTGTTTGGGCAGGTAACTTCCTGCTAGGGGTTTCTTCTCTGTGGGTGTTGTAGACCTAGAAACAGAGTCGTGGTGCTCAGTGTTACGGGGCCGGCTGGCACTCCCACCAGCAGGGGAGAATAAGAGGCTGCCCCGGACCGGCTGTCACCAGGAGACTCAGGCTCGGGCCACAGGCCCCTGTGGTCTCCACCACACAGTCAGACCAGCAGCATGGCTGAGTAGCCTGATGGGGGCAGTCCCAGGTCTGCCCACACCCTATTGGCAGCTGCTTCCAGCAAACTGCTTTCACTGCGTCTGTGGCCATTGTTGCAGTTTTGTTCTTACATGTTTGGAGTCTTTTCTTCTTTAAAACCTACACTTATCATAAGGTCTAACATACTTTTCCGAAAGAGAGCAATCCCTTTCTTTCCTACTAGTGGATTTTCAAGCAGTAGTAGAAGAACCCATTTCACTGGCTTCAGTTGACAGCGTTTTATAAGGAGTAATGCAATTTGCTCATTTTCATTCCACAAAGCCAGTCTCTTATTTTTAAAAGTCTTGACCACATGTTGATTAATTGGTAGACGGGTGCTGTCCTCCACTCCAGTCTTCCAGTGACTAGAACAGGTCTGAACCAGAACATGGGTTACCCTCCTCACCTCCACACCACCCCGTCACAGTATAACCAGAGCACGGGTTGCCTCATCACCTCCACTCCACCCCGTCACGGTATAACCAGAGCTCGAGTTACCCTCCTCACCTCCACACCATCCCATCACGGTATAACCAGACCACACCTCCCCGTCACGGTATAACCAGAGCACGGGTTACCCTCCTCACCTCCACACCACCCCGTCACAGTATAACCAGACCACACCTCCCCGTCATGGTATAACCAGACCACACCACCCCGTCACAGTATAACCAGAGCATGGGTTACCCTCCTCACCTCCACACCACCCCATCACGGTATAACCAGAGCATGGGTTACCCTCCTCACCTCCACACCACCC
>NW_012116488.1:2788588-2825730 GCF_000951035.1 Colobus angolensis palliatus
CCACCCCATCACGGTATAACCAGAGCATGGGTTACCCTCCTCACCTCCACACCACCCCATCACGGTATAACCAGAGCATGGGTTACCCTCCTCACTTCCACACCACCCCATCACACTAGTCGTTCATCATGGAGTCACTGCCCAGCACCCCAGTGGTCCCGCTGTCTGTAGGAGCTCCTGTGGTCTGGCCACGCACTTGTGTAGGGAAGTGATGGAGGCGGAGTTCTCTGCTGATCATTCAGCCTGAGCAGTTCTCACACCACTGGCTCCGGGGTGCTGCTTGGACCCTGTTTCTCTCTTCCCAGAGGGGACCCTCGGGAGAGCCTGGCCTTCCTCAGACAGGCCTGTGGTTGTTGTCTCCAGTTCCTGCGTGAGCCTCAGACTCAGCCCCTGGGGATGGCCCTGTGCTCTCCGTCGTACTCTCTGGGTAGATGATTTCTCAGCTTCGCCAGGCTCCTCCTGCTTGTTCTGAGGTGACCCATGCCCTCGCAGCTTTCTGCAGAGGTGTCACTGTGCTCTGGCACGTGCCTGCTAATGTAGATAGCAGGGGAGCTGTTTTCTCCCTTTGGCGGGGGTAGGAGCGGTCTTAGCCTGCTGGTTCTGTGTCCAGGGAATGCCTGAGCACCCAGCTAATGCCTGGACCAACTTCTGCATGTTCCCATGAGGAAGACCACAGGGTGGGCTGCAGGTGAGCAACGTTAGCACCCCCAGAAGCTTGTTAGAAATGCAGCCTCTTGGCCGGGTGCGGTGGCTCACGCCTGTAATCCCAGCACTTTGGGAGGCCGAGACGGGCGGATCACGGGGTCAGGAGATCGAGACCATCCTGACTAATGCGGTGAAACCCCGTCTCTACTAAAAAAACAAAAATTAGCCGGGCGCGGTGGCGGGTGCCTGTAGTCCCAGCTACACGGGAGGCTGAGGCAGGAGAATGGCGTGAACCCGGGAGGCGGAGCTTGCAGTGTGTGGAGATCACGCCACCACACTCCAGCCTGGGCGACAGAGCGAGACTCCATCTCAAAAAAAAAAAAAAAAAAAAGAAATGCAGCCTGTTGGGCCCACCGGGGTGTCTATTCTAACAAGAGACCCTACACAAGAGTCCCTGCGTGCTGCACATGAAAATCAGAAAGGCTGGCCCACGCACACGTGGCCCCCGCATCACACTGGGAACAGCGACAGAGAGTGGGAAATGCCAGCCCTGGGGGATTGGAGAGGCACTGTTTGGGGCTGTGGCTGGTATTTGGGTACTGACAGACCATGTGTACAAGAGTTTCATGTGTTCTGGGAGCTGCATAATGTTTAGTGCTTCAAGAGAATATGTATTTGCATTGAATTTTACATTATTGAGGTTTTTAAATTCTGTTTTGTTTCGTTAGAGACAGGGTTGGGGACCATGTTGCCCATGTTGGCCTTGAGCTCCTGGGCTCAAGCTGTTCTCCTGCCTCAACCTCCCAAGTAGCTGAGGCTACAGGCTGGAGCCACTAGACTCAGCTTGAATTAGTGGGTTTAAAAAACACGATCATTCATCAGTTTTATTCTATAATTATTTCATTTTCTGCCTCCGCTATATTTTAGAGAAAGTAGTTGGAAATATGTGATTGGAGGTGCCCTAGGGTTTCCTTCAGCACCTCCTTCTCCCCTAAGGTGCAGTCCTCTGTGGCCGTGGGCACACCTGACTACATCTCGCCGGAGATCCTGCAGGCGATGGAGGACGGCATGGGCAAATACGGGCCCGAGTGTGACTGGTGGTCTCTGGGGGTCTGCATGTATGAGATGCTCTATGGAGAAACGCCGTTTTATGCGGAGTCACTCGTGGAGACCTACGGGAAGATCATGAACCATGAAGTAAGACGTTGCATTTTTCTTTTGGTACCTGGCTCAGGCCTAAAGTACAGAGAGCACAACTAGTGCAGGAATATCCATTAGGAAGCGACGCAAGCAGTTCAGGAAGAGATGTCAGGGTTTAGACCAAACTGGGGACAGGCGGACTGGAGTAGACATTGGAGAAGGCATCCGGAGGTGGGGTCGACACCAGGAGATGTGGACACCAGAGGAAGGCGAAGGAGGTTCTGAGGGTGACGCCCACCCCCACTCTCAGGGGAAGGATGCTGGCCTACTCCAAGCTGGCTTCCTGGAGGGGAGGCAGGTTTCTGTAGACAGACGCGTCGTCTGCATAGGCGTGTGGAGTGAGGCGCCCGGGATTAGCCAGTTGGGGGGTCCAGGTGGGCCCTTGTCATGTGGCTCTAGATTCACTGGTTAGATGTCAACTTTGATTCTCAAGTCTGTTCCCCAGAAATCAGTCCCTGTAAATGATCACATGTCTCCAGATGGTGGAGCCCCTCATCCTCCCCATCCTGTTTCCTCTTCTCCTCCTTCCCTTTCCAAACTGTTCACCTTCTTACTTCCATGTCACCTCTCTCCACCTCCTTTGTTTTCCTTTTTATCATTTTCTCTTCTGTCTGATATTTTTTATTTCTTTTAAAAATTTTTCCTTAGTCATTTGTCTTTCTGTTTTGAGACGGAGTCTCACTCTGTCACCCAGGCTGGAGTGCAATGGCGCAATCTCGGCTCACTGCAACCTCCGCCTCCTGGGTTCAAGCGATTCTCCTGCCTTTTTTTCTTTTCTTTTCTTTTCTTTTTAATCAGAGTTTTGCTCTTGTCACCCAGGCTGGAGTACAATGCTGCAGTCTCGGCTATACCTCCCAGATTCAAGCAGTTCTCCTGCCTCAGTTTCCTGAATAGCTGGGATTATAGGTGCCTGCCACCACACCTGGCTAATTTTTTTGTATTTTTAGTGGAGACAGGGTTTCGCCATGTTAGCAAGGCTGGTCTCGAACTCCTGACCTCAGGCAGTCCACCCGCCTCGGCCTCCCAAAGTGCAGAGATGACAGGCGTGAGCCATCTCGCCCAGAGAGTCATATGTCTTTCTAGTGCCGATTTCACCCTCTCTACCAGCATGCTCATAGCGTTTCCCTCCTATGCACACGCAGATCCCAGGATGATCCTGATTGAGTGCCGACCTGTCCTCCAGCCAGTGTCTCCCACAGTTTGCTCTCATAGTGAGCAGGTTAACACTATAAAGTGGTAACTGGTTTTCCATTTAACTCCAAATCAAAGCAAAAGTTACAGTTTTAAAAAATGTGTTTCCTAAAGTAGAAGCATATTTTTTATTTATAAATTAATATATACCCCCTATAAAAACTTCAGACAATGCAAAAATGCATATTATAGGTAATGAAAATCTCCTCATCCACTTCTTAATGACAAATTCTGTTAAAAGTAACAATTGGGACTTAATTGTTACTAAGAGCCTGCCAGCAGTCACTGAGTGCTGACCACCTGTGGGTGCTTGGGTCAGGCACCTCGTGAAGCAGGTGATGTTGTTGTTCCTTTCTGTAGATGACAAAGGTGGTGGCTCAGCCCTTAGCCCACTCTACCATGAGGGTGTGTGGCCTCAGCAGACCTAAGCACGTGTGTGTGTGCGCGTGTGCATGTGTGTGTTTAGATATGTGGCATCATGTTACATATAAACAGTTTTTTGTCATTGTATCTTTGGTGTCTTTCTGTATCAGCACACGGACATGTTCCTTTTTCTTTGTGCCCCATCTTTTTTGTTTTGAGATGGAATCTTGCCCTTGTCACCCAAGCTGGAGTGCAGTGGCGTGGTCTTGGCTCACTGCAACTTGCACCTCCCGAGTTTAAGCGATTCTCCTGCCTCAGCCTCCCAAGTAGCTGGGATTACAGGTCGCCACCATGCCTGGTAATTTTTGTATTTTTAGTAGAGATGGGGTTTCACCTTGTTGGTCAGGATGGTCTGGAACTCCTGACCTCAGGTGATCTGCCCGCCTCGGCCTTCCAGAGCGCTGGGATTACAGGCGTGAGTCACTGTGCCCAACCGGTATCTCTTTTAACGAGTCTCCTTTTTGATGGGCATGTAAGTAATTTGCAGTTTTCTTGGTCAGAATACAGCGCATGTTGTGTTTCCTCTTAGCGACTGCTTTCGTAATGGGAGTTTCCAGAAGCGGAACTGCCATGACGCTTACACTGTGCATTCTGACAGGGCTGCGCCTGTCCCTCTTGCCGCGCACAGCATGTTTCCCACATTCCTTGCCACCTCCATAGGTAAAAATGTGTCATTTACTTGCAATGTGGTCCCAAGTCTACAACGAGCAAAACCAGAAGGACCGCTGATTTTCTTGTTTGCCTTTTGGGAATGGAAATTTATTAGCTTTGGATTGCATTTCGTTCCCGTGAAATAAAAAGCGACCTGCTTTGGAGCTGCCGTTTCTACTTTGTTCCCTATAATGTCCGTACACCTTAAACTCTCTGAACGCGTCCACCTGTCCACTGGCGTTTTTGCCACACCTTGCAGGAGCGATTCCAGTTCCCGTCCCACGTCACGGATGTTTCTGAAGAAGCGAAGGACCTCATCCAGAGGCTGATCTGCAGTAGAGAGCGCCGGCTGGGGCAGAATGGAATAGAGGATTTCAAAAAGCATGCGTTTTTTGAAGGTCTAAATTGGGAAAATATACGAAACCTAGAAGCACCTTATATTCCCGACGTGAGCAGTCCCTCTGACACATCCAACTTTGACGTGGACGACGACGTGCTGAGAAACACGGTGAGTGGGAAAGCGCCGATCTCAGGGTTGCTGGCTGCGCGTCTGACACGCGGTGCCACGTGGAGGGCGTTGCTTATCAAGTCAGTACAGCATAAAGCTGTGAAATTTGGCACTTAAGACACAGTGTGCTTTTTATTCCAGTCTTCAGCTGGGTCATTAATATTCCTTTAAAAAATGATGGATGACTCAGTTTGAGTAAAATTGAGTTAAACAACTCTTTTGTTTTGGAACTCAACAGAAATACTTTTGCTTTTATTTTCACGGTACTTGATACTTTTTTTTTATTTTTTGAGACAGAGTCTTGCACTGTCACCAGGCTGGAGTGCAGTGGTGCAATCTCGACTCTCGGCAACCTCTGACTCCCTGGTTCAAGTCATTCTCCTGCCTCAGCCTCCCGAGTAGCTGGGACTACAGGCGTGCATCACCGCGCCCAGCTAATTTTTGTGTTTATAGTAGAGACGGGGTTTCACCATGTTGGCCAGGATAGTCTCGAACTCCTGACCACATGATCCACCTACCTCTGCCTCCCAAAGTGCTGGGATTACAGGCGTGAGCCACCGTGCCCGGCCTACTTGATACTTTTCAAAGCAGTGTCACATACATCATTGTATTAGAGCCTGACTGCAACCCTGTCACCGCATTTTAGGTTTTTTAGGTTGAAAGACTCCAAGACATGAGCTCAGCCTACAGTCCCGTAGGCAGTGTGGCGGCCTCTCCGTTCCTGGTCTTTTCCCTGCATGTGAGAGCACGTTAAATCTTTCTAACATGACAGTGCTTTGTGTCTGCATTGATGTTTCTTTATACAGCAAGAATTCAGAGCAAAGATGATGATAACAGATGCTGAGTCTCCACACTGATGTTTAAGATCAGGACTTTCAGAGTTGGGTTCTGGCTGTGGGACTCGTCTGGTGTCCCCATCGGCTCTGACAGGGCCTCTTTGATACGTTAGCCACTACCTTTGGTCCTGGAGAATTTTGCTCGTATCTCATAAAATTATCTTGTTCTTATCAAACCCATACATGTGTGACTTGTCTGGGGATAGACAAACTGCGATTTAACCAAATAAAAGGAAAATCTTCTTTGTTGCTTATTAATTTAGAGAGTTTCTTACACTGAAGCATCATCATTCACTCTGTATGTTTGATTCCCAGGACCTCTCGAAATGAATGACCAAGAACCTGGGGAAACTCCTAGTAGTTTAACAGGAGGAACAGAGGTTCTTAGAAACTATGAAGTACTCCTTGTAGGGTCATGGAAAAGTTATATCTGGGCCGGGCGTGGTGACTCACCCCTGTAGTCCCAGCACTTTGGGAGGATGAGGCGGGCGGATCACGAGGTCAGGAGTTTGAGACCAGCCTGGCCAACATGGTGAAACCCCGTCTCTGCTAAAAATACAAAAATTAGCCGGGCATGATAGCAGGTGCCTGTAATCCAGCTACTTGGGAAGCTGAGGCAGGAGAATCACTTGAACCCAAGAGATGGAGGTTGCAGTGCCTGAGAATACGCCACTGCATTCCGGCCTAGGTGACGGAACGAGACTGCATCTCAAAAAAAGAAAAGTTAAATCTATTTGCACTGAATACTTGCTTTGATGGCTTCACATTCAAAATAAGGGCTGAACTTGAGACCACGTGGAGAAAAGGCTGAGAAAGGTATTGTTGTCGTTGAAAGGATTGTTTTCTTAGACTCTAACTCCAGACTCCAACTCCTTCCACATTGAAATTTCTCAGATAAAGAACTTTGCTTATATTTTTTCTTTTTTGAGACTGATCTCGTTCTGTCACCCAGGCTGGAGTACAGTGATGCAACCTCAGCTCACTGCAACCTCAGCCTCCCATGTTCAATCAAGTCTCATGCTTTGGCCTCTTGAGTAGCTAGGATTACAGGCGCACGCCGCCACATCCAGCTAATTTTTGTATTTTTAGTAGAGACAGGGTTTTACCGTGTTGGCCTAGGCTGGTCTCGAACTCCTGGTCTCATGCAGTCCACCCACCTCAGCCTCCCAAAGTCCTGGGACTACAGGCGTGAGCCACTGTGCCTGGCCCCTGGTTATAGTTTTTAATGAAGGAAGATCCTCAGAATGAAAAACAGAGTTATAATAAACTTATCTAAAATGGTTTACCTTTGGGTTCCTTTTTGCTTTGGGGCCTCTTATCTCAGGTCAAGAACCTGAGAGTCCCCAGGCTCTGTCCTGTGTCCTCAGAGGGGCATGCCTGTCCACACTGTTGAACTCTGCACACAGTTGTGTTAAGCAGTGGATTCTGTGGCTTTAAGAAGTCTTTGAAAATCACTAACCTGGTAACGGCCTGTGCCATTGTCTTCATCAAAATCAGTGCATGTATCCTGTGAGCTTTATTGTACATACAGCGAATGGGGCCAGGCTTGAGAAAGACAGATCTGCCATACTCAGCTCCCCTGCAGAGGACACCATGGAATCTGCATTCTCCAAGGCCACGTGTTCTGCCCAGTGCCTCCCGTCACCATGACTATAACCATCTTTCCTCTTTTTACCTGTTCGTTTGAATGTAGATTTCATTTGTGTTGTGTATGTTCTTATGCAGGAAATATTACCTCCTGGTTCTCACACAGGCTTTTCTGGATTACATTTGCCATTCATTGGTTTTACATTCACAACAGAAAGGTATGTCTGCATTTATCATTCCCCAGGGAGAGCCTTCCCTTGTGTTAGATGAACAGTCAGACACCACACTCTGTCCCTAGGAGCGGGCTGGTGGGTGGGGTGTGCGCTGGGAGGCCATTACTTAAGGGAGATGGAGATGAGTTTTTGTTCTTAAAATATACACACCTGATGACTACAGGTGTTACCACAGCAAGGTTGCAGGTTTTTTCTCTACAGATATCCAGGTCGTAAAGAATTCAGGTTTCATGGCATTTGTTGTATGTTCTTCTTTGTACAACCCTTTAAAAATATTAAAACCATTCATGCTCATGATGGTGCAAAAACAGGCCCCAAGCAGGATTTCTCCCAGAGCCCGTAGTTTGCAGACCCCTGACCAATAGGCCACCACCATTGGCAGGGTTAGCTCTGATCCAGTCGGTGGCCGCAGCAAGCAGAACAGTTGCCACACGCACTCAGCTGAGAGCTGGCTTCCATCAGAGCACTCTGCTGCCCTTTGTAAGGATTGTGTGCCGTGGGCCCCTGTCCCAAATGGGCCTCTTTGCAAATTCGTATCGCCTGAGATGGTCCACCTCTATTTTAAAAGGAAACTGGGGCCGACAGGAGAGGGGTTAGGAAGAAAGGGAGGTGGGGGAGGTGAAATGAGACAATGGAAGGAAGCTCCCATTGTGCCACAGAATCTGATTCCCAGCGTTTTCTGGCAACTGGAACCACAGTCGAAAATGTCTTGGGAGGGGGATATACCCATACATTTTTTATTTTATTGTATTTTTTTTGAGACGGGATCTTGCTCTGTCGCCCAGGCTGGAGTGCAGTGGCGCAATCTCAGCTTACTGCAGCCTCTGCCTCCTGGGTTCAAGCAATATCCCTGCCCCAGTCTCCTGAGTAGCCAAGACTACAAGTGCCCGCCACCATGCCTGACTAATCTTATTTTAGTAGATGGAGTTTCACCATATTGGCCAGAGTGGTCTTGATCTCCTGACCTCGTGATCTGCCCTGCTTGGCCTCCCAAAGTGCCAGGATTACAGGCATGAGCCACCACACCTGGCCGACATCCCCATATTTCTACTCTAGCTTGGAGGAAATCTCTTTTGGTGTGAGAGGCCAGGGTTAAATAGCCCATAAGCCACAGTGACAGCTGCTGTCTTCCAGTCCACAGGAGGCTGTCTGGGTGGGCATATTGATTTACCAGCCCCCAGTGCAGAGGTTCTTGACCTTTCTGGTACATCCCAGCTCACTGAGAGCTTGTTACACTTGCAGGTCCCATGCCCATGGCTGTAGTTTGGCCAGATAGGCCTAGAGCTCTCCTCTTGACAGACCCCGCAGGGCTAGAGCAGCCCAGCACCCTCAGACCACCTGTGGAGAAACACTGACCAGCTCTTCTGTAAAGGGGGCTGGGTGCCTTTATGGGACTCGGCATAGGAGCTCAAAATTTTCCTGACTTCATTGTCACATAAAGAGCTAAGCAGGACTAAGTAACTCCTAAAGCAGCCCAAGAATTAAGCTGTTAAATGGGAGCCATCCTGGGCTTCAGCCTGTGCCTCGGATGTGTGCGTCATCGAGTGGTCTGGTCCTTGGTAGGGGGCTTAGCATGCTGGTCAGTGCTAGAATTGGTGGCTTAGCCTGCAGGGGAAGAAGGGTTGAAAGAGCTGTCCAGGATTGCTTGGCCAGTTGGTGGCCAAAGCAGGAAGCTCTCAATGGTTCGTGCACACCGCTGACCTCCAGACAAGAGCTGGGGCTGCCCTTTAAGCCTTGCTTTATGCAAAATCCATGCTTTCTGGTTCTGCGTTTATAGTTAAGTGTGAGGGATGATTCAGAAATGCCGTTTCCCCTCCTTTGCAGAGACGCTTGCTTTGCCCAGCAGTGGGGAGTGCTCTTGTCAGTGTGTCCTTGACCATCCGGTCACTTATCTAACTTTGGCTCCATAAACAATAAAGTCTTTTCTTGGGTATTTTTGTTTGCCAATTTAAAAAGACTACATTTCACCCTAGGAAGTTTGAAAATGCTAATGAAATCGCTGAATTTTCAGTAGATCAAAACCTGTTGCTTGATTTCCCAGCTGTTTTTCTGATCGAGGCTCTCTGAAGAACATAATGCAGTCCAACACATTAACCAAAGATGAGGATGTGCAGCGGGACCTGGAGCACAGCCTGCAGATGGAAGCTTACGAGAGGAGGATTCGGAGGCTGGAACAGGAGAAGCTGGAGCTGAGCAGGAAACTGCAAGGTGAGGGCGGCGTCGGCTCTGGGGCCGGGAGGGGGTGCTATGGCCAGGCTGCACTTCACGCTGTCTCTCCATCCCTCAGAGTCCACCCAGACCGTGCAGTCCCTCCACGGCTCATCTCGGGCCCTCAGCAATTCAAACCGAGATAAAGAAATCAAAAAGCTAAATGAAGAAATCGAACGCTTGAAAAATAAAATAGCAGGTATGTTTAAAAAAGTATGACCTCTTAGTCTCTGTTTTTGGTCATTATTCTCTTAAAAGGGAATTTCAGAGTCCTTTTCATAAGGTGGGAAAGCAGAAAAAAAGCTTAGGCTTTAGCAAACTTATTTAGAGTTCTGAAATTTTGGTCAGTTCCTTTTTTTTTTTAGACGGAGTTTCGCTTTTGTCCCCCAGGCTGGAGTGCAGTGGTGCAATCTCAGCTCACTGCAACCTCTACCTCCTGGGTTCAAGCGATTCTCTTGCCTCAGCCTCCCAAGTAGCTGGAGTTACAGGCATGTGGCACCACGCCTGGCTAATTTTGTATTTTTAGTAGAGACAGGGTTTCACCATGTTGGCCAGGCTGGTCTTGAACTCCTGACCTCAGGTGATCTGCCCGCCTCGGCCTCCCAAAGTGCTGGAATTAACAGGCATGAGCCACCGTGCCCAGCCCCAGCTGGATTAGTTCTAATGATATTATTTTATAGTCACCAGCTAGAATCAATTCCCAATATTTTATCTGTACGTTATCTGGCTATTTTCTGCTTCTCCGTTACAGTTTTCCTCTTTGTGGCTCTCAGACAGTTCCTAGAGCTGCTTTCCTCCTAAAGCTTAATCAGTGACTGGGCCTGCTCGGTGTTGTAGGTGCTAGACCTGCCGTCACCACTTTCTCTTGGTGGTTCCTAGGTTATCAAAGTTCCCTAAAGGCTCCAATCACTTTGTTTTGTTTTGTTTTGTTTTTTGAGACGGAGTCTCGCTCTGTCGCCCAGGCTGGAGTGCAGTGGTGCGATCTCGGCTCACTGCAAGCTCCGCCTCCTGGGTTCACGCCATTCTCCTGCGTGAGCCTTCCAAGAAGCTGGGACTACAGGTACCCGCCACCACGCCTGGCTAATTTTTTGTGTTTTCAGTAGAGACGGGGTTTCACTGTGTTAGCCAGGATGGTCTCCATCTCCTGACCTCGTGATCCGCCCACCTCAGTCTCCCAAAGTGCTGGGATTACAGGCGTGAGCCACCGCGCCCGGCGTGACTCCAATCCCTTTTAAGCCTTAACCTCACACAGGTTGGCTCTGCAGTTGACCTTCACCTGCAAAGCACAGTTCGAATCTCTCACCTTCTCTGCGTTTCGTATCAGGAACCCCACTGTCCTGATCCAAAAATGGACTTTTTGATTGAGTCACTTACTAAATAAACCTTTCTTGCACACTGAAAGGACAAGGGCCAGGCACTATGCTGGGTGACACAGGTTAGAGGGACTGAACAGATGAATGTGTGTGCCACCCAAGGGCTCCCAGTCCTCAGAGGAGATTCCAGTCGGATCAAAGTCTAGGGAGCCTGTTCAGCACAGGCGTGCAGGTAGCTCTGCCCATGACACTGTGTGTGTGTGTGTGTCTGTGTGTGTGTAAGTAAAAAAAACCTCTGAATGGAAAAGAGTGTTGTGAATTATTAAATAATTTCCTATCAGTAAGTCAGCTAACGTAAAGTTTGCATATAGTCACTGCACATAAAGGAACACAGTTTATTTCCCCTTTTACCCAGATTCAAACAGGCTCGAGCGACAGCTTGAGGACACAGTGGCGCTTCGCCAAGAGCGTGAGGACTCCACGCAGCGGCTGCGGGGGCTGGAGAAGCAGCACCGCGTGGTCCGGCAGGAGAAGGAGGAGCTGCACAAGGTAGGTGGCTGGGTTCGGGGTGGGAAAGGCTTACGGGACCTTGCAGAGTTTTGTAAGGTCACGTTCATGCAGACGATGGAAGACCTCTTGGGACTTCTGCCCATGGGCTGTCCCTGCTGCATGCAGGACACCAGGGCCAAGCGTGGCCCCGGGGCCCCTGCCACGCCTGCCTGCTGCACAGCCTCCGTGTCGCCTGGCAGAGCTTGGGTCCCAGTGGCAGGTGCCTTCCACCCCCTCGCCCACAGCGAGTATCCAACTCACAATCAGCCTTTCCAGTCTCCACTTCAGACCCACAGAGAAAGCAGCACCCCACTGCATTCTACCTTGTGCAGCTCCTCCTTCCTTGTGCAGCTCCTCCTCCTCCTCCTTTTCATGTCCATAGGGCATGGTGGCCGTGGCAACACACGCTGTGTCTGGAGCTAGGCCCTCCCCTTCTCTCCTCTGCTCTTAGAGAGGGCCCCTTAGTAATGACAGGGAACTGCAGCAGAGGCCCTGTGTTAAAATCTGGGTGATTTCACCCCGTAATTCCTTTATAAATTTCATTTTTAGTAATATATGGGAAACTTTTATGCTCAGGTGCCAGCATGTTAGTAACACAATTATATACATGTTTTCTAAAGTACATTCATTGATACATGTTATCCTTGAACCTGTAGTTTGTGATCGTTCTCTAAAATGTACCAGGTATCAAACCCAAATTGTTTCTTAAGATAATCTGTGATGTCATCCACCTGAGTGACTTGTCGAAGTGCAGTGTGGGGTGTGTGGCACCTCATTGCTTGACAGGGTCATAGTACCTCCCAGCGGGCCCAGAGAGGCCTGGGGAGGCCTCCCGTCCGCGTGTGGACAGCTGCTCTGCCAGCTTGCTCAGGGTCTTGTCGCTTACATCTCAGACCAGCAGGTGCAACAATGACTGAACTGCCAGATAGTTGACCAAATGGGCTGCAGGGAGGTCAGGGTCATCAGTGTGCAGAGTGCAGAGTAACAGGCAACATCCGCACATCAGTCTCCAATGAAGGGCAGGCTGTCCAGCAATTGTTTTTATACAGTTCTTCACTTTGACTTCACCTTCAGCACTTTGTGTCTATGTGTTCTTTTCTGATTTTGCTTATGTTGAAGTAACCAGATTGAGTGCCCAAATGCTTCATTCAGCTTTGCGGCTCTGCAGGCAACGTCGGGCAGAGGCTGACCTTACGGAGCCAGGCGTCCTCCTGTAAGCACGCTGCGCCTGCGTGGTTGTGGGGCTTTTTTTTTTTTTTTTTGAGATAGAGTCTCGCTCTGTCGCCCAGGCTGGGGTGCAGTGGCGCAATCTCGGCTCACTGCAACCTCTGCCTCCCAGATTCACACCATTCTCCTGCTTCAGCCTCCTGAGTAGCTGGGACTACAGGCGCCCACCACCACGCTGTAATTTTTTGTATTTTTAGTAGAGACAGGGTTTCACCATGTTAGCCAGGATGGTCTCCATCTCCTGACCACAGGTGATCTGCCCACCTTGACCTACCAAAGTGCTGGGATTACAGGTGTGAGCCACTGTGCCCAGCCTGTGGGGCCTTGCTTGGTGTGCAGTTGGTACTCAGCACCTGAGCCCAGGCGGCCTTCCCATTGCCTATGTGGGTGGCGTGAGACAGAGCATAGGTCTCTTTCCAAGCAGGGAATTTCTCAGATCTGTGGCTCTAATCTGTAACCAGCACTGGCTGTCGCTTTTAACTCCTCAATATCGTGGAAGACCAAACCTCCAGCCTTCCAAGCCTTTGTTAGGCAAACATAAAACATCTGTAATTGTTTTTGTTCAGCAACTGGTTGAAGCCTCAGAGCGGTTGAAATCCCAAGCCAAGGAACTCAAAGATGCCCATCAGCAGCGAAAGCTGGCCCTGCAGGAATTCTCGGAGCTGAATGAGCGCATGGCAGAGCTCCGTGCCCAGAAGCAGAAGGTGTCCCGGCAGCTGCGGGACAAGGAAGAAGAGATGGAGGTGGCCATACAGAAGGTGGACGCCATGCGGCAGGAGATGCGGAGAGCCGAGAAGCTCAGGAAAGAGGTAGCTCTGGGGATGGTTCAGGGATGGTATCTACTGAACTTTTGTGTGACTTTTATAAAACGTCTTTGGAATCTTGGGCTGCATTAGTATAAAAGGGATTGGAAATTTTCTGTGGAGCCAAGTAAGTTGATGGGCTGAGCATTTATTTTGTTCTTGTCCCTCAATATCGGTGAAATTACAATAAGGTTCTTGTGGTGCTGATTTTCTTTAATTCTCTTTTAAGTAAATAGAGGGTGTTTATACTGTGCTATGATGCGGCCTGGTTTATGTGAATAAGTCCACACAGGGCAGGTGGCAGTAGAAAGGCAGATCATGGGCGGTGCGGGGCTCACGCCTGGAATCCCAGCTCTGTGGGAGGCGCCAAGATGGCTGGATTGTTGAGTTTAGGAGTACAGCTCTCAACATGCACCGTGGCAGAAATTAAAACAGAATTTTGTTAATACAATGAAAACCCATTTCATGTTAACATATGTAACATGTTTAATGAAAAGTAACTATTTCTTTAAAAATTTGGCAAGAAGAATGGCATTTTTTACATTTTGTTAGCTTTTCTTTAATATCTGGCTGAATGGAAAACGGTTGAGTTCTCATGGCTGTTTCTTCAGTCTGTTTTGCTGCGCTGTTCGGGATAAAGTACATGAAGAAATCCTGGCTCCCACACATAGCTAATTAGGAGAGGAAGGGCCCTGCACACCCCTGACAACGTCTCAGGACCCCAGGGGTTTTCAGCCCCCTGCTGCCCTAGGTATTCCAAGTGTTCTGCTGTGACATATTTTAAGCAATGCTTAGTTTAGAACTCTATTAAAATTTCCTTGATAAATCCCATGAATGAGAAGGCCTGGAAGCACATGCTCCTGCTCCTTTCAAGTTCAGGGTTCTTTGTTCTTTAGCCACAGAGGAGCTGTTTGTTTTCTTCCTAGACAGTCTATTTGGCAACCCAAATATATTTGTAGTTATAGGCAGTTAAAAGTGAAGTTAGTGATACCCCTAATGAGGAATTAGCATTCCACCTACGGGGGAAGTGATAACAGTGCCTGGGATTTGCCCTCGAGTGGTTTGGGCACAGGCAGAGATGAAGTGGGCTTGGCTCCAGGGCTCACTGTCGAAGCTGGGTGCGGCACACGGGTTTGCTGTTCTGCTCGCTCTTGTGCGTGTTTGAAATGGCCCATTTAATTAATGAATTCAAGCTCTACAGATATCAAAAGTACTTGTTTTCACAAATCAGTGAAATTTAAATTTCAAGAGATTTATCTTTCTTGAAATTTAAAAGTATCATTTTAAGCTAGAGTTGAACCTTGTTTTATTACTAACCAACCATCCCAGTTGAACCCTGAAGTATATTCCTCAAACTTCCATTTGTGGTAAGATTTGATGAAGGGCAAACATGCGCAAAACTCCTTTGAGGTCTTGTTCTTGTAGAGGTCCCGTGGGTGCTGCTGTAACTGGTGAAGTGGAGCTCGCTTTGTGTTAATAGAAACCGGATTTTCCTCTTGTAGCTGGAAGCTCAGCTTGATGATGCTGTTGCTGAGGCCTCCAAGGAGCGCAAGCTTCGTGAGCACAGTGAGAACTTCTGCAAGCAAATGGAAAGCGAGCTGGAGGCCCTCAAGGTAGTGCTGGGCGGGGGTCTCTGCCCTTAACCGAGAGGAATGCTCATCTTTGCTGATGCCACCACGTGGAAGTCACCTTGTGTAATGTGTGGTCCAGGCTGAGTGTCACTGAGGCTGTTGAGGGAAGACCCGTGTGTGGAGAGGTGGGGGGTGTGACCCCTGCCTTTGTGACTGCTTTCATTTTTAAAGGCCAAGTCCATTTCTTTCCTTTCTTATATAAAAGTTTAAGGCAGTTCACTATAAGTCCTAGGAAACTAATATCTAATCGGCTCATTTCCTGCTCCAGCCCCGTCAGTTCATAGCCTTCTTCACGTCGTGGTAGTCTAAATTCAGTGCAGTTGAGTTTTGGAAAAGCTCCTTAAAGCCTGTAACCTGCTACTGACTGGGGAAGAAACAGACTGGCCATCAGTCAGGGCCTGCTGGTGGGGCTGGAGGGTGGCCGGGAGGCCGCAGAGGGCGGGAGTGGGGAAGGCCGCAGCGGCTGAGTGGGCGAGGGGCTGGGGGCGGATCTCCTTGGCAGTATAGCGTGGCCTGGGTCTCCTCATGTGTGGGCTGCGTGTGATGGGTCTGCCCTCTCCCTTCACCTCGGTGATCTGGTAGCTCTTCCTCTGGGACATGGGCCCGAGGTGCTGTTCCTCTCTGGCAGCGTGGCTTGGCTGGACCTCAGCGTGTGGTGCCCGAGGCTCTTGCTCCTTTCTCAGCCCTCGAGTCTCCTCTCTGCACAGCAGGCAGAGTGAGCTTGGCAGACCAAAGCCGGATCACATTCCTGTGCGGTCAGGGCCTCCGTGGCTCCACAGCTGTCCAGCAGCCACCCTCCTGCCTGCTCCAGCCCAGCAGTGCCTCTGCCACCCCTCCTGTCCCCGCCACTCCAGACACACTGGCCTCTCTGCGTGCTGCAAGCACTGCCAGCACGTCCCACCTCACTCCAGCCTGTGCTCTTGTTCTTTGCCCCTAGCCTGACACCTCACTCAATAGGCCAGCACTAGGCCAGCACCTTACAGATGCCGCCCCAGCCATCCCGGCACGCCTTCCGCTCCCTGCAACCCGGCTGGGGTGCGCAGCCCCTCCGCCCGTTTACTGGTTTGCTGTCAGTTCCGGCCAACCGCATGAGAGCAGAGACCTCAGTGTCACCCCAGTCACAAGGAGGGGGCCCAGCAGAGTCAGCCCTCAAAAGAATGCTGCAGGCATGAATGAACAGGGTGTGGGGCAGAGCTTCGGGGTCCCAGGCAAACCCGGGCACATCCCCTGCAAGGCTGTCTCCTGCTGTGACTCCCTGGAATCTGGATCACGTTAGCCAGGTCAGCTACATCATCTGGTGTAGTCCAGGCATACACGGTCCTTGGGAAGGTGTCTGCACTTGCTGGGGATGAAAGGGGATGAAAGGACAATGTGACCCTTGAGGACACAGAGGTTCGTCAACTTATGTTAACCTTTGTCTTCAGATGAAGCAAGGAGGCCGGGGAGCAGGTGCCACTTTAGAGCACCAGCAAGAGATTTCCAAAATCAAATCTGAGCTGGAGAAGAAAGTCTTATTTTATGAAGAGGAATTGGTCAGACGTGAGGCCTCCCATGTGCTCGAAGTGAAAAATGTGAAGAAGGAGATGCATGATTCAGAAAGCCACCAGCTGGCCCTGCAGAAAGAAATCTTGATGTTAAAAGATAAGTTAGAAAAGTCAAGGCGAGAACGGTAGGTTTTCATGAGCTCCTCAGTTCAGAAGATGAAAGCTGATACCTATGCCATAGATAATGAATATTAGCGAAGTTACGAGCTTTTAAAACTGTTTCTCGCTCACCTTGGCAGGCATAACGAGATGGAGGAGGCGGTAGGTACAATAAAAGATAAATACGAACGAGAAAGAGCAATGCTATTTGATGAGAACAAGAAGCTAACCGCTGAAAATGAAAAGGTAATTCGTTCAAAGTACCTGAGTTAGCACTTTGTATGGAAGTTGTAATTAAAAAAAATTTTTTTTTATTTTTAATTTTTGTGGGTATGTACATAGTGGGTATATATATTTATGGGGGAATAGAATATCGTCATTCTTGAGTCTTGTAAGTTTGGTATCTTTTTTTTGAGACAGAGTCTCATTCTGTTGCCCCAGGCTAGAGTACAGTGGTGCGATCTTGGCTCACTGCAAGCTCCGCCTCCCGGGTTCACGCCATTCTCCTGCCCCAGTCTCCCAAGTAGTTGGGACTATAGGCGCCCGCCACCACGCCTGGCGAATTTTTTGTTTTTTGTTTTTTTTTTGAGATGGAGTCTCGCTCTGTTGCCCAGGCTAGAGTGCAGTGGCACAATCTCTGCTCACTGCAAGCTGTGCCTCCCAGGTTCACGCCATTCTCCTGCCTCAGCCTCCCATGTAGCTGGGACTACAGGCGCCTGCCACCACGCCCAGCTAATTTCTGTATTTTTAGTAGAGACAGGGTGTCACCATCTTAGCCAGGATGGTCTCGATCTCTTGACCTTGTAATCCGCCCGTCTCAGCCTCCCAAAGTGCTGGGATTACAGGCGTGAGCCACTGCACCCGGCCTTATTTTTTTGTCTATTTAGTAGAGATGGGATTTCACTGTGTTAGTCATGATGGTCTCGATCTCCTGACCTTGTGATCCACCAGCTTCGGCCTCCCAAAGTGCTGGGATTACAGGCGTGAGCCACCGTGCCCAGCCTTATTTTTTGTATTTTTAGTAGAGACGGGGTTTCACCATGTTAGTCAGGATGGTCTCCATCTCCTGACCTCGTGATCCACCGGCTTCGGCCTCCCTAAGTGCTGGGATTACAGGCGTGAGCCACCGCACCAGCCAAAGTTTGGTATCTTTTTACAGTGCGGTCATGTGCCATATAATGATGCTTTTTCCATCAATGACAGACCGTGTGTACAACAGACATCCCATTCGATTGTAATACTGTCCTTTACCTCTTCTGTGTTGAGATACACAGATACTTAGCATTGTGTTACAGCCGCCAGCAGCGTCCCGCACAGCAACATGGTATGCAGGCTTGTGGCCTGGAATTGACAGGCTGTGCCACAGGGCCTGGTGTGCAGCAGTCACACCATCTAGGCTTGTGTGAGTGCATTCACGCTGCGTGCACAAGGACGTGTTTCTCAGACCATGTTCTTGCTATTTCACCACACGTGACTGTTTTGATTTTTGAATGAAGTAATGGGTTTGGTCTTTTAAACAGGATGTTTATATTCAGCGAAAAGGTGCCAATTGCCTGAAGTCACTAGCTCCATCAGCTTAGGTTTAGATTTGAGTTGAAATGTGACTTAAGCTAGATACAATGAAAAAGTCCGTATCACGAACTTAGTTTAGAAAAATCTCATGATGATTAAAGAAAACTTTCAAAGTCTTCAAAGGAACTTCCAGTGTTAATGCCAGCATACTTAAAGGATGCCCGATTAACAAATTCTGTGGTGAAATTTTTTCATTTCAGCTCTGTTCCTTTGTGGATAAACTCACAGCTCAAAATAGACAGCTGGAGGATGAGCTGCAGGATCTGGCAGCCAAGAAGGAGTCAGTGGCCCACTGGGAAGCTCAGATTGCGGAAATCATTCAGTGGTACGTGCGCAGCCCCATTAGTGGCCGTAAAGCGACTCCCTGCTCAGTCCACAAGGCCTGTCCCGCCTCTGCTGCCTAATCCTGTGCTCCACGCCAGGTCGTGCCTCTCAGGCTGGGATGCAGGTCTCATTGCTGTTCCCCAGAACTTCTCATGTCTGGGGCAGTGGTTCTGTTGGACTGAAGGTGGAGACACGCCCCCACCAACCCACTGAAGGACTTGGGGCAAGCTGTTCACACCCCTCGCGTTCTCAGAGATTCGGGAGGCAGAGCCCTCCTGAAGTGGCTGCAGAAGCAGCAGGGAGACTTGGAGCGAGCTGGGACCTGGCCCTCCGCTCCTAAGGTGTGAAGCTGTAATTTTTAAAAGAGTTTTTATTTTTAATTTTTGTGGGTGCGTGGTAGGTGTATATATTTATGGGGTAATACAATTTTTTCATTCTTGAGTCTTGGAAGTTTGGTGTCTTTTTAAACTGCAGTCGTGCCATGTAACGATGCTTCCATCAATGTGATCCCACATATACAATGGGTACACTGTGGGCACTCTGGCTGACGTGACGCTGTGTCACTGTGTCCTGAGGAAGGCGGGAACGTCGCCTTCTTGTTTGGCTTCTGGCTGATAGCTATGCTTCGTGAGACAAAACATCTGTTCCCTCCTCCAGGGTCAGCGACGAGAAAGATGCCCGGGGTTACCTTCAAGCTCTTGCTTCCAAGATGACCGAAGAGCTCGAGGCTTTGAGGAGTTCTAGTCTGGGGTCAAGAACACTGGTAGGTTTTGTGTAATACCTGCATTTCTATTACTGAATAATTTGTTAATGGTTTTAAGTGTGAATGTGACATTTAAGTACTATTTAGGGAATTACAGTGATGCAAGAGACTTCTGTGCAACCAGTTCCCCAGTTTAAGGAATGCAACATTTGCCAGCTTTCAGATCATCATGGCTTCTCTCGATGGCATTCATTCGTTTAGCAAATAATTATTGAGCACTGAGCTCTGTGGTATCAAATTAAGACTGGATTCTGCCCTCAGAGAGCTTTGTTTTATTAATTTTATTGGTTCATTTAGTGATCTGTGTATTATTCTTTTCCCCCCGAGATGGAGTCTCGCTTTATCGCCCAGGCTGAAGTGCAGTGGTGTGATCTCGGCTCACTGCAGCCTCCACATCCTGGGTTCAAGTGATTCTCCTGCCTCAGCCCCCCAGGTAGCTGGGATTACAGGTGTGCACCGCTACACCCGGCTAATTTTTGTATTTTACTAGAGATAGGGTTTCGCCATGTTAGCCAGGCTGGTCTCAAACTCCTGACCTTAGGTGATCTGCCTGCTTCAGCCTCCCAAAGTGCTGGGATTACAGGTGTGAGCCACCACACCTGGCCTTCCTCTGTACATTTTCTTCTCTTTACCATTGTAGATGGAAAATGAAGAATTCTCAGTTGTGTTCAATGAAGGTTTTTGGTTTAAAAAAAGAAAAGTCAGCAAGATGGCATCTCTAGACTTCTTTCATACCTCCTGAAAGTTGATATCATACATTGGGCAACTCAGTAAGAAAACAGAAGGGTGATGTTAGTGAACTGGCATATTCTACTGTTGCTTCATCTTAGGTCACTCCATCATTCTTCCCTTATTATTTTAGTCTTTTTTTTTTTTTTTAATCACAGGTAGGAATGGGTAATGACATAATTCCCAGGATGGTGAAATCACAAAATGTTTGAAATTATGAGAAAAAGATAACCGAACCCTATAATGTACCTTAGGTTTGTAACAGGTCCAGGGTTCAGTGGACCCATATACAAATTGCACTACAGAGGCTGGGTGCAGCGGCTCATGCCTGTAATCCCAGCACTTTGGGAGGCCAAGGTGGGTGGATCACGAGGTCAGGAGTTCGAGACTAGCCTGGCCAACATGGTGAAGCCCTGTCTCTACTAAAAATACAAAAATTAGCCACGCGTGGTGGCGGGTGCCTGTAATCCCAGCTACTGGGGAGGCTGAGACAGGAAAATTGCTTGAATCTGGAAGGTGGAGGTTGCAGTGAGCCGAGATCATGCCATTGCACTCCAGCCTGGGCAACAAGAGCAAAACTCCATCGAAAAAAAAAAAAAGAGATTGTACTACAGAATCACTTCTATTCTTCTCAAAGATAATGTAAATGTTCTTTTTTAGAAGATTTCTAAGAGTAAAAGTCATAAAATATCAAAACAAACTCCCGAGGCACCTCAATAATTTAGAGTTAATACCTAAATGAGACAGTAATGGCTTAAGGTTAGACAAAGATAACTTATTTGTTAACATTAGTTTAACAAGTAGATAACTGAAAGTGCATTTTTAACGCCGTAACCGTGTCACAAGGATCCACTGTGGAAGGTGCGCCGCAGCCAGAAGCTGGACATGTCCGCGCGGCTGGAGCTGCAGTCGGCCCTTGAGGCGGAGATCCGGGCCAAGCAGCTTGTCCAGGAGGAGCTGAGGAAGGTCAAGGATGCCAACCTCACCTTGGAAAGGTACTTGGTGCTGGGGTCTAACTCCGAGTAGGAGCGGGGGCTGTGTGGCCTTCAGCCAGCCCTGAGCCTTGTGGGCTGTGATGCTCCTCGCCTGGAAAATCGGGGCCACGGCACCTTAGGAGGCAGCGAGTCGGGTTTACCTGCAGGAGCCCTGAATAGCAGGCCGTTCTGGCACTGAGGAGGTGGCCACAAGGGTGCAGGGCCTCGCCTGCCGCGGGGGTGTGCAGTGCGGTGCAAGCCATGTTTTGGCAGCAGCAGGTGCTTGTGCCCCCACACTGGGTAGTGAGACTCACACCGCTGTCTGACAGGAGCCCCTCTCACTGCTTAGTCACCTCCATGCCACTCCATTCACTAACTCAAGATTGTTTCTTTCAAGCTAACGCAAATATTTTAAAACAGAGGTTGAAGATGGCATTCTCACTTGAAATTTTTCTCTAACTCCAAGCAGTAATGAGAATGCCATTTTCACACAGCAGTAAATTCAGTCAGTATTAGCTGAGAGTCTCCTCTTTGCCGATCCTGTTTTACAAGGATACGATAATGAACATCAGTTTCATAAAAACCAGGCCAGCTCTGCTGTGCCATGAGGCAGACGAGGACCTAGAAGGGCCAGTGTCTTTAACAGAATTACTAAGTCCCAAATCCTGTTAGTTTGGGGCTAAAAGAATTAATGGTAATAGGTTTCAGTTAAATTGACTTCCTTTGTACCGGGAACTGCTGTAAGACTGTTCTGTTAAATCCTGTGACCTTCCCACAGCCCAGCAGGGTAGGCACTCTTGTTACTCCTGCTTACACACTCTGCAAGTGATTTGCCCACTGTCACCCCACTGATAAGTGGAACGCCCCCCGGCCCCCCACAAACTGCATCCCTCCTGGCCAGCTGTTCCCCGTGGCAGCCTTTCTCTGTCCCCTCCACAAAGTTGCTGGAATTGCAAGGCTGCCGATACGGGTGGTGCTGGTGCTTCTTGATGCAGCCACCATCTTGCCAGTTATGGGAAAGATATTGACGGGGCTGATGGCTGAGCGGCCTGGGCCCTGTGTCCCTGGAGAACAGAGGACTCGCCTGGGAAGGAGATTAGGAAGGTCAAAGCTCCTTTAGGCCATCATGAGACACACCTTCCTAAGCCATGACTTTTTAAATTTCTGTTTGAATGTTTATATTTGAAATATTCATACTGTTTGTAGTGTTTGCAGTAGAAAGGCCCAGCATGAGCTGCCGTGTTCTGAACAGTCCCCAGTGCTGGGGAGAAACCCTGGCCCTCTCATCCTGACCTGCCCCATGCCGCCTCATAGACAACCTCTTCTCAGTGCACTTAAAGCCATTTATTTTTTATTTTAGCAAACTAAAGGACTCTGAAGCCAAAAACAGAGAATTATTAGAAGAAATGGAAATTTTGAAGAAAAAGATGGAAGAAAAATTCAGAGCAGATACTGGTAAATTAACATCAGGCAGTTCTGCATTATTTGAATATAAATATTTTTCAAATGAGTGATTTTATTTTCTTTTCGACTTAATAGTTACTTTAGTTACATAAAGTACCTACAGAATTCCAAAATCAACATTTTCAAACAGCATCTTCAAAGATATTTTCCCCAAAGCTAGCCATTGTTTTTGGTTTATCCTTCCTTTTTTTTTTTTTTGAAACAGTCTCGCTCTGTCACCCAGGCTGGAGTGCAGTGGCGTGATCTCGGCTCACGGCAACCTCTGCATTCTGGGTTCAAGCGCTTCTCCCGCCTCAGCCTCCCAAGTAGCTGGGATTGCAGGCACACACCACCACCATCCCTGGCTAATTTTTGTATTTTTAGTAGAGATGGGATTGTGCCATGTTGGCCAAGCTGGCCTGGTCTGCAGCTCCTGACCTCAGGCAATCCACCCACCTCAGCCTCCCAAAGTGCTGGGATTACAGGTGTGAGCCACCGTGCCCAGCCTATCCTTCCTTTCATCTTGAAAACATATGGCAAATACACACAAATCTAGGCACACATTTGCATCCCCTGATTACATACATAAAAGGCAACATTTTGTGCTGGGGGAGCCACCCTGGCCCCCTTTGCAGCTACACTGTGCACTGCTGTGGGCTGGCCAGCCGCTGGGATGGGTGATTCCCTGGCATTTGCTGTCATAGAAAGTACTGCCAGGAGTGGCTGAATGGATAGAACATTTCCTATTTTTGTCGGTGTATTTTGGGATAGAGTTCTAGAAGTGGGATTGCCAGGGCAAAGGGCAAACACGCCCATACACTTGTGCTGCGTGCTGACGGACAGGCCTCCAGAGGCTGTGCGCTGGCACTCCTCCTCCTCTGCGTGAGGGTTTCTGCCCCACAGCCTACCCACAAAGTAGGGTTTCCGACTTTCGGATTTTTGCTGCTCTGAATAGGTGAGAAATAGCATCTCCATAGAGGTTTAACTTGCATGTTTCTCGTAAGTAAGATGGAGCATCTTTTTATGTGTTTGAGGGACTTTTGTATTTTGTGCATTATATATTTTTATTGTTTGCCCACTTTTAAAAATTCAGGTTGTTAGTCTGGTGGATTTCTAAAAGCCTTTTGCATTATGGGGATTAGTCCTTTTGTTTGTGATGTAAATTGCAAGTATTTTCCTTGTTTCTCTTTGTCTTTGCTTATTCATTTATTTATTTTTTTGCCAAATAAAAGTGGTTTTGCAGCTGGGCATGGTGGCTCATGTCTGTAATCCCACCACTTTGGGAGGCCGAGGTAAGTGGATCACTTGAGGTCTGGAGTTTGAGACCAGCCTGGCCAACATGGAGAAACTCCATCTCTTCTAAAGATACAAAATTAGCTGGGCGTGGTGGCGCATGCCTGTAATCCCAGCTACTCAGGAGGCTGAGGCAGGAGAACTGTTTCAATTTGAACCCGAACCTGGGACGCAGAGGTTGCGGCGAGCCACGATTGCGCCATTGCACTCCAGCCTGGGCAACAAGAGCAAAACGCTGTCTTAAAAAAAAAAGGGATTTTGCCATCTCTACTAAAAATACAAAAATTGGCTGGGCGTGGTGGTGCCTGCCTATAGTCTCAGCTACTCAGGAGGCTGAGGCAGGAGAATCACTTGAACCTGGGAAAAAGAGGTTGCAGTGAGCTGAGATCTCGCCACTGCACTCCAGCCTGGGTGACAGAGCCGGATTCCATCTCTCAAGGAAAAGAAAAAAAAGGTGGTTTTCAAAATTTTTTGTGTGTCAAGTTTTCAGTCTTTTTCCTTTTTTGAGTCATAAATAGGAAAATACAGCTAACTCCCAGTTGTTGGAGGGATTTTCCCATGCTTCTCATACTTGTGTGGCTTCATGATTAATTGATTGATTGATTGATTGATTGATTCAGGGTCTCGCTTTGTTGCCCAGGCTGGAGTGCAGTAGCACGATCAGGGCTCACTGCAGCCTCAACTTTCTGGGCTCAAGTGATCCTCCCACCTCAGCCCCCTGAGTAGCTGGGACTACGCAGTATTTCACAGGCTGGTCTTGAACTCCTGGACTCAAGCAATCTGCCTGCCTTGCCTCCCAAAGTGCTAGGATTACCGACGTGAGCCACCGTGCCCAGCCTCATTTTTGTAATTAGAATACTGATCCATTTGAAATGCGCTCTGACGTACAGTTTGAGGAGTATATCCAGTTTTGTCTTTTGCTAATGGCTAGCTAGTTGTCCAGTAGCAGTTATTCATACCAGCTATTTTTCCTGCTGATTTTATGTATGACTGTTGTCATGTACAGGATCACCATGGGCACTTGGGTCTGTTTCTGGATTTTCTCCCCTGTTCCATTGTTCATGGGCAAGAACCATGTGATTCTTGTTTTTTGATTTGTGTTTGTGTGTGTGACAGGGTCTCACTCTGTCACCCAGGCTGGAGTGCAGGGGCACGTGCAGCCTCAATCTCCCCAGCTCAGGTGATCCTCCTGTCTCGGTCTCCCAAGTAGCTGGGACCACAGGCACATGTCACCATGCCCAGCTAATTTTACATTTTTGTGTGTGGAGATGGGATCTCTCTGTATTGCCAAGGCTGGTCTCAAACTCATGGCCTCAAGCAGTCCTCTGGCTTGGCCTCCCAAAGTGCTGGGATGACAGGTGTGAGCCACTGCGCCTGGCCATGATTCTTATCGTAGAGGCCTTAGTGAATCTGCTTTAATACCTGATAGATCTACTCCTCCTCTACCTACCCCCATCCCAGCCACCCCTGTGGTTTTGGGGGTTTTTTTGGTTGTTGTTTTTTTTTTTTTTCCAGATGGAGTCTCGCTCTGTTGCCCAGGCTAGAGTGCAGTGGCGCAATCTCAGCTCACTGCAACCTCCGCCTCCCGGGCTCACGCCATTCTTCTGCCTCAGCCTCCCGAGTAGCTGGGACTACAGGCGCCCGCCACCACGCCCGGCTAGTTTTTTTTGTTTTTTTTTTATATATTTTTAGTAGAGACGGGGTTTCACCGTGTTAGCCAAAATGGTCTCACTCAATCTCCTGACCTCATGATCCGCCCACCTCGGCCTCACAAAGTGCTGGGATTACAGGCGTGAGCCACCACGCCTGGCCTTTTTTTTTTTTTTTTTGAGACAGAGTCTTGCTCTGTCACCCAGGCTAGAGTACAGTGGTGTGATCTTGGCTTACCACAACCTTCACCTCCTGGGCTCAAGAGATTCTCCTACCTCAGCCTCCCAAATAGCTGGGATTTCAGGCACATGCCACCATGTGCAGCTAATTTTTGTATTTTAAGCAGAGATAGGGTTTCACCATGTTGGCCAAGCTGGTCTTTAACTCCTGACCTCAGGTGATCTGCCCACCTCGGCCTCCCAAAGTGTTGGGATTACAGGTGTGAGCCACTACGCCTGGTCCCTTGGTTACTTTTTCAGGTGAACTTTTTGATTATTGTTCATCTCTGGAGGAACACCTGCTGTTTTTTTCAACTGGGATCATGTCAGATGTATCAGTTACTTAAGGAGAATTGACATCTTGAAGACATTGAGTCTTTCTGTCTGAAAATAATATGTAGACTTTAGTTTTTTTTTACCTTGACTATTCTTTGTTTCTTTTTACAGGGCTCAAACTTCCAGATTTTCAGGATTCCATTTTTGAGTATTTCAACACTGCACCCCTTGCACATGACCTGACATTTAGAGTAAGTCATTGTTTTTTTTAAGTGACAGATGAGTTTATGATGAGTTATAAATAGTGTAATACATGATTTTACCACTCATGGGGCCACAAACATACCAGTAAATATACATTCAGTATTTATCTCATGTGCTAACTATGTACTTGATCCACGTGTAATCAACCCACATTAAATGCATAAGGTGAGAGACATTCAGGGTATTTGAGTTGCTCCCAGAGAAGCTTTCTCAACTCAAGTAGAAATGAGATTAAGAAAGTGTTCAGCATCTTCAGGGAGAAATCTACACTGGCCTCGGTTGTGTAGTGAGTATTTCTTTTTTTCTTTTCTTTTTTTGAGACAGAGTCTTGCTCTGTCACCCAGGCTGGAGTGCAGTAGCATGATCTTGGCTCACTGCAACTTCCACCTCCTGGGTTCAAGCGATTCTCCTGCCTCAGCCTCCTGAGTAGCTGGGATTACAGGCACCCGCCACCATGCCTGGCTCATTTTTGTGTTTTTAGTAGAGGCAGGGTTTCACCATATGGGCCAGGCTGGTCTCGAACTCCTGACCTTGTGATCTGCGCCCGCCCCCCCACCCCGGCCTCCCAAAGTGCTGGGATTACAGTCGTGAGCCACCGCACCTGGCCTGTAGCGAGTATTTCAAGTAAGTACTTTAATACAAATTCTCACATTGGGATGGGTGCGGTGGCTTATGCCTATAATCCCAGCACTTTGGGAGGCTGAAGTGGGAGCATCACTTGAGCCCAGGAGTTCAAGACCAGCCTAGGCAACATAGTGAGACCTTATCTCTTAAAAAAAAAAAAATCCCACACTAGAGCAAATAAAAACACTGTAGTTGTGTTACCATCTGTAGAGCTGTAGAGTTCGGCATTGGGGATCAATGGGAAAGGTGGTTGATGGGAACAGTCTGGCACCAGGTGCCTCGCTGAGACCATCACAAGGAGGCCAGCCCCTCAGGCAGCCAGAGTCACTGGTCATCTCCTTGGGAATTAGCTGTCGAGTGAGGAGCAGACCCCACTGCCTCCTTCTGTGGGCCGCAGGTTCTTGGTGGCATTCCGTGGAGGCAGGACAGCCTTTCCTCCTCTTCTGAACCTGTAGGGATGCACCCTTGACAGCAGCACACGAAGCACACTGGAGCGGGGAGAGCAGAGCTCACTCATGGAACGCCTGATGGGGGTGCAGGGACGGGGAGGTGGTTCCAGCCTTTGATTTAGAAAACTCCAACCCTGCAGGCGAGTGGGAAGAATAGGGTGCATGTGTACATGTCCCTCACCTGGGGTTTTGCTACATCTGCTTTCTCTCTCTCAACATAGAGACTTTTTTCCTCAGCAGTATTTGAAAGCGACTTGCAGGTATCAGCGACCCCAACATACTTCAGCAGTTATTTCCTACGATTGGGGCATTCTCCCACATAACCACAGGGTCACTGTCATCAGGCATTCTGCGCTGGTGCCGTGCGACAGCCCGTATCCATGTGTCCCTTGTCGTCCCGGGAATGTCCTTTCCTGCTGGCTTTTCCTCCTAGTTCTGGATCTACCTGAAGATCACGAATCGCATTTAGTCTTTTGTTTCCTTTAATCTGGAACAGTTCCCCATCTGTCCCCTTTTATGACAATGATATTTTGGTGTTACCCAAGTCAGTTGTCCTGCAGAATGTCCACTCTGGGTTTGTCTGATGTTCCATCTTGATCAGATGTGGGTTGAACCTTTGGCACAAACTGTGCGCAGGAGGAGCTGTGCCCTTCCCACACACACAGGCCGGCCTGCCCAGGGCAGGTGATGCCAAGTGTGATCATTGGGTTGAGGTGGGGTTGGCTAGGGTTGCTGCCTGTGTGAGTAGGGGGTAGTCAGCAGGTGCCCATGTGGGCAGCTGCCTGTAGCAGCCTCCCCTGGGGTGGGCTCTTAGCATCCTGGCCTGTGTCTGTCATTACAACACCCAAGCAGGCTGGCATTGCTCACAGCCACTCTGGATGCACACTGTTCACCTTCACCTATCAGAATGTTTGTTTGTTTTATCAAATTGGCAATGCTTGTCTTTTCCCTGAAATCCTCGGTTTTGAAGAAGCAAATAACCGGTAAGTGCCACCAGATCTTTGATAAGCCTGTTTCTGCACAAGTCATTGCCTCCCCCTGTTGCTGCGGGGCCAGGCACCACTGTGAGGAGGAATGAGTGGATTCCAGAGAACCAGAGATGGTGCTTGTTCAGTGAGTGGAGGCCGGCAGGAAAGCAGTCGCTTTCTGTAACATGAACAGAGTAGAGGGCCCAGTAGCAAGTGAGTTTACAGCCAGTACTGTCCATGAGTGTGTGAGTCACAGCTGTGGAGAGTGGGCAGCAGAGGTGGAGACAGAGGCGACATCTTTATGCCTCATTCTCTACAGCCAGCACGCCTGCCCTTGCTAACCCCTCCTTTTTTTTTTTTTTTTTTTGAGACAGAGTCTTACTCTGTCGCCCAGGCTGGAGTGCAATGGTGCAGTTTCGGCTCACCACAACCTCCACCTCCTGAGTTCAAGTGATTCTCGTGCCTCAGTCTCCCAAATAGCTGGGACTACAGGCACACGCCACTACACCCAGCTAATTTTTTTTTTTTTTTGTATTTTTAGTAGAGATTGGGGTTTTGCCATGTTGCTCAGGATGGTCTTGAACTCCTGACTTCAAGTGATCCACCCACCTCAGCCTCCCAAAGTGTTGGGATTACAGGCGTGAGCCACCATGCCTGGCCCATAGTTGATTTATAAATTGTGATATAAGCACACATAACGTAAAACTTAACCATCTTAACCATTTTTTAGAGTCAGGGCTTCCTTCTGCTGCCCAGGCTGGAGTGCAGTGCTGCCATCATAGCTCACTGCCACCTCAAACTCCTGGACTCAGGCGATTCTCCTGCCTCAGCCTCCTGAGTAGCTAGCACTACAGGTGCTCGCCACCACACCCAGCTAATTTTTAAATTTTTTTGTAGAGATGGATTCTCGCTGTATTGCCCAGACCAGTCTCAAACTCCTAACCTCAGGTGATCTGCCTGCCTCGGCCTCCCAAAGTGCTGGGATTATAGACGTGAGCCACCGTGCCGGCCATTAATCCCTCGTTAATGCCTCTGTGATTTAAGTGGGAAGGCATTTATTGTTGAAAGAAAAAACCCTGCATCAGGGGCTGAGTCTGTTAGAGCTTCCAGACTCTTTTGAAAATTGTCTTTGAGAAACTTCTTATCCCACTCTGCCTGCATGAAACATGTTGCTTATTACTAGAAATGGTTTGCCACCAAGATTAAGTCAATGTATCTTCGTGCAAGTGTTGACTGGGTGGGAAATGATGTTTGTTCCTCCTGTCTGTTGCCTCCAAGGACTCTCTCTCCTCCTCGTCTGCATCTTCCCTGCTAGCCTTTTGGGAAGAAGTAAGTGGCTGCCAGCACTGGCTTCCCGCGGCTTTCACTCCTGTTAGTGCACAGCCTCCTCAATGCTCCTGTCCTTTAATCTGCATCCCTTTGGTTAATTAACCAACTAAATGAAACGAGCGGGGCTTTTACATGACTAAAATTAAATTAATATTCTTTTCCTCCTCATTTATCTAAAGATGGAACCATAACTCACTTAACATACCTTGTTTATGGGGCAGATTTGCTTACGTTTTTGAGCTTTGACAATTAGCCAGTTGAGCTAGCCTTTCCCTTGTGAATTTGCAGTACACAGTTGTGTGTGTTTTATGTGTGTGTGCTGCTGTCCCATCTGAATTTGGCTCCTTCCTCAGCGGCCTAATTAATTGCAACTGTTGGAAAGTGTTTATCTGATTTGGTTCATTGGGATTCTGATGTGGAACACAAAATGCAGCTGTAAACTGCTCCTTTAGGCGCCTACCCAGCCATGTCTGTGTCCTGGTACACTGTTTGCTGGTGCTAACACTTACTACTCAGCGTACCTACATGTGCGTCTATGTAAACAGCAATGGCCTGTGATGATGAACTATTAGTTTCAGGAATACGTGTTGAAATAGAGTTGTTTTTAAGTGGTTTCAGAGTGTTTCTTTAGCTTCAAATAAATCACTGTGAAATTAGAACTCTTAATTTGTTAAAACAAAACATTGCTTCCCCGTGTCGTAAAATCTTCAGGGAAATTCTTACAGCTGCTCCTGGGCCCACCGACCTCTGTTGATGTTTGAATTTCTTCTTGATCCTTGAAATGAGGTTAAGAAGCATTTGGCTAATTGATCTTTTTTTTCTTTTTCTTTTTCTTTTTCTTTTGAGACAGTCTTGCTTCATTGCCCAGGCTGGAGTGCAGTGGCTTGATCTCGGCTCACTGCAGCCTCCGCCTCCTGGGTTCAAGCGATTCTCGGGCTCAGCCTCCGGAGTAGCTGGGATTATGCGTGTGTGCTAGCATGCCTGGCTAATTTTTGTATTTGTAGTAGAGACAGGGTTTTGCCATGTTGGCCAGGCTGGTCTCAAACTCCTGACTTCAGGTGATCCCCCACCTCAGCCTCCCAAAGTGCCGGGATTACAGGCGTGAGCCTCCGCGCCCCGCCTGGCTAATTGATCTTAAGGCTGCTAGGTTGGGTAACCTTACTTATGAATAAAGGTCAGGAAGGATCGGCGTTTCCAGGTCTTGCCCTTTCGGTGCCAGGGCGAGGAGGCTGCAGGAGGCGGCGGTGTGCTCATGGCTGTGCATTAGAGATGTCTTCAGGCAAATTCTCACCTCAGCGGGGTAACTGTGACTTGTCATACTCACCTGCCCACGCGATCACCACTCAGTCGAGGATGCCAAGTGCAGGGGTCCTCAGGGCAGGCCGGCCGGCTAGGAGTAGAGCAGGAGTCCGTGAGGAGACCCAAGGGGTGATAGGATCCAGGAGTAAGAACCGCTGGGACCTCTGGGCCAGACAGAATGTGCTTTTATTAGTAAAGAACTTGTAAGTTGAGTCTGGATCATATAGAGTATGTCCTTTCACCTAACTCTTTTTTTCTTGGTTCTCACAGACCAGCTCAGCTAGTGAGCAAGAAACACAAGCTCCGAAGCCAGAAGCGTCCCCGTTGCTGTCTGTGGCTGCATCAGAGCAACAGGAGGTGAGACAGCGTTGCCCTGGTGATGCTCCCACCTGGGGTCTGCCCTCGTGTCCAGGTGACCAAACGCCACTCACCTGGCCCCTGCATAACAGCTTGCAGCGAGGGCCTCTGCCCAGGTGCTCAAGCCCACCTTTCATTTTGAGAATTAACTATCAGTCCCTCCCCTAGATGAGGAAGACTTCAGCAGATGTCTCAACATTGTAGCAAATTAAAGATGCAGAACTGTTCACTGTTAACACATTCTTGAGAGAAGTGCACCCCGTGGGGCCAGGTGTCTCAGCTGTGCTGAGCTGGGCCGACACTCACCTGTCCTGCTTGTCTCCCAGGACATGGCTCGGCCCCCGCAGAGGCCATCCGCTGTGCCGTTGCCCACCACGCAGGCCCTGGCTCTGGCTGGACCGAAGGTAGGGGCCTTGCTTTCACCCGGGGCGCCTTCTTAGTTGTTTAGTTAGTTAGTTATTCTCAGTTATTTAGAAAATAACTTTTGTATAAATAAAACAGACTTAGTCATTTTTGTGTACACACAGTAGTGACCCTGATGTTCTGTAGGAAATTTGTTGAGAATGGTGTGTAATTCAGGAAGCTGTGTTTTCTTAATGGCACCAATGCTACACAAATGTATTTTAATCAGAAATGTTCGGCATTTGGTCTCCCCACTCTCGCCTCATTCCCCAAGCCATATTCCCCTCTCCACGATAGGCAGCTTACTCCTCCACATTGGTTTTCATTTGTCTGCCTGCACTTTGGGAACCTTACAGAACCATGTGGCTGGTGGGCGAGAATGACTCGGCATAAGCGGCACTGCAGTGCGTGTGCAGTTCTGAGCCTCATGCTTTTCACAGTGCATCCTGGAGAGCCAGCACGGTGACCCCACTGGGCCGGTGCTCCCATGTCCTGGCCTTGGCTTCTTCTGTAACATCCCCTTTTCTTTCATATAAATATCAACGCAGATCAGAAAGTCTCCAGGGTGACAGGCCCCTGAGTTCCAAGCATTGCGAGTACATAGCCCTGTGGCCTAAGGTGGTTTTGGTGGTTGTTAATATGGACATGGCCTCTGCTTGTGCTTCCTGCCACAGGCAGCTGTGCCAGCTGGACGTAAGAAGCCAGACTTGTCTGAGGCTAATTCAGGATTTGCCTTTTGGACTGAGACTTGCAGAGTCAGGGACCAAGTCAAGAGGTCATTTATTTGGTGACCATATTTGATAGCAGCAGCTCTGCAGACTGCTGAGGTGTCACTCCTAGTCCTGATGGCCCGGGCACCGCCCCACGGCCTCCCTGCCCACCCCAGCCAGCCTCTTCCCCAGCAGGTCTCTGGAGTTTGTGTCGGTCACTCCCCTACTTCTTGCCAGTGGTCTCACCCACATCTGTGTCCTGCTGAGGATCGTATTGGTCTCTGCTGCGCCTGAGCTTTGTAAAGAGGCGGTCCTGCATGGCCTGCACCATGTCCCTCTGTTCAGCCTTGGGGCTGCTTCCATTGCCGCTGGGATCACAGTGTGTCCACTCCCGATGAGGGACCGTGAGCCTTTCCAGGCATTTGCTATTGTGAACTGTTCTCCTGTAGGTGATTCTTGTGTGTCTCTTGGACACATGCAAGGCCTGTGTGCAGCCCAACCCCAGTGTGACCCCAGGTTGGCCCCCAAGAGCCAGTTGGTGCTGGTCTCCAGGAGGCCAGGAGCGTGAGCCAGAAAGAGCATTGGCCATATCACCTCGGCGCTCTGGCCCAGCTGACCTCACTGTTTGGTAGCAGTGCTCTCGCACTGAAGGAAGTATTTGTTGGCCTGTCTCTGGCTCAAGCCCGTAGGTGGTTTTCACCACTATTTGATGAGCCCTGTTAGGGAACACGTAGACCAAGACCAGAACTTGCACATTTCCACCTTTTCAGAATAATGCCCAAGCCATGTATAAACTGGATCACAGGCAGATGGATCTGACTCTTCTCAGGAGTCCATGGTTCACCTCAGTGTTCTTGATTTTCTCCCTCCAGCCGAAAGCTCACCAGTTCAGCATCAAGTCCTTCTCCAGCCCTACTCAGTGCAGCCACTGCACCTCCCTGATGGTTGGGCTGATCCGGCAGGGCTACGCCTGCGAGGGTGAGTGTCGCTGCAGCTCCTGGGGTCAGCGTGCACAGCCCCACACGCCTGCAGCTCAGGGCACCAGCAAGCTCCAGGGCAGCCCTTGTGCAAGCAGACCAAACTGAAGTGAAGTTTAATTGGCATTATTTGAGGACAGGGTTTTTGGTTCTTTTTGGGTGGGGGGATAGGGTCTCACTCTGTAGCTCAGACTGGAGTGCAGTGGTGCAGTCACAGGTCAGCTCAAGCGATTCCTTTGTCTCAGCCTGTCAAGTAGTTGGGAGCACAGACACACACACCCCACCACACCTGGCTATTTTTAAATTTTTTTGTAGAGAGTGGGGGTCTCACTTTGTTTCCCAGTCTGGTCTCGAACTCTGGGACTCAAGCAATCTCCCGCCTCAGCCTCCCGAAGTGCTGGGATTACAGGCGTGAGCCACTGCACCCAGCCTGGCAGGTTTATTTTTACAAATCCTCAGTAAAGGTCTGTGGAACCGTGGATCCCTGCTGTGCTGGGGCCTCCAGTGCACTCTGCGCCTCTGTGGTGACCCAAATCTTCTATTGAGAATTATTACAAAGTGTATCGTCTGCAGCTGTTCTTGAAAATCAGGAAAAATAATTGTGTAAAATCTTCCACTATCAAGTTAGAGATAACCACAATTATTTGTTTCTGCTTCTGAAACAAATCGTTCGTATTTTTCTTTCTTTCTTTCTCTTTCTTTCTCTTTCTCTTTCTTTCTTTCTTTCTTTTCTTTCTTTCTTTTCTTTCTTTTTATTTCTTCTCTTTCTTTTCTTTTTTGAGACAGAGTTTGACTCTGTTGCCCAGGCTGGAGTGCAGTAGCTCGATTTCAGCTTACTGCAACCTCTGCCTCCCAGATTCAAGTGATTCTCCTGCCTCATCCCCCCAGGTAGCTGGGGACAGGCACACGCCACCATGCCCCGCTAATTTTTGTGTTCTTAGTAGAGATGGGGTTTCGCCATGTTGGCCAGGCTGGTCTCGAACTCCTGACCTCAAGTGATCCACCTGCCTCAGCCTCCCAAAGTGCTGGGATTACAGGTATGAGCCACCTCACTCAGCCCTTCGTATTTTTAAGGCTATATCTTGTGCTCTTGCCCTGTGCTGGGATTTGACATGCTCTTACCCCCTCAGTGATTGCCTCATTTCACAGATGAGCAACCACCCCAAGCCACCCAGTGCCGCAGGAGGGTCCTGGAGCCCAGACCTCACTGGCTCTGAGCACTCAACGCCTTCCTGACCATGGGTCTGTGAGCAGAGTTGCCCTTCATTCTACATTATAGCAGAAGCATTGTTTGTTGTTATTTCAACTCATGCACTTTTTGATTGGCTGCCAAGATCCCGTGTCCCCATGACGATTGGCCTGTAATTGCCATGTAGAAGCTCACCTGTGCGGGAGGCGGCTCGGGCTGGCGGGGACAGCATGGAGACAGGCTTCTGCAGTGGGCCCTTTCCCTGTGCGCATGCTGAAGACGCATTCAGTGCCAGAATCCCTGAGCTTTTGTGTGGATTCTGCCCTGCAACTGTTTTTACCTTCTTGGATGTCTGGACGTGATGTGAAACTTGGTCATTATTTTTTGTTTGTTTTGTTTTGTTTTGAGACAGAGTCTCGCTCTGTCTCCCAAGCTGGAGTGCAGTAGTGTGATCTCAGCTCACTACAACTTCCGCCTCCCAGGCTCAAGCGATTCTCCTGCCTCAGCCTCCCGAGTAGCTGGGACTACAGGTGTATGTCACCATGCCTGGCTAATTGTTGTATTTTTAATAAAGGCGGGATTTCACCATGTTGGCCAGGCTGGTCTCAAACTCCTGACCTCAAGTGGTCTGCCCATCTCAGCCTCCGAAAGTGCTGGGATTCCAGGCGAGACCTGGTAATTATTAAATTGCCTCTTTAGGGCATAGGTTCTGCAGTGACTTCTCCGTAGGCAGCAGGCTTTGAAGGCAGTGTTCTGCTCTCTTCCAGTGTGTTCCTTTGCTTGCCACGTGTCCTGCAAAGACAGCGCCCCCCAGGTGTGCCCAATACCTCCCGAGCAGTCCAAGAGGCCTCTGGGCGTGGATGTGCAGCGAGGCATTGGAACAGCCTACAAAGGCCATGTCAAGGTAGGCGGTTTCATCTCCACCCCTCCGCCGTCGGTGCTCGTGAGGTGCAGTGACCAATAGCCATGCCCAGCCACTCTCGAAAGCAGCCCCTTGCTCTGGCAGGCAGCCCTGGTGCCAGTCCTAGGAGGCTTCGCCTCCTGGGCACTGAGGCCATCAGGTCTGCATAGCCGCTGTTCTGAATGGCCTGGGCATCCTGAGGCTTCCACGCAGACGCTCACTCAAGAGTCCCTCCTGGGCTGAGTGTCCAGCCAGTGGGCAGAAGCTCAGTCTGAAAGCCACTGTGCCAGGCCCACATCTCCAAGGCTGTCGGGCTGCGTGTACCACAGCACCCTGCATGGGGTGGACGTGACATTGGCTGAGCTGCCAGCTTTCCTGGCAGTGTCTGCTGCCACGCATGGACCCCTCCCCAGCAATGCCTTGAGCCTTCTTGGGAAAACCCCCCCTGTCCAGATAGCTCTGTTTGCTGGCCTGGCAGCTGGAAGGAGATTGTGAACGAGTGTAATGGGGCCTGGCGGCCTGCCTGGCCTGGTGGAACGTGGCCACTGTTTGTTTTTATTAATAGGTCCCAAAGCCCACGGGGGTGAAGAAGGGATGGCAGCGTGCATATGCAGTCGTGTGTGACTGCAAGCTCTTCCTGTATGATCTGCCTGAAGGAAAATCCACCCAGCCGGGTGTCATTGCGAGCCAAGTCTTGGATCTCAGGTCTGTGTTTGGGCAGCACCGCCCTCACTCTGTGAATCTTCCTTATCTGGCTTTAGCCAAAAGGACATGTGTTCCTTGGTAATCTTTCACCTCGTGTGTACTTCACCCGCTTCATTATTGTACGGTCGCAAAAATGGGTACAGCTTAGTCATGACTGGAAGCGCTCACATGCATGTGAACAGACGTGCTTATGGGCCTGCATGCACAGGAACAGGAGCGCTGTAGACGCTTCCTGCCTCGCATGTGTTTGCATTGAAAAGTTTGCCACAGGGGAATTAATTTAACATAAGAAAACCACATGCCCAAGAACAAGCAGAAGATATCCCAGAGAAAAGCTGTGCAGCCCACAGCCATCTGTCCATTTTAGAGACCAGGGCAGGTGCTCTTGGCTTGTTGAAGACGTCTGGAGCCATGGGCCATGTGGGTGTGTGTGACCATAGCCTTTGCTGTGTGACCCTGTCTCAGTGCCACCCAGTGTCAGCTGCAGGAGCAGGCGGGGCCTCCTTCCCACTTGCTCCTAGAGTTGGTATCTGTGGCCCATCTGTTTGTGAGATGAGGACAGTGGTCATGTTACTGGCATGTGGAGTGTTGTTGTGAAGGTAAACACATCACTAAGAGGCCTAGCTCAGCCCAGGGCTTGCACACGGAGCCGTGCTACCGCCTCTGTGTCATCTCTGTGCAGTGCCCGTGCACTGTCTCTGGTGTGGTGCGCACAGGACTGCTCTGGGCTCAGGCAGGGGCTGGAGACTCCATCTGTAGCATTGGTTCTTGGGGCAGGGCTGCTGGGCGGGTACCCTGAGGACAGCGAGGATGAGTCGGGATCACCTGGTAGCATACTCCCACTTTCCATGCGCCCCCCCCCGGGGCATCTGCCAGTCCCTGGCTGTGTACAGGTGTGCCCCTGACCTGGCAACAAAGAGCCACTGGTAGAGGAAAAATTGGCCTAAGCCCAAGTCAAGGATCCCATCAGAGGGCTCAGCACTCTTCAGGGAGCCTCTTCAGAACAGCACTTCCACACTGACCCACACCCTGCTCCCCCTCTCACCTCCACACCCACGCCACCCCCATTCCCCCACCC
>NW_012116488.1:2827006-2880327 GCF_000951035.1 Colobus angolensis palliatus
CACTCCCCCCCTCCCTGTTTCACCTCCACACCCCTCACCCCACTTGTCCCCTGCACGTGGCTGTGGAGGGACTGCCTGGCTGTGCCAAATGCAGATGAGTTGTCTGTAACTGGCGTAGTCTGGAGGCACCAGCACAGAGTGGATGAGGCTCCGGGGCTTCCCTTCGGCATCCCTAAGCCCTGGAACACCTACAGGAGTCTTGAGTTGTCTGTTGGCCCTGCCTGTGTTTCTTACGTCTGCGTGGGCGAGGGGCCCGCCCTCCACTGCAGAACACGGGGGTGGAAGGACATGGCAGGGCAGGGCGCGGGCAGGGCGTGGGGAGGGCCTCGGGGCCTGTGTGTGTGTCTCCCAGCGGGATGAATGTTTCTTTCTTACCAGAGATGACGAGTTTTCCGTGAGCTCAGTCCTGGCCTCCGATGTCATTCATGCTACACGCCGAGATATTCCATGTATATTCAGGGTATGAATTTTTCATTAATCTTCTTAACAAAGCACATAGTTAAAACTGATTATTCCAGGCATGTCATTGTGCCGCAGCAGCCACCAGCGCACCTCCAGTGTGACCTCCGGGTCTCGGCCTCCAGCCTGGCTCCAGGTCCTTGTGCGTCCTGTCCTGGCCAAGGAGCTGCCTGTGCCCGTCTCGGAGAGCCTCCTGGCTGACTTCTTCCCAGACACCCTGCTTCACTGAGCCTCCCTTCTGCTGCATCTGAAACTCCTCTTCCACCCAGTCCACATCCCGGCCACTGTCCTCACAGCCTGTGCACTGCCAGGCAGGCGCTGTGGCGGGTTAGGCGGGAAGGTGCCGCTCCAGTGCCCCCAGCCAATTGGAGCCAGCGTTTTTGTTGGCTGAGTGAGTGAGTCCCTCACTGAGTTAGTGTTAGACATTGTAGCATTAGGACGTTTCTAGAAGACTGTGAATTGGGGAAAGAAGCCCTCTAGCCCCCTCCGTTGGGAATTTTTTTATAAACACAGTAAAATTTTGGTTGACAACAAAACTAAGTCTATAAATCAGCTTTTACTAAATCACAGCTCTATTCAGAAACAACCTCCCATACACAGTACAGGAAATTGCCATCATTGTTACTGGAATGATGGTCATTTGGTAATGTGTGTGCTCAGAGGCTGCTCCCAGGGAGGCATGATTTGGGCCAGTATTTTTCAGATCTGCTTTTACTGGACACATTTTCAGAATCTGCTTTTATTTATAATGATTATTCAAGAAAGCAGATTTAAAGTAGGCAGCTACTCATAGTTTTGGCAAAAGGAGAATTAACGAAAATGGGACCAGGAAGCGATCTCACGGGCTGTTTAGAACCCCGCCCCTTCCGCATCCTGCTGTGGGGGCCCCTGCAAGGCGCCCAGTGAGGTGGAGTCAGGGGTCCCCGCCTGGGAAGCATATCAGCCCCCAGTGCTCCCGGGGTGTGTGGCTCCAGCAGGGCCGTGGCAGCTGTGTGCAGCTTTGGTGTTTGATGGCTTCTCTCTTTTCTTCTGTTTCCTGTCATGAAGGTGACGGCCTCTCTCTTAGGTGCACCTTCTAAGACCAGCTCGCTGCTCATTCTGACAGAAAATGAGAATGAAAAGAGGAAGTGGGTTGGGATTCTAGAAGGACTCCAGTCCATCCTTCATAAAAACCGGCTGAGGAATCAGGTCGTGCATGTTCCCTTGGAAGCCTACGACAGCTCGCTGCCTCTCATCAAGGCTGTCCTAACAGCTGCCATCGTGGGTACGTCCCAGGGGCTGTGTCCTTTAAGTGTCAGAAGCAACAGCACTTTCGGCAGCGCTGTGGTGCCCATCTGAAAATCAGAGGAAGGTCACAGGCGGGTTGTCCATTTGGGTTGTAGATAGTTTCTCCATGCATGTTAAGAAGCAGATGACCTGTGTGGACAGTACAGTCGGCCCTGGCTAAGCCTGGGGTCAGCTCCAGGAGCCCCACACACACCCAAATCCTCGCAGACTCAATCCCACAGTCAGCCGGCCCTGTGGAGTCCTTATGGACAGAAAGTCACCCCCGATAACTGAAGTGTCACATCCCTGGAATGCTGTATTCTCATCCACATGTGGTTGAAAAGTATCTGTGAATATTTGTGAATGAGCCCACCACGCATTCAAACCCATATTGTTCACGGTCAGCTGTACTGACTTTGTGTACGTTACTTATCCCTGCACAGATGCAGACAGGATTGCAGTCGGCCTAGAAGAAGGGCTCTATGTCATAGAGGTCACCCGAGATGGTGAGTGAGCAGGGGGTTCCAGCCTGGGATGTCACGGGCCCAGCCTGGCCTCTGCAGACAGCACAGGGTCAGTAGCTTCTAAGGGTTAAGACAAATGCACTTGATGAAGGCACCGGAGGGGCCAGAGTGCCATGGAGACCAGCATCGAGTGCATGGTGACATGGTGCTCAGTTCTATGTCGCATCCATTGAGTTCTTCAAGGGGAGCACTGAGTGGGAGTGGGTGGCGGGGTCAAGGAGAGGAGGAACAGCTGCAGATGTTCCACATGTGCTGAGGCGTCGCTTGAGAAGCTTTAGTTTCTTTGCTTCCAATTTTGACACTTTCACTTTTCCCAGCAAGGGAGGGCAAAGGTATCCTGACATGCACCCACTCCACAGCCTTGGGTCTAGGAGCAGAAACGTCAGGAGACTGGAACTGGCCCTGGGCAGGGGGCAGGGACCCTGGGGAGCATCCCCCAAGGAATCCAGTAACATTTCATGTGAGCCATAGTCCTTTCCTGACAAACCCAGCATCTCTGCACGTGATGGCCATGGAGTGAGAAGGGTGGGGCAGCCACTGGGTGAGGCCGTAGCCTGGCAGCTCTGTGGGGAGATCCTGAGCGAGGGGCTTGGGTTCACCTGGGGGCCGTGTGAGAGCGGTGTCTTCAGAGGATTTGTCTCAGGGCCCCAGTGGATTGGAGACAGCTTTGTTCCTCATGTGCAGCGCGAGGGCTCTCTGGTTCGGGGATGAGCTGGAAGGAGACCCAGATCACCCCAGGGCCATGCTGCACAAGGGCCCAGGTGGAAGCACTGCCCAGCTGGAGCCCTGGTGCACTGAGGGGTGTGCACAGCAGCAGAGGCGGAGGAGCCTTCGGACTGGCCCCCGAGGCTGCCCTAAGAGCGCACTGTGGATGTGTGGGGCACCTTCTCCGGGGGGCACTCAAGCCGCTGGCTCTGTGGGCAGGGACGGGCTCAGGGCTGGGCGCAGGCTGCACACATAGGAAGGGAGCCCAGGGGAGGGCCCCAGGGTGTTCCAGGCAGGTCCTTAGCCAAGGCCGTCAGCGCTGTGAGCTGCTGGCTGTCCCGTTGGCCTCACACTCTTGTCCTCCCTGCTGCAGTGATCGTCCGTGCCGCTGACTGTAAGAAGGTGCACCAGATCGAGCTTGCTCCCAGAGAGAAGATCGTCATCCTCCTCTGTGGCCGGAACCACCATGTGCACCTCTATCCGTGGTCGTCCCTTGATGGAGCAGAAGGCAGTTTTGACATCAAGCTTCCGGAAACCAAAGGCTGCCAGCTCATGGCCACGGCCACACTCAAGAGGAACTCTGGCACCTGCCTGTTTGTGGCCGTGAAACGGCTGATCCTTTGCTATGAGATCCAGAGAACGAAGCCATTCCACAGAAAGTTCAATGAGCTTGTGGCTCCCGGCAGCGTGCAGTGCCTGGCGGTGCTCAGGGACAGGCTGTGTGTGGGCTACCCTTCTGGGTTCTGCCTGCTGAGCATCCAGGGGGACGGGCAGCCTCTAAACCTGGTAAATCCCAATGACCCCTCGCTTGCGTTCCTCTCACAACAGTCTTTTGATGCCCTTTGTGCTGTGGAGCTCGAAAGCGAGGAGTACCTGCTTTGCTTCAGCCACATGGGACTGTACGTGGACCCGCAAGGCCGGAGGGCACGCGCGCAGGAGCTCATGTGGCCTGCGGCTCCTGTCGCCTGTAGTATGTATATGTTTTCTGTTGCATATCCCTGTTGCTGCTTTTCCCACCGACAGTCAGCATGTGTTCGATTTTGCTTTGGTTTGTCTTCCAGTCCCTTAGTTGAGTAGTCAGAGCATCGGGAGAGATGGGCTCCATGACAGCCCACAGCAGAGAGCACAGTTCAGATCTCACATCTCAGACCAGCAGTGGGCGGGCTCAGCAACCTCTCTTCCTGAGCACGAGGCCTCAGCAGAAGACCCCATCGGCGGGCATAGGCCCCTGGGCAGAAGGGCTCGGCGAACCGAGAATGGGGCGTAGCATTCATCGCTGGTTTAAAAGGCCTTCCTTGTGATAATACGGAAACTTACACAGTAGTAAAGACAAGCTTGAGGGGTTTTGGTGGCCAGAAAAAAATTCACCTCTGGTGTCTAAATTACAGTTCCTCCTGGGAGACCAAGTGTCTTCTGAAAGTGGTAGGAGCTGTTTTTCAAACAGTTGGGTCGCTTGATTCGCTTAGTTGATGTGACTTTCTCTGTGAATGGTGGCACTGGGGGAAAGTAGGACCAGTGGACGCTTCCCGACTGGGCCGCTGTCCGATCGCTTTTAAAACCTTCAACTGGGCGGGGAGCGGTGGCTCACACCTGTAATCCCAGCACCGTGCGAGGCTGAGGCAGGAGGCTCACTTGAGCTCAGGAGTTCGATACCAGCCTCGTCTCTATTAAAAAACAAAACATGGCTCACACCTGTAATCCCAGCACTTTGGGAGGCCAAGGCGGGCAGATCATGAGGTCAAGAGATCGAGACCATCCTGGCTAATAGGGTGAAACCCCGTCTATACTAACTGGACGTGGTGGTGCATGCCTGTACTCCCAGCTACTCAGGAGGCTGAGGCAGGAGAATCGCTTGAACCCGGGACGCGGAGGTTGCAGTGAGCCGAGATCACGCCACTGCACTCTAGCCTGGGCAACAGAGCGAGACTCTGTCTCAGACTAACAAACTAGCCAGGCTCAGTGCCACACGCCTATAGTCCCAGCTACTCAGAAGGCTGAGGCAAGAGAATTGCTTGAACCCGGGACGCAAAGGTTGCAGTGAGCCGAGATTGTACCACTCACTGCACTCTAGCCTGGGCAACAGAAAAAGACTCCATCTCAGACAAACAGACAAACTAGCCAGGCATGGTGCCACATGCTTATAGTCCCAGCTGCTTGGGAGGCTGAAACAGGAGGATTGCTTGGGCCCAGGAGACGGAAGCTGTAGTGAGCCATGATCACACCAATACACTCTAGCCTGGGGGACAGAGTGAGACCCTGTCTCTTAAAATGGAAAGGAAACCTTAAACCTCAGAATCCCTGTTTGATCTGTCAGAGTAGCCAGCACCATCAAATCCACAGATCAGGAGGAGGCCGGGAGGAAGATGAGCTGGGCAGATGCGGGGTGGGTAACAGGGCAAGAGATGGGGAATTATGTTCTCCCTCAGTTACCTGAAGCTTAACCCCTTTGTCTGCCCCATTGTCGGCCTTGCTGAGACGGCAGCATACCCAGGGCATCATGGCTAGACACCAGGCCTGTGAGGTGCATGGCCAGCCTCCACCCACGGGGCTCACTGTGGTGGGTCCTGGCTCCATCCTGATGGCCGTACCACAGCAGACGTGTGGGCAGTCGGGCCGGGCTATGGGCCTGGGGTGAGGGACAGGAAGGGGCTAGTCCCACTGCCTCAGCACCCCTTGTCCTGGAGTCTTCCCCCAACACCCTGTCCTCTTCATGGGCAGCCAGCACAGGGTTTGAAACCACACAGAATTTACATTTTTGCAAAATGTAACGTTGAAGAGGACCCAGGTCACTTATTGCAGTGTATTTATAATCCTGGCCACACGCGTCTGTCATAGACACCTGAAGTTCCTGGGTTCTCCGCCTTGGTGGGTCTCCTCTCTCCCATGGGCACAGTGCAGATGCAGATGAGTTTCAGAGCTGGTCAAAAGTAATTCTGTCACCTGTAGGATGCAGAACTGCTCATTCTGCACCCTGTGCTAAGCGCCCTGTGTAGGTAACCTCCCCTGCTCCCCATCCCTTAGGGCAGGTGTCATCGGCCTTGTTGCAGAAGAGGCAGCTGAGGGCCACAAGGGCCTCGTGCCCTGCATCAGTCACATGTAACATCTGTCAGGCTCCAGAGCCCATGTTCTTTTCACTCGAATCTGTTTCACTAGAATCTTTTCACTGGGCATCTGTTGATCACTGAGTCAGCAAACTAGACTTCTCCGTGGTTCCTTGCAAGCGAATCCCCACGTACTCAGCAGGCAAGGGCCTTCCCAGAAGCCCCTGTATGGAGAGAGGTTCCCTGAAGGGCAGTTTCTGGGGCTGCTTTTGATGTGGCTCTCAGAGGCCTCACAGGTTCATCTGAAATGCTCCTTCGGAGGCAGTTTGGTGACCAGGCCAGTATCTCTTGTCTTTTTTACAAACCCTGTTTGATTTTCCTTTTTGTATTCAGAAGAAAAGGCCTGATCTTCTAGCCTGTTTGGAATCTGTGATAGAAACAGAGCAGAAGGCTTTTAAAATGCATCCTCAGGCAGTGAGGTGTGTCATGATGCAGGATTAACCTTAAACTCTGGAGGCAGCAGAGCCAGGAATGAGCACTGAGCTGGAGCTCTCCTGCGTTTGGGGCTTGCCGCCTCCCAGCTCTGCGTTTCTGCAAGCTGAGGGCCAGGAACCAAGCCACACTGAGGGGCTGTGGGGACAGTGAGAGTGCCACCCACGCAGAGGGACCAAGCAGTGGACGCGCACTGCTCCTCCATCGCATTGCACAGCTGTGTTGCTCTTCTACACATGGAGAAAGCCCCTTAAACTCCAAATGGCCAAAGGCTCTGCAGTTCTTGGTCTGACATCCTTGGTGCCTTGGGTGAAGTTGCTTCTGTAAGCCAACAGATGAGCAGGTGAGGAGCACAGCGCGGACCCCAGAGCTCCCTGCAGGACGCCCTTACCAGCACTTGCATATGTCCTCAGAGCAGGCTGCAGAGGGGCCTCCCACGCTGCCATAGCACAGGTTCCTAGGGGTCTAGAGTCGTTAGTGTGGAGGGTAGACAGGCAGGGTTGTTGCTCAGAGGTCAGCAGTGGTTTCTGTGTGGGTTTTAATACCTACCTGGAAACCTGACTTGCCATCTGGAACAAATTAGCCTCACCATACTGAACAGTCGTCCCCTACCTGAATTTCCAGTGTGTTGGGCCTGAATTTGCTTTCAGGATAATCACATCTCATGAGAGCTAAATGAAAAACTAGACTTTTAAAAGTCACCTTCAACATGTGTAGTATAGTATTCAAAATATTAGTTACAGAAGTGATGGTGGAGCATTTAAACATTCGATTGTGTTTGTTTAAACTTTGAAATGAAGATGAGTTCCAGAGTGGGAGCGTGAAGTCTTTGGTGACGTGAACCAGCTGAGGGCAGTGCTGCCGCCTCTGCACTTGTTCAAGTGCCAAGGCATGGCCTCCGGCCCAAGGGCAGGTGAGTTCCCGAGCCACTGTGGCTCACCCCGCCCTGCTCCGTCTGCGCTAGGTTGCAGCCCCACCCACGTCACGGTGTACAGCGAGTATGGCGTGGACGTCTTTGATGTACGCACCATGGAGTGGGTGCAGACCATCGGCCTGCGCAGGGTAAGGAGGTCTCGGCGCCCTCCGGTGCGGGCGGGCTTCTCCCGGTGCAGTCTGTGCGTGGTCGCACTTATACTGTCCCTCCCTGGTTTCCAATCCAGATAAGACCCCTGAACTCTGAAGGCACCCTCAACCTCCTCAACTGTGAGCCTCCACGCTTGATCTACTTCAAGAGCAAGTTCTCGGGTGAGCCTTCCTCTGCACTAGGAGTGGAGGGAAGGGAAGTCGGAGGGGCGTGTGTCCCTGGCGCCGCAGCACGGTCACCGTGCACTCTGCTTCCGCAGGAGCGGTTCTCAACGTGCCGGACACCTCCGACAACAGCAAGAAGCAGATGCTGCGCACCAGGAGCAAAAGGCGGTTCGTCTTCAAGGTCCCCGAGGAAGAGAGACTGCAGCAGAGGCGGTAGGAGCGGGGCCTCACGGGGCCAGCCGGGCCTCGCTCTAGGGAGGGGCCAAGAGGATTCTCACATATCCGTGAATCTCAAAAGTGTTTCCTTTCCCCAGAGAGATGCTTAGAGACCCAGAATTGAGATCCAAAATGATATCCAACCCAACCAACTTCAACCACGTGGCTCACATGGGCCCAGGCGACGGCATGCAGGTGCTCATGGACCTGCCTCTGGTGCGTGCAGGGCCGGCATGGGGCGGGCAGGGCATTCCATCCTCTCCTCCCCACTCGGGCAGCCGTGTTGGCTGAGGCCATCCCAAAGGCAGGGCCCGCGAGGCTGGCGCTGTGCTCTGACCTGGCGCACCTGTCACACAAGCCCGTCTCCACTGAAGCTCTGTTCACGAGCACTTTCCCTGTCACGAGGCCTTGTGTACAGGCCTCGGGCCGCCCTGGGCAGCGATGCTACAGATACTTGTCGACGAGTCTGCCACGTTTCGGCCTGTGACGGCCTCCTAAGGACGTTTGCCATCGGGTGGTGATTTCTCAGTAACACCCTCATACCAACAGATGGTATACTTTCTATTTTTTACTTGAAAAGTATGTTTTTGGCCGGGCACGGTGGCTCACGCCTGTAATCCCAGCACTTTGGGAGGCCGAGGCAGGCAGATCACGAGGTCAGGAGACCAGCCCATCCTGGCTAACATGGTGAAACCCTGTCTCTACTAAACATACAAAAAGAAATCAGCCGGGTGTGGCGGTAGGCGCCTGTAGTCCCAGCTACTCGGGAGGCTGAGGCAGGAGAATGGCGTGAACCCGGGAGGTGGAGCTTGCAGTGAGTGGATTGCGCCACTGCACTCCAGCCTGGGTAACAGAGTAAGACTCCGTCTCAAAAAAAAAAAAAAAAAAAGTGTGTTTTTTAGGCCTGATGTGGTGGCTCATGCCTCTAATTCCAGCACTTTGGGAGGCCACAGCAAGTGGTTCACGTGAGGTCAGGAGTTTGAGACCAGCTTGGCCAACATGGAGAAGCCCTGTCTCTACTAAATTACAAAAATTAGCCAGGCGTGGTGGTAGGCACCTGTAATCCCACCTACTCAGGAGGCTGAGGCGGGAGAATTGCTTGAACCCATGAGGCAGAGGTTGCAGTGAGCCAAGATCGTGTCATTGCACTCCAACCTGGGGGACAGAGCAAGACTCAATCTCAAACAAAAGAGTATGCTTTTTATAGGAGTTGACCTGGCCTAATGTTGCTATTGCCAGTTCTTAGTTTCAGACTGTCCAGAGCCCTTGTCCAGTCCAGAGAGCCCTCTTGGCCACCATTTTGCTCATCAAGGTCACGAGGCCACAGCCGCCGTAGGTCACACAGACTTTGCAGCCGGCCCTGCCGGGTGTCAACCAAGCATGCTGATGTGTTGCTATGTCTGCCCAGAGTGCTGTGCCCCCCTCCCAGGAGGAAAGGCCGGGCCCCGCTCCCACCAACCTGGCTCGCCAGCCTCCATCCAGGAACAAGCCCTACATCTCGTGGCCCTCATCAGGTACAGAGGAAGTGTGGCCACTGCAGCCCTGGGGGAGGTGGAGGCTAGGGGGTGCTGGAATGGGGAGACTGCAGGCTTTTGATTCTGTTCTTGACTTTCTCCCTAAGAGGAAAGCTGTCCTTGTTCTGTAGGTGGATCGGAGCCTGGCGTGACCGTGCCTCTGAGAAGTATGTCCGATCCAGACCAGGACTTTGACAAAGAGGTGAGAGCTGCCCAGGTTCAGTACTGAGGCCGTGAGCCACCACTGCAGGAGGCAAAGCAGCCCAGAGATCTGGAGCCCTGGGTGGTGTCACAGCCCTTCCGGAGCACCCCACTTGCGGTGTGAGGGTGAGGGGAGGGGCAGGGGTGGCTGTTCCCTCTTCCAGGAGGCCCGTGCAGCAGTCTCTTGGTCAGACCCCAAGCTCTTTTGGGAACGCTGACGGGACGGGGCTGTCACACTGCCCCACAAGGAATGGAAACTTTCCTGCCAACCTGCCTCCTTCCTCTGGACTCCTGTGTTGTTTTATGTACTTCAGTGCGATACAGCAGCAGTCGCTTTGGTCTAGGCTGACTTTCCACATTGGTCTGTCTTCTGCCCCTCACCTGGGATGGCGCTTGGTGTCAGAGTGTGGGGACCACCTCCAGGACAAGCCCCACTCTGGCTGGCAGCATTCTTTTGTGCAGCTTGGCCACACTGCTCTGGCCTCAGTTTCCCCTGTGTGGATGGGGATGAGAATGCAGTCGAGGGAGGCAGGGAGCTGCAGTGCTGAGGGCTGAGGAGTGAGCTGAAGGCTTAGTCCCTGGCGCCATCCTTGGAGGGAGGGAGGGAGGGAGGGATGCAGGCAGAGGGGCCATGCCCATCACTCCACCACACATCTAAACCCCAGCACCGAGATGTTTTAATGTTGGCTGCCGAATGAACAGGCAGATGCCTTGCACATGTTGCTGGTTCTGCCAAGGTCGACGTCTCTTCCTCTGGAAGTCCTTGGTCTTTTCTGTCCTTTGTCCATCTTACTCTTCCACCCTTTACTCTGCAGCAGGCCCCCAGCCTGTCTTTGTCTGGTGGGACAGTCACATTTTTGTAGCAAGCACTGCTGTTACTTTACAGAATGCTCCTGAGTCTGAGTTTGTCCGCTGTTTCCTGCTCATGAGATCTGAAGTGTGTTTTAGGCTGTCACACTGTACAGAGGAGATGCTGTCCCTCTTAGGGTACTGTGTCCTGAAGCAGCCAGTGCCTGTCTCGTCTGCATGACCTTGTTTGTTCTTTTAAACTTAAGTGAAATTCACAAAACAACTTTGTTTTTTTATTTTTGTAATAATACACAGGCAGGGTCTCACTTTGTTGCCCAGGCTGGTCTCCCAACTCTGGGGCTCAAGCTGTCCTCCTACCTCGGCCTCCCAAAGTGCTCAGATTACAGGCGTGAGCCAGCGCACTGGGCCCAGAATAACTGCTTTAAAGTGAATAACTCAGTGACAGTGCATCCACAGAGATGCACAGTCACCACCTTTCTCATTCAGAAACATTTCCACTCTAGCTGGGCGCCATGGTTCACGCCTGTAGTGCCAGCTACTAGTGAAGCTGCGGTGGAAGGATTGCCTGAGGAGTTCAGGGCCAGCCTGGGCAGTGTAGTGAGATCTTGTCTCTAAAACATAATAAAAAAGACATTTTCCTCATTTCAGAATAAACCCCCTGCCCTTTAAGCACTCTCTCCCTGTCCCTCCCTCCCGTCAGCACCTGGGCTGCCAGTCCTGTTCTGTGATTTCGCCGTTCTGGACATTTCGTAGAAATGCAGTGCCCGGCCTTTCTTATAGAAATGTGTTTTGACCTTTTGTGCCTAGCTTTCGCTTGGCGTGCTGTTTTTGTGGCTCACCCCCGTTGTAGCCTGTGTCAGTGTTGGCATTTGTGTTGCTAAATAATATTCTCTTGTATGGGTAGACCACAGTTTGTTTTCCCATTCTTCCCCTGATGCACATTTGGGCTGTCTCTGTCCTTCACCTGTTGTGAGTGGTGCTGCTGTGAACACGAGTGTGCACATACATGTTTGAGTGCCTGTTTTCACATTCAGGTTCATACCTGTGAGTGGGATTGCTGGATTTATGTGGTCATTCTGTTTAACTTTTTGAAGAACCACCAAATTGTTTTCTGCAGCAGTTGTACCATTTTAGATTTCCGCCAGCAATGTGAGCGTTCTCATGTCTCCACATCCTCACCAATACGTGTTCTTGTTTTTCTTCTTTTTAATAGTCATCCTAGTGGCTTTGAAGTAGTACCTGGTTGTGGTTTTGATTTGCATTCCCTAAAGGCTTATGTTGAACATCTTTTCATATGCTTGTTGGCCATTTCCATACCTTCTTCAGAGAACTGTCTACTCAAGGCCTTTGCCCATTTTTGAAATGGGTGGTTGGTCCTTTTGTGGCTGGGTTGTAGGAGCTCCTGGTGTGTTCTGAATACCAATCTCTTGTGAGAGATGTCATGTGCAAGTGTCTTTTCTTGTTCTATAGGTTGTCATTTACATTCCTCATTAATGCCCTTTTTTTTTTTTTTTTTTTTTTTTGAGACAGAGTCTCACTCTGTTGCCTAGACTGGAGTGCAGTGGCGCTATCTTGGCTCACTGCAACCTCCGTCTCCTGGGTTCAAGTGATTCTCATGCCTCAGCCTCCCAAGTAGCTGGGATCACAGGTGCCCGCCCCCATACCTGGCTGATTTTTGTATTTTTAGTGGAGGCGGGGTTTCACCATGTTGGCCAGGCTGGTCTCAAACTCCTGACCTCAAATGATCCACCCACTTTGGCCTCCCGAAGTGCTGGGATTACAGGTTTGAGCCACTGTACCCAGCCTAGTACAGCCATCTTAACAATATTTTTACTCCATGAACATGGGGTGTGTTCCATTTGTTTAAGCTATTTTTTTCAGCAATGTTTTGTAATTTATAGTGTACAGATTTTTCACTTCTCTGGTTAAAGTATTCCTAGCTATTCTTTTGGATGCTATTGTAAATTGAATTTTTTTTTTTCAGTTTCCTTTGCAGTGTGTTCATTTCTGGTGTATAGAAATACAACTGACTTGTATGTGTTGATCTTATACCCTATAACTTTGCTGAGTGTATTAGTTTTTTGTGGATTCTTTTCTTTGGGATTTTCTATGTGTATAATCATGTCATCTGCAAACAGAGATAGTTTTTACTTCCTTTCTAACTTGGAATCCTTTTTATTTCTTTTTCTTCCCTGATTGTTCTGGCTAGAACTCTAGTCACATGTTGAATAGCAGTGGTGAGAGCAGGCATCCTTGTCTTATTGCTGATCTTTTTTTTTTTTTTTTGAGATGGAGTCTCACTCTGTCGTCCAGGCTGGAGTGCAGTCATGTAATCTCGGTTCACTGCAAGCTCTGCCTTCTGGGTTCACGCCATTATCCTGCCTTAGCCTCCCAAGTAGCTGGGACTACAGGTGCCTTCCACCATGCCTGGCTAATTTTTTTTTTGTATTTTCAGTAGAGACAGGGTTTCACTATGTTAGGATGGTCTCGATCTCCCAACCTCGTGATCTGCCCATCCCAGCCTCCCAAAGTGCTGGGATTACAGGTGTGAGCCACCACGCCTGACCCATTGCCGATCTTAGGGGATAAATTTGTCTGTCACCATTGAGTATGGTTAGCTGTTTTATTTTGTTGAGGAAGTTCCCCTGTATTCCTAGTGCTTTTCTCAGGAAAGAGTGTCGTGTTTGTGACTTTGACTGCTTGGTTGCAAGTGCACGCCACTGCGCCCAGCTGATTTTTGTTTTTTTGTTTGTTTGTTTGTTTGTTTGAGATGGAGTCTCGCTCTGTCACCCAGGCTGGAGTGCAGTGGTGCGATCTTGGCTCACTGCAAGCTCCACCTCCCAGGTTTACACCATTCTCCTGCCTCAGCCTCCCCAGCAGCTGGGACTACAGGCACATGCCGCCACACCCGGCTAATTTTTTCTATTTTTGGTAGAGATGGGGTTTCACCGTATTAACCAGGATGGTCTCAATCTCCTGACCTTGTGATCTACCCGCCTCAGCCCCACAAAGTGCTGGGATTACAGGTGTGAGCCACAGCGCGGCCTGATTTTTATATTTTCAGTAGAGATGGGGTTTTACCATGTTGGCAAGGCTGGTCTCAAACTCCTGACCTCAAGTGCAGTCCACCCACCTTGGCCTTCCAAAGTGCTGGGATTACAGGAGGGAGCCACCGCGTCCCGCCCCATCTGGTTTCTTCAGTACAGAGTTGCTGTCTTTTGTAATGATAATTATCATGTTATTTTTGAGTGGGGTTAGACATCAATTTGTGACTCTCACCAGCAAGCCTAAGGCCCCCACGAATTGCTGGTGTAGAGCGTGTGTGTTCTCATAACACGAAAGGAGAAGCAGTTGCCACAGCTGTCCCTGAGCGAACATTTGCATCCAGCTGGGCACGTGTGCCTCCCCAGTCTAGGGCAGCAGTGTTCACCCTGCCCTCTTCCTGTTCACAGCCTGATTCGGACTCCACCAAACACTCAACTCCATCGAATAGCTCCAACCCCAGCGGCCCACCGAGCCCCAACTCCCCCCACAGGAGCCAGCTCCCCCTCGAAGGCCTGGAGCAGCCGGCCTGTGACACCTGAAGCCGCCGGCTCACCGCAGGGGCCCGGGAGCTGGGGATGGTCTCCAGCATCAGTGCCAAGACTGAGCGGGCCTCCAGTGTTGTCCAAGGAAATGTAGAATCACTTTGTAGATATGGAGATGAAGAAGACAAATCTTTATTATAATATTGATCAGTTTTATGCCGCATTGTTTGTGGCAGTAGACCACATCTGTTCGTCTGCACAGCTGAGGCGACACTGTTCCGTCTGCACATGAAGGACCCCCATACAGCCTCTCTCCCACCCCTGACAACCCGAGAAGGCGTGTGGGGCCCTGCCAACGCCACTTCCTCAGCAGAAACCCGTCATGACACGGCTGCTTCGGAAGCAGACGTGGGGACACAGCCTCAGTACCCAGTCTTTTCCCTAGTTCCTGAAACTTCCCTAGGACCTTAGGAGAGTAGTAGGAGGTCACATAGCATTCCCAGTGTCACTAGAATTTTGAAGACAGAGGAAAGTGGAGGTTAGTTTGTGGCCTTTTTTTCATTTAGCCATTGCAGTCAGCTGCAGAAGTCCTGCTGACCACCTAGTCATGGACAGAGGCCCAGGACCAGTGACACCCTGTGTCCCTGTGTGTGCTAAGTTCATTCTGGGTCGCAGCCATGAAGTGTCACCAGTATCTCCTACTGTGAAGTCAGCTGTGCTCTCTGCTTTCCACTCGCTTCCACGGCTTCCGCCTCCTGCCATAAAACCAGGGAGTGTCGTGGTGCAGGCAGGCCCTGTGGCCTGCTGGGCTGAGAGGAGTCAGAGCCCCAGGGCGCCATGAAGCAGCCACTGGAAAACCCCCCGCCGCCCCCCACCCACCAGTCCTGCCCCTGCATGGAGCCCCCGTGGTTAGTAGCCCATATGATCACGTAGACCCACCCAACACACTCCTGCACACTGGCCCCGGCCCACGGCGCAGCAATGCCCTGCACGTGGATTTCACCTCACCCTTCTTTGTACCAGATGTTGAGTGACCAGCTCTGTGGCCCTGTGTCGTCAGAGGCTTGTGATTAACTGTGGCAGCAGACACAGCTTGTCCACAGCTTGGGCCAGGCTTCCCCTGTCCTCCCACCGGTCGGCTGCTTGGCAAGGCTGTTCAGGACGTGCACTTCCCCAAGTCAGCACTGAGTGGCCCAGCACCGCCTAGCCCTGCCACCCCACTGCCCTCCTGGGCCTTCTGCTGGATGGGCACCTGGGGGGTTCTGGTTTTTACTTTTTTAATGTAAGTCTGAGTCTTTGTAATTATTGAATCGTGAGAACATTTTTGAACAATTTACCTGTCAATAAAGCAGAAGACGGCAGTTTTCAAGTTGCCAGTGGTCCGTCTGGATGTGATAACGGCACCCGTGTGTCTGGGCGCCATAAGTGCCTGAGCTCCAAAAGGCAGTGGAGCTTCACCTTGCCAGCAGAAGCTATTCTGGGTAACTCACTCGGAGGTCACACAAAAGGTTGCTGTTGGTGTATTCAGCCTGAGCAGAGGGCATCCTTGGGGCAGGAGTGAAGGGTGGGAGGAAGGCGGCGTGCCTGTGAGCCCCAGCCAGGCAGCGCCAGGGCCCCAGGAGGGAGCTGCCCGGGAGGGTCTTTATGTCCACACCCATACACGCTAACCCTGCCAGCAGCCCCAAGGGACAGGATGGGGCAGGCCAGAGGCCCCAGGAAGAGGCAGGAGCTCTCGGGGAGGCCTGGGTCAGGGTGAGTGGTCCCTGGTTGAGAGGTTGCTCAGAGTCAGTTTCCCGAGTTATGCACGCAGTTGGCTTTTATTTGCCACTCACTGAGACCTAGTTGTCCTTGGTAGGATAAGGGCAGTGCCGGCCCCTGCAGAAGAGTGCGGACCGGGGAGGAGACTGCAAGCCAGGGCAGGCAGCCGAGCACCCAGCGGGGGCACTTGGGACCTTGCAGCTCTGTGCCAGGCAGCATGGCGTGGGCTGCTGCTGCAGCAAGCAGCTCCCCTGGAAGCCCAGAGCATCTCTCCTTCCATAGTCCACACCAGGGGTAGGTCCCTGCCAGCACAGTCGCATCTATGAGTGGGGTGAGCAGCGGGTGGCAGGTGATGTCCGGTCAGCTCAGGCTTACTCTCCAGTTTGCACCTGACACTAAAGAAAACTGTGGCTGAAAAGTGCCTGTGGGAGTGTCGGCCACTTTTTTAAATGCAAGATGGTAGCTGTTGGAGCACACGCGTGAACTGTGGTGGTCACTCAGCGGGACACCGCACAGCACCCAGAGTGACTCTTTCCAACCACAACACAGACGCGCCTGGCAGCATGGCGCCCTGATCTGGGTTATAGCACGTGTCCTAGTGGCTAAGCTGGGCCCTTGGGCAGAAGATTCCGAGTGGGGGCCAGGCCCTGACTGGGGATGCTGGTGACATCTCCAGCCCCAGATACTGGTTTCACTGAAGTGGTCACTGTGCCACAGTTGCAGCTGCACACACACGGTCAGGTCCTTGTCTGTCAGTGCAGTGGTACACGCTTGCACATGGGCGACCCCATATGATCTGCCTTGGCAGTGTGACGCATCCAGCAACTTGGTGCCAGGAGGGGTGCCCACCCCTTTTCCGTCCGCCCCACCAGGCATAGCCTTTGGCTCCCTCCACCCCTTGCCTCTCTCCCACCCCTCCCTCCAGCTCCTCACCCTCCCTCCACCAGAAGGCGGGTAGTCCTGGGTTCACCTTCACAGACCCCAGCCTCTGGCTGCCCAGGTGGTGACCAGTGCTGCCTCTAGCAGTAGCCAGCTAGACCCTTCCCATGTCCCCCGGTGCGACTGGGGCGCAAGACTGGGCTCCCAGTCCTCATGGGCGGGGCCAGGGGCAGCATGTCCAGGCTGAAGCAGGTGCAGGAAACACCTTTATTGAGTAAGGCCACCCTGTCCTTGGCTTCCGGAGGAGGGGGTAAGGAAGGGGAGGTTTGGGGGCTGGACGCAGGGGTGGCTAGCCCCCAGATCGACTGGGGTCGGGGAGGTTCTGGGGCCAGAGGGGTTGGGGAGCCCCAAGTTTGACTGTCAGGCGGCCGTTCAGGCCTCGGCCTCAGCCCCGGCGAACAGCGGGTTGACGAAGTAACTGTGGCTCGTGCTGTCTGCGGCCGCCTTCGGAACCAGGCTGAGCGGCCGCGGCAGGGGCTGCGGGGTGACAGGGTCAGACGGTGTTCAGGGTCCTGGCCCCAAGGAGGCCCCAGTCCACCCTCCAGCCCGCTCACCAGCTCCTCGGAGGCCTTCACATCGAACACCGGGTTGTGGAATCCGAGGGGCGCCCCGGCCGGGGCCGCCTCCTGGCGCCGCCTCCAGCTGAGTGCGTATTAGGGACGTAGCGTGAGCCCCTCGGGGCAACCCCCAGCCCCACCCCGCCACCCCGCCCCGGGTACCTGAGCCTCCCCGCGCGGCGCAGCAGCGGCGGCGCCAACAGCAGGACCAGCAGCGCCAGCAGCAGCGCAGCCGCCACGCCTCCCGCCAGCCCAGCCGCGGAACTGTCCCCGACGTGTGCGCCCGACTCCCGCATGGTCGCCTCCAGGACGCCGAGGGCCTCGCCTGCGACGGAGGGGTCGGCTCAGTCTTCCCCGCGGCGGGGCGAGGAGCGGCAGGGAGCGACCGGGCGGGCGCGGTTACCGTGCTCGGCGACGTCCGCCAGGAGGGCCCGGGCCAGCCGCCCGGCGCCGCCCGTCTCGGGCCCGGTCTCCACCAGCACCACCTGGATCTCCGTCTTGGCCTCGCGGAGCAGGGGCGAGCGTGGCACCTTGGACACGGCCACCTGCAGCCCCTGGTACTGAGGCTGGGGAGGGGGACGGGGTTGGTTTGACTCAGCCCCCCGCCCTCCCCGAGCCTGTGGGGACACTAAGGGCAGAGGCAGATAGTGGGCAGGTGGGCGGCCGCAGGGGCCCTGCTGAAGGCGCGTTCTAGGCGGAGGCGGTAGGGCTGGGGTCGGGACTCCCCTCAGCTGCCCGCGCGGCCCCATTACCAGGCCCAGGAAGGTGTCCAGTATCCTCGCCCGGTACCGCTCCAGGTCAAATGCGGGACCGTGGGTCAGCAACACAACAGCTCCTGCGGCGGGAGGGCAGGGGTCAGCGCCGTGGATCTGGACCCGGCAGGAAACTGAGGCAGGGGGCGAACGAGGTCCTCCAGGCCTTCCCAGCAAGCAGGGCCCAGCGGGGGCGCTCACCACAGAGGTCACAGCACTGCCCCTGGGGTCGGAGGGCGCCATGGCAGGCGGCCTGGGGGCAGCGGCCGCCCAGGGACTGGAGCAGATCCGCGCAGATCCACGGCTGCGCCTGGTGCGAGGGGCAGTGGTCAGCGCGGAGGGCCAGAGCGGACCGCAGCGAGAAGGGCGATGCGTCGGAGAGGCAAGCCGGCGAGAGACCGTGGGAGCGCGGCGGCCCTGTCCCGGGCACAGTCCCGACCCTCGCGCGGCCCCCGAGACTCCACTGCGGCCTCGCTCACCTCCGCGTTGCCGCAGACACAGCCCGACGGGTCCGCGCAGTCCTCGGGGCCCACGCTCAGAGTGCCCGGCCCGTGGAAGCGTAGGCGGCCCGCGCGGGACGCCAGGAAAGCAGCCAGGTCCTCGTCGCGCGTGAACGTCTGCGGGCAGCCGGGTCCCCACCGGAGCCAGCCCCAGGAAGAGACATCACCTGAGTGCTCAGACCCAACCTGCGCAGACCAGCAGGGGCGGGGGCGGGCCGGGGCGGGCCGAGGCGGGGAGAGGGGACCCGAGCCTCCCTCCCCGCAGTGCTCACCCGGCCCAGAGCCGAGATGCTGCGGACACGCACGGGGCTAGCGCCAGGGCCGAGCCCCACGCGGAAGGAGGCACTGGGCGGAAAGAAGACGTCGTCGTGGCGGCAGGGCACGCGCTCGGCGTCCACGGAGAAGAGACCAGGTGCCTCGTCCCCGGAGCGCCACAGGTGCGGGTCATGCCAGGAGAAGCGGTCAGAGTCGCCGTAGACCGCAGGGTCGCCTGAGCGGGGGCGCATCCCTGAGCTCCACGGAACAAGCTTCGCACCACACCACGCCACGCTTCTGAGCACGACCTCCCAAGCCCCGCTTCGGGACGCTTCCGCTATTCCCTAAACCCCGCCCCCGGGAGAGACGCCCTCCCTCCAGTCCTCGCCCCCTCGACACGCCTTCCCTCCGGGCCAGCCCCTGGACGCGCCTTCCTCCAGTCCCCGCCCCTAGGCACGCCCTCCCTCCAGTCCCCGCCCCTGGACACGCCTTCCCTCCAGTCCCCGCCCCTGGACACGCCTTCCCTCCAGTCCCCGCCCCTGGACACGCCTTCCCTCCAGTCCCCGCCCCTGGACACGCCTTCCCTCCAGTTTCCGCCCCTGAACACGCCCTTCCAGAGCCCCGCCCCTGCCCGACAGCCTCACCCGCGCCACAGTCCGGGTGCGAGTCCACGTCTGAGACGCCGAATCCGGCTCCTGAAGCCAGGACGAGTTCCCCATCCAGCGGCAGGAGCTGCAAGAGGCACTGGCTAAGGCGGTGCCACGCGGAGGTCCGGGCCTGCTCCGCGCCCACCCCCCGCCCAGACCCCTGGACGAGAAGCGAGCCCCTGTCCACGGAAGCGACCCAGGCGAGCTCAGGCCCGGGGTCCTCGGCCTGGCTGAGGCTGGCAGAGGAGGTGGATCTGGCCTGGGAAAGATGGGGCCGCGTGTGCAAGTCCCCGAGGCGAGCACAGCCCAGTGTCCTGTACCTGAGCTGGAGGTCTCACAGGCCAGGGGCAGAGCCTCAGCCCGGGAGCGAGACGGAGCCGTGGGGAGTCTAGGGCAGAGGTGACTCTGGCCAGGGCCTGTCGCCTCCGCCATAGCCGCCTGAGAACGTGCACAGGCCCAGGGCTCCCAGTTCAAACGTTGCCCGGCCCCTGGGGAGTCTGGTGTGTGAGGCAGGGAGGGAAGGAGGGGAGGGAGGGAGAGGCTGCATCTGGGGGGCCAGGGGTGCAGGAGGAGGCGGGGAGTGTAGCGGGGCAGTGGAGTTGCCCCTGCTGTTTCTTAGGCCTGGTGTGGGCCATGCAGCTCCCTCACCACAGAAGAGGGGCCACAGCCCAGGCCTCGGGTGTCAGCAGAAATATGGGGGTCTGACCAGCCGCCCCTCCCTCCCCGTCTCCTCCAAGTGCCAGGACCTCGGCTTCCTGCCTTCTTGCTTCTGCGCTTCTCTCTCAGGGGCTGAGGGTGAGCGCTGGGCCAGGGCAACCCTTGGTGCCAGGTTATGCGAGGCTCAGCACAGCAGGGCATGCCCATCCAGGGCAGGGCCCACTCTTCGGCCCCTCCAGGAGCGCTGCACCTGAGCAAGAGGCCAACACCCCCAGCGGCGTGAGGTCACACTTCAGTTCCGTGCACACCTGAGGGTGCGGCACTGCCAGCAGGGCAAGTCCACCCACAGATGCATAGGCGGAGCCATAGGCACAGGAATGTGTCACAGCACAAAGCGCCTCAGGAACAGGGAGGGGTTCCCAGGAGGAGACATACCAAGAACACCTTTTCTTAAAGAACGAGGGGGAAAAACATAAACGTAAAAATGCTAATAGTTGAACAGACAAGCACAGTAGGTAAGGCCAGGAGTTTGAGAGCAGCCTGGCGAGGAACATAGTGCGATTCCGTCTCTACAAAAAATTTAAAAATAAAAAGAGGATATAATTTTTAAATATAGGGCAACATTCATAATAGAAACCAAACTTAAGGCCAGGAGCTGTGGTTCATGTCTGTAATCCCAACACTTTGGAAGGCCAAAGGGGGCATATCACTTGAGCCCAGGAGTTCAAGACCAGCCTGGCCAACATAGTGAGACCCCCATCTCTACAAAAACTACAAAAATTAGCCGGGCGTGATGGCACAAGCCTGTAGTCCCAGCTACTCGTGAGGCTGAGGTGAGAGGACTGTTTGAGCCCAGGGAGGTCAAGGCTGCAGTGAGCCGTGATGGCGCCACTGCACTCCAGCCTGGGCATCAGAGTGAGACCCTGTCTCAAAAAACCAAACTTGGCCGAGCGCAGTGGCTCACGCCTGTAATCCCAGCACTTTGGGAGGCCAAGGCGGGTGGATCACGAGGTCAGGAGATCGAGACCATCCTGGCTAACTTGGTGAAACCCCGTCTCTACTAAAAATACAAAAAAATCAGCCGGGCGTGGTGGCGGGCGCCTGTAGTCCCAGCTACTCAGGAGGCTAAGGCAGGAGAATGATGTGAACCCGCGAGGCGGAGCTTGCAGTGAGCGGAGATCGCGCCCCTGCACTCCAGCCTGGGTGACAGAGCGAGACTCTGTCTCAAAAAAAAAAAAAAAAACCAAACTTAACAAAGTATTGATGAATTAACCAGTACAATATAAGAGCTCTACAGGGAACACTTTAAGATGCTAACGAGGACATGGATGACCTGAAATATTTGGAGAGGTCATCTATGCTCTTGAATGGATGGCTTGACAGCATAAGGCTGTTATTTATCCCAATCAAAATTCCTGTAGTCTCAGCTACTTGGGAGGCTGAGGCAGGAGAATCACTTGAACCCGGGAGGCAGAGGTTGCAGTGAGCAGAGATCACGCCACTGCACTCCAGCCTGGGTGACAGAGCAAGACTCTATCTAAAAAAAAAAAAAAATCCAGGGTGTTTTTTTGTTGTTGTTTGTTTTTTTGGTGGTGGTGGTGGTGGTAGCTGGTACCTGGCAAACCTATTCTACAATTTATCTGCAACAATGAGATCCACAAAGAACCTTGGAGCAGAAGTGAAGGGGATGGATATTAAGCCATCCCACAGAGCCACAGTATGGATAGTGTAGGGTCGGCAAAGCGGCCTGTGGACTTGAAGACAGGGCTCAGAGAGACCCACAATGCCCAGGCACACGCTTCCAGCAATGCTGGAAGAAAAGGGCAAGGCGGAGGGCGTTGGAAGCTGGGCTCACTCTAAGGAGAGAAACAGAGCAAGACCCCTCGCTGGCGCACATGCCCCATAGGTACGCAGTCGATTACCATTGTGACTGAGGAGCAGATGGGATTCTCAAACGAAACACAAAAAGCACAGTTCTAAGGTAAGGGGGTTTGCATTAGGTCAATTAAAATGAGGGTTTCTGTTCAGCACAGGACACTGCAGGCAAGTCCACAGTGAGCAGACTTGCAAAGCCTCCAGCCAAGACTCCCCCAACAAGAAAGCAGGCAAAGAGTAGAAATGGGAGGAAGGGCAAGGAAAAGGAAAATCGCAGGGAGCGACGCTCCCAACCAGAGAATTACGAAGTAAAGCACTCATGTGCACGGCCTGTTACTCGGGCACCATCTAGGCAGATGGACGACACTGGGAGTCAGGGGTGTGGAGGGGATGGGGGTGCTCAGGCGGCTCTGGGTGAATTCGGCCTTTGCAGGCTGGGACCCCAGGGCCACTGTCCCCTGCCCCTGCACTGTTCCCACCAGCCAATGGATGATCAATGAATGAATTATTGAATAGATGAATGAATGAATGGAGTGTTGCCTCCTTTCAAAGCCCAAGTGCTTCCAATGAGATCATGAAAGTAAGGAGGCCGGCAGGGGAGGGGAGTAGGGGGAAATCCATGCCCTGGAACCCCCACCCCGGCCTGACTCCTCTGCCCACAGATCCCTCATCAGCTCCCAGTGCCCCCCTCACTCAGGCTGCCTGGTTGCCAAGGTTATGCGTGGGCTTTGGGGGTGGGGCCATAAGGGGCAACTGTTTCCCTCTCCCTGCCCTCCTCCCATTTCCCGGGCAGGAACGTCATCATCTTGCTGTGGGTGCCCTGCCCAGTGCCTGGCGGCTTTTGGGTTAAGGTAGCTTTGGAAAACCTGAAGGAATGAATCGAGCAGCCCTGGGGTGGAAATGAGGCCCGGGATCCCCGAGGCTGCATGGGGCAGGAGTGGGCCAGGCCGAGGCCATTGAGCTGTCCCCCCCACCTGCACACGCAGGGGCCCCCAGGCCTGGACCCCACATCTGGAGCCGACACCCCGACCCAGCTCACCAGTGACCCTCACCCAGGAGTGACTGAGCTGGCAGAGGTGCAGGTGACAGGATGAGGACACAGCCCAGGAGTGACTGTGAAGGGGCTGGAAGGAAGCTTTTGCCCAGAGACTTGGCCTGTGGGCCCCACAGTCACCCTGGAAGCTGGCAGGCTGCCACTGCAATGGGACAGTGGCCACCGAGGATACTCAGCCTAGTGGGGGTGCTGTGTGCCAGTGAAGCTGTATTTACTCTTGCTGAGGTGTGAATGTCATATACTTTTCAAGTGCCAAAAAAGATTGTTCTTTTTTTCCCCAGTGATTACAAAGTATAAAAACCATTCCTTGCTCCAGCCGTAGGGGCTGCATTTGGCCTGTAACTCGCTGAACTCCACCTTAAACAAGGAAATTTGCTTATTTCTCTGGGGCCTTACCAGAGCCTTTAATACGTGATAAAGTTCCAGGCAAGTGCAGGCTGCAGCGTTTCCCAAACTTACCTGCTCATGGAACCTGCTTTCCTCCCAGTTGCCATCATTTTCTTGGAGTGTTGTGTGAAGCAGTTTGAGAAAAAGGTCCCCTAGGGCAGCAGTCCCCAACCTTTTTGGCACCAGGGACCAGTTTTGTGGAAGACAGTTCTTCCATGAATCGATGGGGGTGGGGAAGGTTTCAGGATTAAGTTGTCTCATCTCAGATGTCAGGCACTTAAGGAGTGCACACCCACCCAGGTCCCTCGCTGGCACTGACAATAGGGGTCCCTAGGAGAATCTGATCTGAAGGGTGATAGAGCGAAGGCAGGAGTGGGCTCACTTCTTGCTGGGTGGCTGCTTCCTAACAGGCCAGGGACCCGGATGGTGGTGGTGGGGGGTGTTGGGGACCCTAGTGTTCTAAAGGTGGAGCTTTAGGCACCAGGACAGGGCAAGACTTTGGGGGAAGGGCGTGGAGCGGGCACTTCCTGGGAAGACCACCCACTGCTGGGTACCAGAAGGGCTGTGGGGATGGGGCGCCTCCCACCCCTCCAAGGACACAGCCTGCCTGAGACCATGGGACCACGCTCCCCTAGGTTCTCCCCCACCCCCTGCCTCCTAGATTATTCTCCAGAGGCCAAAGTCCGAGTCCCGCAGCGCCTCCCTGCTGGTGGGGGCCGCCTTTGAGACACAGCAGTCCCTGAAGGAGCTTGGGAGACTCCGGGAACCCCCAGCCCAGTGGCGGCAGCAGCCAGGCCTTACCATGTCTGAGACGGCATGACCTTCTCTCACCAGGACTGACACCATCTGCAGGAAGAAGCTGCGTCAGCCCAGCCGGGAGCAGCCCCCACCTGGGCCACACGGTCCCGGAGGTCCAGGCCATCACCGACCCCGTCCGGGCTCCCAGGCACCTTGTCCGCCGGGAACTCGACGGCGCCGCCGGCGCACGGGGTGCGGTTCTGGCTCCAGTTGGCTGCGACCTCGAAGTCCGTGTTGGGGACCCAGAGTTTGGAGGCTGCATGGGTCAGTGCTGGGGAGGAGGCGACTGAGTACCCGCCGTTCTCGCCGGGATGTTCCCTCCTCAGGGAAGGCCACCCACCCATAGAGGGGCAGAAGGTCCGCGCGGGTCACCCGGGACGCATAGGAACCCCGTCCCCGGGGCCCAGACCCAGGCCCTGGGCCCTCCAGGCCAGACTGTGGGCGCCCTGCCCGGGTGCTCTCCGACGGACTTCTACTGTATCTGCAGAGCCCGCTCAAACGTGCCCTACAGGACGCCTGCCTAGATCGCCTCCCGGCAGTGCCCCCCTAGATCGCCTCCCGGCAGTGCCCCCCTAGATCGCCTCCCGGCAGTGCCCCCAGTTTGCCTGGCGCTGGAACAGAGGAGCGGGTTGTTAAGGATAGTGACAACGGGGCATGGAGGTGGACGGGGCAGCGCAGACTCTTCCTGGGCCTTGGAATCAGGAAGGCTTCCCGGAGAAGTCCTACCTGGGCCGGGAAGGGCTGCCACAGAGCGCACCCCGATATGAGAAGAAAGAACGGGCTGGGGGCGACGGGGCCCGGTCAGGCCGGCCCTGAACCGGGTGGGTGGGGTAGTCGCGACGGGTTTAGGGAAGGGGGCGCCAGGGACACGCGCCGGCCTGGTGTGAGGGCGGGGGAGGGCTCAGTGCTCCCTTGCGGACCGGGAAACTGAGGCAGTCTGCCAAGCCCCGCAGGCGCACACTCGCTGCTCTCGGCAGGTTCTGGGGACCGCGCTCACTTCGCAGACGGAACAACCGCGAGGGCAGGAGCCACCGGAGGCCGGGGCTGGCGGAGGCTCCCGAACCCCCTCCTCTCCTTTCCGGCGCCGCCAGATGCACTGGCCGGGCACTCGCCCGACCAGGGAGGCCAGCTGGAGTTTCACGCCCCCCACCCTCCAAAGCCCTGGCTGCCCACTCCTGGGAAGATCTTCACCCTCCAGATCTAGAGCGACCTCGGCCCTGGGTCCTGACAGACCCGCTGCCGTCCTGGGCCCTGGCCCGCACCACTGTGGCCCCGGCTCACCGCAGAGCTGCAGCCACAGCAGGACGCGGCCCAGGGCGCCCATCTCGCCTCTGCTCCTTGCGCCCGACCAGGAGACTTTGCCCCACTGGACCCACGTGACCAGGCAGGTCGGGTGGGGGCACCGGGGTCCGTTACACATTTACCTCCAGACCCGCCCAGGCCGACTCTTCAGGCCCCTGGGAGGCACCTTCTCAGCCTCTCCTTACCCGCCCCTCCAGGGCCTGAACACCTTAGGTTCTCAGGAAGAAGGGCAAGGAAGAAGGGCTTGGCGGGACTAACCTACCCCGTAAAATGGGTGTCTTGCCGGGAGGCGGAATAAAAGACCTTTGAATTCACCCCTTTCTCTGTCCTGTGTGCCGCTAGGGCTGAGCCTAGTCTGCTCACCATTGTGACTGGGTGTCCACTTCTCCACGCAGTGCCCCCCTCCCATGGGTTGCAGATGGTGGTTGGATGACAGAAGGAAGATACTGGATGGAACATGGTATGTGGATGGGATACGAGGGTGGATTGTGGATGGTGGTGGAGAGTAGTGGATGGTGAGTAGGGGACAGCTGATGGACAGCAGCATTGATGGTGCACGGTGTAGGGCATATGGATGCGTGGCAGGTGAATGGTGAATGGTTGACAGGGGGTGGATGATGAGTGATAGAGGGTGGATGGGTGATGAATGGATGGATGAGGATGGTGAGTGAAAAATGAATGAATGGCCAGGTGCGGTGGCTCATGCCTGTAATCCCAGCACTTTGGGAGGCTGAGGCGGGCGGATCACGAGGTCAGGAGATCAAGACTATCCTGGCTAACACGGTGAAACCCCATCTCTACTAAAAAAAAAAAAAAAAAAAAAAAAATTTAGCGGGGCGTGGTAGCAGGTGCCTATAGTCCCAGCTACTCGGGAGGCTGAGGCAGGAGAATGGCGTGAATCCAGGAAGAGGAGCTTGCAGTGAGCTGAAATTGCGCCACTGCACTCCAGCCTCGGCCACAGAGTGAAACTCCATCTCAAACAAACAAACAAAAAAAAAGAAAAGAAAAGAAAAGAAAAATGAATGGATGGTAATCAGGGAATGGTGGATGGAGAATGGCATAAGTGGATACATGGCCAGCAGGTAGATCATAAAGAGTGGGTGTTGGCCAGGTGCGGTGGCTCTTGCCTGTAACCCCAACACTTTGGGAGGCCAAGGCGGGCAGATCACCTGAGGTCGGGAGTTCGAGACCAGCCTGACCAACATGGAGAAACCCTATCTCTACTAAAAATACAAAATTAGCTGGGCGTGGTGGCGCACATCTGTAATCCCCACTACTCCAAAGGCTAAGGCAGGAGAATCGCTTGAACCCGGAAGGTGGAGGTTGTGGTGAGCAGAGATCACACCATTGCACTCAAGCCTGGGCAACAAGAGTGAAACGCCATCTCCAAAAAAAAAAAAAGTGGGTATTAAATGGTGGATGTTTGGTGAGTGATGAATGCTGAATGGATGGATGGTGGATGGTGAATAGGTAGATGTAGATGGATAGATGGTGGATGATGGTTGCATAAATGGTGAATTGTGGATGGAGATGGATGGATGGATGGTGGATAGTGAATAGATAGTGGATAGTGGATAATGGGTGGATAGCGGATGGTGGATGGGATAGTAAATGGAAGGGTAATGGATGGTAGATAAGTAGATAATGGATAAATGGTGGATGATGGATGGTAGGTGGATGGTGGTTGGTGGGTGGTGGATAGTGAACAAGTTAATGGAGGTGGTGAATATTGAGTGGATGGATGGGTGGCAGATGGCAGATAGTGGATGATAGATGGTGGATGGTGAATGAATGAATGGTGGATGGTGAATAGGTGGATGGCAGATGGTGGATGTGAATGGGATGGATGGGTGGTGGATGAATGGATGGCTGAATGGCTAATGGTGGATGGCAGATTGTGGGTAAGTGGATGGTGGATGGATGGATGGTGGATGGTAGATAGTGGATGAGAGATGACAGATGAATGGTGGATGGTGGATGAGTGGATGGCGAATAGGTGAATGGACACATGGATGGGAGGATGGATGGATGGTGGATGGTGGGTGACTGAATGATGGGTGGATGGTGGATGGATGGATGGTGGATGGTGGATGTGCGAATGGATGGGTGGATGGATGAATGAACGGTGGATGAGTGAATTGTGGATGATGGATGAATGGATGGTGGATATGTGGATGGGTAGATGGATGGATGAATAGATGGATGGTGGAGAAAGGATGGTGGATGAGTGAATGGTGAATGTGTGGATGGCTGGTGGATGAATGGATGGATGGTAGGTGGTAGATGGGTGGATGGTGAATGTGTGGATGGATAGATGGTGAATGGATGGATAGTGGGAGTGGGTGGTGGATGGATGAATGGTAGATAGATGGATGGTGGACGTATGCATGAATAGATGGTGGGTAAATGAATGGTGAATGAGTGGGTGGTAGATGGATGGGTGGTGAATGAGTGGATGATGGATAGGTGAATGGATGAATGGAGGATGGGTGAATGATGGATGGATAAGTGGGTAGATTGGTGGATAGAAGGATGTTGGATGACGGATGGTAGATAGATGGAAGGTAATGGTGGATGGTGAATGACGGATGGATGGGTGGTGCGTTATGAATGGTGGATGATGGGTGGTGGATTGACAGAGGATAGTATTTTGTAGAAGGACAGTTGATCAATAGACAGATGATGGATGGTAGATGAAAGTAGATAGTTGGCCGGGCGCAGTGGCTCACTCCTGTAACCCAGCACTTTAGGAGGCTGAGGATGGAGGATTATTTGAAGTCAGGAGTTCAAGACCAGCACGGACAACATGGTGAAACCTTGTCTCTACTAAAAATACAAAAATTAGCCGAATGTGATGGTGCACGCTTGTAATCCCAACTACTCAGGAGGCTGGGGCCGAATTGCTTCAACCCGGGAGGTGGAGGTTGCAGTGAGCCGAGATTGTGCCACTCCACTCCAGCCTGGGCGACAGAGTGAGACTCTGTCAAAAAAAAAAAAAAGATGGTTGATTGGTTAATTGTGAATGGTGAGTGGGTAAGTGTATGGATGGTAGCTCACAGATGGTGAATGTCATTGGTGGATAGATGGATAGAAGAGTGATTGTGGAAGAATGATTGATGGATGGTAGTTGAATAAAGGAGAATGGGGGAAGGGCAGATGGTGGCAAAATGAATCATGGTTGCATAGTGGATGGTTGACGGGTGAAACAGAAATTGTAGCTGTTGATGGATGTGTACGTATGGATAGTTTGCTGCAATGGATGGTGGGTGAGAGAAAGTTGTGGATTTTGGATGGTGAAAGGTTGTAGATGGATGTTGGACAAGACCAAATGGAGGGATGGATTGATGGTGGATGAATAATGGGGAATGAATTTTAGATGATGTGTGAATGGATAGTAGGTAGAGAGATAGTAGGTAGGTGGATGAGAGTACAGGAGTTACTGGATATAAATAAATGGGTGGGTGGACAGAGCATGGTGGATGAATTGTGAATGAATGTGGGCTAGGTGATGGATACATGATTGATAGGGGGTTGGGGGAATGGGTCTGCAGTGGATGCTTGCATCTGCATCATACACGTTGGAATGGCTGGGTGGTGAGTGAATGGAGGATGGATTTGTGGGTGATGGGAGGCAGAGAGGTAGAAAGATGAACAGCAAATAGATTGTCCATGATGTTTGGATGATTTGGTGATGGGGAGATGGGTTTCTGGGAGGGTGGTGAATTGGTCATTAGGGGATTACTGGTGGAGAGATGGATGGTGTGCCTTGTGGATTGGGGAGACACTGGTTGTGGCTGATGGAAGGGGAGAATGGTGGATGGTTACACTGGGTTCCAATGGCAGGATGGTTGATGAGTGACTAGGGGAGGGTGCAGGAAGGGTGGATGGTGGAGGTGGGTATGTAGGCAGAGGACTGAGGGTGAAAGGGAAACTACTCAGTCTTGGAGACTTCTAGGACCTTCCACCCTCCAGGCCATCCTGCTGTTTCCTGCACCCCCACCCTTCACCTGCAGACCCTGCCATGAGCACCCCTTTGCTTGGCCTGGTATTTGCTTCTTTCATGAGTGACAGGCTACATCTGGGGAGGAAGGAGCTGCCACTGGGGGGAGCTCTGCTTCTTTTTGTGTCCCAGGTGGGCGCCTTGCCTCAACATCTCTAATACCACCACTGTTGCCCCTTACCCTGGAAGGATCACCTTGAGCAGAGGCCCCGGCGCTCAGCGGCTCTGCGGTGTTGGCCCAGCCTAGGACGGGGAGGGTAGGTCCTCGTGGTCCTGGAGTTTGGCCGGCCCCTTGCTGGACTCACAGGTCCTCAATCAGGAACAAACAGGATATTCTGGGGTCACATCTGTTTTGCCCCTTGTCTTGCTTCTCAGTGGGAAGGAGGCAGTTTGATTGATTGGGCTGCGTTGGGCTTCACCTCTGAGTGTCTGGCTCTGCCCCCCATCCCCACCTCCATCATAAATGCAGAGAGCCAGGTGAGGCTCAGCAAACTTCACCCCTGGGGCTCAGGGCCACAGTCAAGCCTGAAAGGGCCCAGAGGCTGGGGCTACTTCTCCTCATGGTGGGGCCTCAGGGGAGTGCAGAGGGCTGGATGGCCAGGACTTGGAGCAGCAATGGAGTGTCTTTGACCAATGCTGCCCCACCTGGGCAGGCCATTCCTAGATTGTGCTGTGTGGAGAGGGTAGTGAGGCCACTTGGCTTCCTAGTCAGGGGAGGCTTCCTGAAGGAGGTGGCATTAAAATGAGACAGGAAGGATGAGATCACAGCTGCAGCCACAGTGAGGAGGTTGAATTGAAGGTGGCAGACCAGAGTGGGCTGGGGCTGGCGGGGTGGGGTACTGGGATCCATCTCTCTTACCCTGAGTAGCAGCTGGAGGTGGGTCCAGCAGTCAGAGGGTGGCCCAGTGGGTTCACACGAGACAGCAGATAGGCACCAGGGCACTGGGCAGACAAGCGGTACCGGAACGACTCACATGCAGAGATGTGAGTTGAGGAATGCCTGAGACCACACTGCAGGTGCCATGTGTGCACAGAAAGCCCTTGAGCATATGCACAGGTGCCCCTGGTACTCAGGCACACGTGGGGGCACACGCTTGCAAATGGCCCAGAACCTCAGCAGGGAGTCGGAGAAATGCAAAGCCCCAGAGTTTTCTCCAATGAACAGAACCTCTCACGGCCCAACTGCTTCAGCTAAGGCTGCATCTAGAGGCTGTGTCAGTCATTCGGTCCCTGTGTCTGCCTCCGTTATGGCTGGCGGCCCTCCTGTGTGGGTTTCCCTGTGTGCACACCTGGCAAGGAAGGTGTCTTGGGAGAGTGAGACTCACCACCTCCTTGACCAGGCCATGGCAGCAGGGTCCCAGTGAGGTCTGATTGGTTCCTGTCTCCAACTCTGCACCAATTACTGTAGCCCGAGGTTGCTGTGCTCTGATTGGCCAGCCTGGCTCACAGCCTCCCCTGAGGTGTGGGGGCAGCAAGAGTGACAACCCTGCCTCCTGCACATGGCAGGGCCAGGGAAAAGGTGGGGTGGGTCTGGGACATTAGCAAGCCAGGGGAAGAGCCCACCAAGACCTCGAGACAGGAACATGAGGGAGGCTTTGAGGGAGCCAAGAAGACCCACTGCGGTGGCTGGTGCCTGTGGTCCCAGCGCCCCAGAGGCTGAGGCAGGAGGACTGCTTGAGCCCAGGAATTTGAAGCTGCAGTGAACTGCGATTACCCCAGCCTGGGCAACAGAGCAAGACCTCATGTATTTTTTTTTTTTTTTTTTTTTAAAGGAAGGCGGCTGGGCATAGTGGCTCACACCTGTAATCCCAGCACTTTGGGAGGCCAAGGCAGGCAGATCACCTGAGATCAGGAGTTTGAGATCAGTCTGGCCAACATGGTGAAACCCTGTCTCTACTAAAAATACAAAAATTAGCCGGGCTTGGTGATGGGCGCCTGTAATCCCAGCTACTCGGGAGGCTGAGGCAGGAGATTTGTTGGAACCCAGGAGGCAGAGGTTGCAGTGAGCCGAGCTTGTGCCACAGCACTCCAGCCTGGGCGACAGAGCGAGATCTGTCTCACAAAAAAGGAAGGCAAGAGGCAGGAGAGAAGGGAAGAGAGAGCAGGTGAGGCCAGGGGGCTTGCTGAGAGCAGCTGGTGCTGGGATGGGTTGGATATAACTCAGAGGGAAGCCCAGGAGGGTGTGGACCAGGGGTCTCCACCTCGCTTGGATGGGGCTGGGCCTGCTGCCTGTCTGCTGGGGTGCGGGACAGGCGGGGCCCCCCTGGTGGCCTCTAGCAGTGGTGAGACAAGTCCTGGGCCCCGTCCAGGACTTCCAATGCTGTCTGAAGCTGCGCAATTCACTTCACCTCCATTCCATTCGTCACCTGCAGAGCGAGGGTGGCAGTGCCCATCTCACAGGGCACAGGGGCCCAGTGCCCCTTCAGGCTGTAGCCCTGGCCTGTGGGGGTGGGGTAGGGGAGCAGGAGCACCAGGAGACGAGAGCTCAACCCTGGAGGCACCGTTGGTGGCTTCTCCATCCATGGACAATGGGAGGAGGAGGACATCAGGGTGTTGGGGAGCTGAGGGTCTCAGGAGTACCAGCTGGGAAGCTGCCCCTGAGTGACTTGCTTCAACCCCACCCCAGGTGGGGAGGGCTCTGCAAGACCCAGACCAGGGTCCAGCCACTGTGCTGCCTCCACCTCCACTCCTCCTTCTGCACGGAGGGTTAATCTGCCCCTGCCCCTGCGCTGTATGGAGGGGAAGGTTGTCAGGTGTTCGCCGGCCTCTGGGTCAAGAGGAGCCCCCGCTGGCAGTCAAGGTCACTGACTTGGCACTCAAAAACCCTTACTGTCCCTCATTGGGCAGAGTCCCCACGAAGTTGGCCGGACCAGGACACGAGTGGCTGTGACCCGGGCTGGGTATGTGGAGCCTGGGCGTGGCTGGTGGAGAGCAGTTACCCAGCACGAGGTGACCAGCGAGAGCTGTGCCAAGCAGGCCGCCTGAGATGGAGCTGGGCCCATGGGTGCTGAGGAATGGCTGGGACCACACTGCAGGTGCACAGAAGGCCCTTGAGCATATGCACAGGTGCCCCCGGCCCTCAGGCACACATGGGGACACACGCTTGCAAATGGCTCAGAACCTCAGCAGGGAGTGGGAGAACTGTGGAGCCCCAAGTGCCACAGGGGCCAGGGAGGTGGCGGGAGCCAGTGCCGGTGCCGGCAGTCCTCCGAGCTGAGTGGCTGTAGGCGAGGGTGCAGGGCCCAGCCAGGGAGGGCACAGCCACCCTCCCCAAGGTCCAAGGTCCCTCGCAGGAGTGCTTCCTGTGGGCGATGGCCTGTCCATGTGGAGTGCTCACATGTGGCCTCTCGGGTGGACACCAGCATCATCTCCCTTTGACATGAAGCAGAGGCGCTGGGTATGCGCTCGTGTGAGCTGCGCCCCTGGCCCCTAGACCCCGCCCAGCAGGTGCCAGCCCTCTTTCTGCCCTGTCCCCAGATCTGGGCCCCTTTGGCTCGCCGGGGTCTGGGCAGGGGGTTCTGAGCTCTGCCCTGGGAGGCTGACCCTGGAGCCTGGGGGTCCCTGGGGACTGAGCCCACTGAAAGCTGTGGTCTGAGTGGAGGAAGTAGGTTGGGACAGCCCCACAGGCGTCCTTCCCCTCCACCTTTAACTTCTAATCAAGTAACTCCGCACAGGACCGAGTCCCCCGAGCAGCACTGAGGCACTGAAAGGATCCAGACGCCAGGCCTGGTCTCCAGCCTCCAGGTGATCTGTGGCTGCAGGGTCAAGACAGAGGCTTTGACGATGACCTTGAAAATTAAAAAAATTTTAAAAAATTAAAAGCATAGGCAGGCTGGGCGTGGTGGCTCACACCTGTGATCCCAGCACTTCGGGAGGCTGAGGCAGGCGTATCATGAGGTCAGGAGATGGAGACCATCCTGGCTAACACGGTGAAACCCCGTCTCTACTGAAAATACAAAAAGTTAGCAGGGCGTGGTGGCGGGCGCCTGTAGTCCCAGCTGCTTGGAGGCTGAGGCAGGAGAATGGCGTAAACCCAGGAGCTTGCAGTGAGCCAAGATAGCGCCACCGCACTCCAGCCCGGGCGACAGAGCGAGACTTTGTCAAATAAATAAATAAATAAAAGCATGGCAGTGCAGACACCTCTCCTGCACAGCCCTTTGGTTCTTCTGGTCTTTTAACAAGAAATTGCTGATTTTAGGGTTAGATTATATAACTGCTCATTTTCAGGAAACTGAAAACCCCCTGGACTTCAATTCACAATCAAAGTTCTAGGCTGCCACCCATGTGGCTCCACTGGTGTCCTGCAGGGCTTGTGGCCCGGTCCAAGTGCCGCTGTCTCCCAAAGGCCTGCAGGGCAGCGTGGGGAGGGTGTGCTGCCCGATCCAGCCCAGCAGCCGAGCCCCGGCCTCCTCCCCAGGCCTTGCTTTCCTTATCGAAACTCCAGGTCACCAGCCTCCCACCAAGCACTGTCCACCTTCAGTCCAGACTCTGCCCTGGTTCAGTTGCCTGGTTGGCTCCCGGGTGTGGGGGCTGCTGCAGGGCAGAGCCAGGGCCACGGGGGAGCTGTGGCTGAGGGGTCTGAGTGCATGCCTCCCTGCTCCGCACCGCTCCCATTCCAGCATCGCTCATCTGGGCCAGAACAGAGCAGCCCCCTGAGCTGAGGGGAGGCAGGCGAGGGCCACAACCCCCTCCTTCCCTAGGCCTAGATAGTGACACCCCTGGTTCCCAACTCCCTGCAAGAGTTGGGCTGCCCCTAGCAGGACGGAGCCACGTGATGGCCTGGTGTGCACCTGAGGGCCGGACTCAGTCCCTCCATCCCCCTTGAGGTCTGGACGTCAGGCTGGAGGTAGGGAATCCCTGCCCAAGGAGCAGCTCAGAAGCTCCCACTCCTCCCCCCGGTCGTTTCTTGCTGCATGACCTGAGGCCGGCACTGCAGATGTCCCCGCTAGCGCCCTCAGCCCAGGCCAGGCCAGCAGGTCTTGGGGTTTGCCGTCCATCTACTCTCCTGTAGGACTCCCAGAGGGTGCAAGAACCCAGGTCGGGTGCAGGGGCGCAAGCCTGTAATCCCAGCACTTTGAGAGGCCGAGACGGGGGGATCACCTGAGCTCAGGAGGTCAGGACCACCCTGGGCAACATGGCAAAACCCCGTCTCTACTAAAAATACAAAAATCAGCCCGGCATGGTGGCATGCACCCGTGGTCCCAGCTACTCAGGAGACTGAGGTGGGAGGATCACTCGAGCCTGAGAGGTTGAGGCTGCAGTGAGCCGAGATCACACCACTGCACTCTAGCCTGGGTGACAGGGAGAGACCCTGTCTCAAAAAAAAAAAAAAAAAAGGGAGGTCAAGGCGGGCGATCACCAGAGGTCGCAAGTTTGAGATCAGCCTGACCAACAGGTAGAAACCCCGTCTGTAATCCCAGCTATTCGGGAGGCTGAGGCAGGAGAATCGCTTGAAGCCGGGTGGCGGAGGTTGTGGTGAGTCGAGATCGCGCCACTGCACTCCAGCCTGGGCGAGAAGAGCGAAACTCTGTCTCAAAAACAGAAAAAAAAAAAAAAAAAAGGATCCAGTTTCTGTAATCCTCAAGCCAGCCCCCTCCAGCTGACACTCCCCGTTCGCCGGCACGTGGTGCTGGCTGTCCTCGCCGTGCTATCCCTGGCCCAGCTCACACTTGCGGTCAGCGGTGCACCTGCCTGGTCTCCATCGGTGTCCTGGTGTCCTCAAGGCTGCAGTAGGACCCTGGGCTTGAGGGCACAGGGAAGATGGATGGAGCACAGGGAAGATGGACGGAGCACAGGGAAGATGGATGGAGCACAGGGAAGATGGATGGAGCACAGGCCCCCACCACATGGGTGTGAAGATTTGGAACCCCCAGATGGAAGGACCGGTAAGGCTGTCCTGGGGCAGCTCCCGGGAGCCAAGGTACCACAGGCTCCCCGTCGTGTGTGGGGTGAAGGCTGCCAGTCCCAGGAGGATTCCAGCGCCCCACTACTGCCACCAGCCAGGGCACAGCAGGGGTGGTGTGGGCCTGCAGAGAGGGCGGGGCTGGTGCTGGGCGGGCATGGGACCCTCAGGAGAGGCCCCGAGACCTTGAGGGAGGACCCTGGGGAGTGCTCCTAGGACTACTCCTTCCTGCTCAGTGGGCCACACGTGGGGGGCCAGATGTGGGGGGCCACGTCTGTTTTGGATGTGGCCCCAAGCAGTGCCCTGAAGGATGGGGAGGGACTGAGCAGGGCGCTGTGGTGGCTGCAGCGGACCCTGGGAGAAGCAGGACAGTGGGGGAGGGCTGAGTGGGTCTCCCCATCTGATAATTTTGGGGGAACTCGAGGGAGATGCAGAGCTTCCTGCTACCAGGCCTGACCCAAACAACTTCCTGGAGAAATGGAAGGCAGGCCACAGTGGCAGTGGCGCCCAGGAGCCCTTAACTCTGCCACGAGCAGCTGCTGAAGGACACTGCCCAGACCCGGCATGGCAGCACTGGTGTCACTCCTTATTAACCATCCTGTTTCAGTGGAAGGAGGTGCTGTTCTTCCAATGTACAGAGGAGGAAACTGAGGCTCGAAGGCTTCAAAGTCCCACGAAGTGGTGGAGCGGACGCTGACCCCAGGCCTGTGGGTCCAGCATGCCCTTTCCACCATGCCAGATGGCGGGCACGTGTCCGGGTAGGAGGTCAGAGCTCCGCCTTATATACTCTGGACCAAGCCACAGACCTGTGAGCCTGGCCCCCGGGATTCCCTTCAGGTCAGAGGCTGCAGGCAAAACTGTAAGCAAAGTGGGCCCCTTGCTGAGAATTACAAAGAATTTCAAGATGGTGACAGAGGGCAGCGACCCAAGCATAGGCCTCTGGCCACACAGGTCTTGGCCCAGTGGCCATCCCGGGCCCAGCCACTGAGAGGACAGCCGCGGGGTCCGGCAGGAGGGAGGGCCACTCACCTGGGGCCCAGCCTGCAAGAGACGGTGTGATCAGAAACTGAGACTCCATCATCAGATTTATTTTCCTCTAATAAGACAGTTTAGCATCTCCGAGTTTTGCATTCTACAGTCTTACAAACTTTAGTTATTAGCATCAGAAACACAAAAACATTGCAAGACCTCAAAACACAAATAAATACCAAATAAAACCACACATAGTATACAATAAACAAAAAGATAAAACAGTAATGCTATCAGAAAGTCAGGCATGTTGCCAACTCACAGTAACAACATGATTATTGCTGGGCAATCACTGACGGTCTTTTTGTTTTTTTCTTAGAAGAGCGGAAAACAGGACCCGAATCACTGGTCACAGAATCACTTGGACTGTCAAGATGTGTCCTCACAGCAAGCGGCTACTACAGACGCAATTTTTAAAACAGGCAGATTAAAAAGATAGGGTCGAGTGAGAGACTGGCCTTCTTTGGTCTTTGTTTTTGGGTAACAGAACTGAACACAGAGGCACCGGCAGAGGAGGGTTGCAAATCGGCAGATGCTGTGCAGCGTCTACACTGCCCTCCACACTCCACACACCTTCTCCTACGGGCATTTCTTAGAGAAATCACCGGACATCATGCCAGCTTGTGTGTTTTCCAATTAAGTCACTGAATTTGCTGTTGGAGGGGGTATCTTACTTGTCTGAGGGGACTAAGTTGTCAAAACCAATCATCGCCTAATTACAGGAGTGGTGCAGCGATCCTGGACTTCTAGCATCTTTTCACGGTGAGTTCACAAGACAGACTAGACACAGTGCAGCAGGAGAAATGAAATGCAGGCTCTGCTTGGCCACCGGGGCCTCCTCCCCCGCACAGCTGCCAGCCCAGAGGCGGCCGAGGCTTCACACGTCTGCCCTGCAGCCACACGTGGGGCACACCTGGGTCAGCTGGAGAACGCCCTTGCAGAGAGCTGCGGGCCCCGCCTCACACCGCCTGCTGGCCCGGCTCCCTGATGCCACCATGCCTGTGACCATCAACACCAGCCTGGACGAGGCAGCAATAATGACCAGGCAGCCTGCCCACACTGACCTCACCTGGCCTGGGCCCCGGTGGACACATTCTACTTTGGAGAAAACAGAGCTACTGAGATTTGCAAACGGAAAACAGAACAATGGTCATGGGCTGAGAAGTAGATTTGGGTGACAGACCCTCATTCATCTCACAGACACAAAAGCAAAGGGGCTCCCAGCACTCTCCCTAGCTCTCCTGCAGTCTACTAAGTAAAGATCTGCACTAAATTTTTTTAAAAACAGTATTTTACAGTTCTGCTGGAGCCCTTTTGACACACAAATTACCCCCAGTACAGGCAGGAGTCTGGCAGGGCTGGGGATTGAGCAAGGGGCCCGCAAGGGGAGTCTGCGCCTGCCCAACCCTGCGATGGCCCTCGGAGACAGTGGCACTGCCACCCTGCTGGGGCTGTGCACAGGGTAACAGTCCGCACGCCAATCCTCCCTGTGCAGGGGAGAAAGGAGGTGTCAGCCCAGCTGTTGGGATCAGCGTACTCCCCGGCCCTCCCTTGAGTTGACAAGGAATGGCCCCACTAGGGACAGAACGGTTGTTTAAGGACCCATCCAGACCACTCTTCCTTTGTCTGACATCACCTCTGGCTGAAGGATGTGGGTCCACCATGGTGACTACCACCAGACACCATCAAGCAAAAGGGGTGCTGGAATGTGACGCTGGCATGGCCGACATCCATGGGACATGTGGCCCCTGGCCCAGGGTGACTGAGGACCCTGGAGCAGGCTGAGATGGTCTGGGAGGCAGCTGGTTGTCCCAGGGACTGTGCCTGGAACTGCATCCTCACCGAGCTGGGCCACACGGGGTTGTGGGGAAGCCTCCTGCCACAGCCAGTGCAGTGAGAGCCCTGGCAGGCGGTGGGCCTGTGGGGCCCGGGCCAAGGAAGTGACCCAAAGAGCAGGAGCCCCAGTCCGCCACGCCACGGCTCCCAGTACGCCACGCCACGGCTCCCCGGCACCACAGGCCAAGAAGGGCATGGGGGATGGGACAGGAAAGGAGAGGCAGAAGCAGCTGCCTGAGCAAAGGGCTCCCTGTTCAACTGACTGTTGTGGCATCAAAGGGACACAGGTGCTGTCCCTCGGCAGAGGCTGCTCTGGGGACGAAGGGGTGACAGAATGGGGCTGCAACCTGGCTCTTGAGGGCCCCCTCTGCCCAGCTGCACAGGGAACACACATCTGCAAGTCCATGCCTTTGCCCAGGGCTCCAGTGAGGCTTGCGCTCAGGGGACAGCACCACTTTCATGCTTGACGGCTCGTAGAATTGACACAAATACTGACCTGGCCGCCTGTGTGTCACCAGAGCACGGCGAGTTGAAAAGCCCAGCACACGTCAGGGCCTACTCAGGCTCCCTCCAGCCCAGCTGGAGCTGGCATGTCTAGTCCCAAAGCCAGGGCCCTACGGGCTCCCACTTCCACACTCACTGAGCCGCCCAACCCTGCGGGAAAGGCCCTACTCCCAGCCTGGCCCCCATATTATCAAAGACACACCCCAACTTCTAGCTCTGCAGGCTCTGCTGGACAAGCCCTAGAACCAGAGGGTCAGGCTTCCAGGCCTGGCTGCGGCTTGCACGTGGCTCAGTGCAGTCACAAGAGCCAATGCCCTTCATGTGAGCCGGGCCCAGGCCAGCCGCCCAGCATGCCCGGCAGCAGGGAGCAGCCCGAACCACGGTGTCCTGGAGAAACTGCTCAAGGCGAGGGAAGAGGGGACGGTGTTTTGTTACGAAGGTGACGGGGAAGCAGACTGGCTTAATTCATGCACAAAGGACTCAGTTGGTTTCTGTCAAGTACTGAACAGTTCTGTCTTGCTGGGAGTTTGGTCACTTTTGGTAAATAAGCAGCACCCCCAAGCACACAGTGTGCGCCCCTGTTTCATGCTTGCTGCCAGGGCCCTGTGACATGGGGAGGGCCGACCACTGCCCGAGGGGCCACTGGGCCTCAGCTGCAGGGAGACCATGGCCTCAGGCTGGCTCAGGTGGCGAGCGCCAAGTGAGGGTGCCCAGGGGTTGAGGGTGGAGCAGCACAAGGCTTGCCCACTGCTGGGAGAGGGGACGCCGTCCCAGGCTGCTGCCCCCCGTGCTGAGTACATGAGAGGAAGACACACTCAGAACAGAGACCCCAATACAACCAAACACAAGGACAAAGCGTGTGACATGGGCCATCCCATCCTCAAGGACCCCCGTCACTCAGGTTACATCTGTGGGACCCTTGGGTGGGGTCCCATGGCGTCCCCACAGGAGCATCTGCCTGGGAAGGGCTACTGGAGACGTCCCAGCGACATGCACTGCTGCTTCCGGGGACCACACCAGGACTTCAACGCAGAGGGGAGGAAACGGTTCTTACCAGACCAAGATGTTGCATAACCTTAATCTAATATTGTACATTTTGTGAAGGGGAAGTTGCAGGGATGTCCCTGTTGTTAACCCCGACCTCAGGAAAACTACCTGAGGGCAGGCAGGGGACAGGCCTGAGGTGGGGGACACCTTGAAGGAACAGTGGTTTTCCGCAGCTTCTGCAGGAAGTCCTTGCTTTATGAGCTCCCTCATGGGGCAGAACCAAGGATGCTCATTCCCCCAAAGCAATCCCAGGAAAGCAGGGAAAGGAAAGGCAGATAAGAACAACGGAGCGCTTCGCCCGCGAAGGGCACGGCAGGCCCCTCATGGGAGCTCGGGGCACAGGGGTGCGACGGAGGGCACTTCCAGCAGGCACTGGGGCGAAGGCACACCCAGGACAGATGGCAGCACCAGAGACAGGTGGGCCACCGGGCACCCACCAAGCTGTCCCCGCGTGGCCACGGGGAGAGCCGAGGCAGGCAGTCTGACGTGCACGGCCCAGCTGGCCAATTGTGGGCGCGGCTTGTGGGCAAGTGGCACAGGTGTGGCGGTTCGCACACATTGGTTTTGCCTAAGAAGCACCCGTCGCGTGTAGCACCCATCAGTGGTAAGAGCACCAGGAAGCGTGGTGCATAGCAAAAGGGGTGCAGGGGCCGGGCTCCAGGCTTCTAATCACAGTTGGACACTGAGAGACAGTAAACAGTGAGTTGAGAAAACGCCGTCCGGGCAGGCGCAGGCTGGGACGACGGGCCCTGTGGCCACCCTTCCCGCCAAGGTGGTGGTCACGAGTGCCCGTCGGTCAGCCTGGGCAGGCCCCCGAGCAGCGGTCTCTGGAATGCTCAGAGGGTTCTGCTTCGGGCTGTGGGGGTGCCCACTGCCCCAGTGGGGACACGGAGAGGCTCGGCTTCTGTTCCACACCTGCCTCCCTCAGGGTGGGACCAGGCCATACTTGGACCAGGCGGCTCACTCGTGGGGCCTAGAGATTTGGAATCTGTGGTAATTAAGCAGCAGAGGCTCCAGAAGCCGACGGTGGAGCCTGGCTTCCCCTCAGCAGGTGTGGAGGTGTCTGAGGGCCCTTGTAGAGACAAAGATCTAGTGGTGGAGAGAAAAGTCTGGTTAAACTAGCACTTTCTAGAATTATGCTCAACGCAAACCCAGGGTGGAGAAGCAGCATGTCACATCTAAGGCACATGTACCGTATGCCACCAGCTCTATGCGCAATGTTGCTTTCGGAGACCGTTGACGGCATGCAGCAAGATGACAGGATGGAGAAACACACCTGCGGGCCTCCCTCAGCAGTCACCCGCCCACCCCTGACATGGAGACCGAAGGCCGGTGCTGTCAGCAACAGAGAGCTCGTCCGAACACAGGGGGCAGAATCCAAACACCTACAGGATTTTGTTTAGAACTCCAAAGTTCAACGGATGCCCTATTTTAGGGTGAAAACAATTATAAATCTGAAAATGATGCACAGCATCCATGAGCGAGGCTCCGTTCAGAATTGTGAAGTCGTGTCATTAACTACGACAGATATTGAAGGTTTACATTTCTAACGAGAAATAACAACAGGTTGAATATTCTCTTTCCTATCACAAGTGATAACCAGTGTTTGATATTTTATATTTTCTTCCAAGAAATATCAGTCTATCAGCGTTTTAAAATAAAATGTTTGCAGTAACAATTATTTGTAGAACTTTAAATTAAAAATGATTCTGAATTTAGAGACTTTCAAAAAAAAGACCTAGGTATACTTCGGGGTCTTCTGACAAACAAATTATTAAAACAGAGACCAGATGAGGCCTTAAAAATAGACAATATACTGTATTTGAAACAAAATTGCACTCTTGAATTTTAGAAAGAAGATATCAGAATTGCATTACTATTTCATAAATTCTCCTTTTACTTAACATGCTGACATGTCCAGCCATCCCCACATGTGTGTGTGTGTGTGTGTGTGTGTTTTTGGTGCTCAAGTTTAAGGAAGAAAAATCATGTTTCTTTTGTTTAGCATATGTGTTTTCCACCTTCATTAACTAGATCTTTAAAAATGAAAATGAAAACCTTCTCTGACAGCAATATTTATCTCGCTGAAGGATAAATAATTCTTCAGAGTGAAGTGTGGCTAGTCTATTATAAAACGTGTCACGTGTGCTCACGCGTGGCTCCTCCCGCCGGCACGCGTCCGCCTTCTGCCGCTTCCTCCGTCCCACAAGGTCCTTTTCTGAGTGCGAGGACCTCGGTGAAGACAGACCGGTTCAAATCCCCCAGAGGAGTTGCCTTCTGCTCAATCCACCTCCCCAGCTACTCATCAGGGATCGGGCAGATCCGAAGTATCCACTATGACTTTAATAAAAATTGTATCATCTTTAATATATGTCCCATTTTCTAGAACCGTCTGGGCCACAAAGACTGGGCAGCCAGAGGCGATATTCATCTCTCCAGTGGGCTTCTTGAAGCTGCTGCTGTTGGGGTCGGGCTTGAACGCATCTCCCAAATGCCGCCGAGAGGACCCCTGATCCATCAGCATGAGTGTCACTTTCTGCTTAAATGGCCAAGGAAGCAGGGCATCATATTCTCCACGCATGATGACAAAAAACAGCGACAGGTGCGTCCCCTTTCCCATCCCGTCCCCGTTCAGGTAGACCCTGGCGCACATCTTATAGCCAAAGTAGCCAGTGTAGAAAGGCTGGCTGTAAAGGGACAGGGTCTTCCCCATGACAGCCTCCTGCTTCCGCCGCTTGTAGTCACGAATCTTCCAGATGAGCACACCGTTGTAGCTGGCGGTCTCCAGGACCTGGAAGCGGAGGTCCATGTCGGCCAGGCGGATGTCGTGCACACTCAGCATCTGGTCATGCCGGCTCAGCTGGGACTCCAGCAGGCCTGCCACAGGTGAGGAGGGATTTGATGAATGAGACAGGTGAACGTCAGAAAGGTTAGGAAAGCAAAGCTGCACCAGCACTTTTTATTTTATTTCATTTTTTTGAGACGGAGTCTCACTCTGTTGCCCAGGCTGGAGTGCGGTGGCGTAATCTCGGCTGACTGCAACCTCTGCCTCCCAGGTTCAAGCGATTCTCCTGCCTCAGACTCCTGAGCTGCTGGGATTACAGGCGCCTGCCACCATGTTTGGCTAATTTTTGTATTTTTAGTAGGGACAGGGTTTCACCATGTTGGCCAGGCTGGTCTTGAACTCCTGACCTGAGGTGATCCACCTGAGGTCTCCCAAAAGTGCTGGGATTACAGGCATGAGCCACCGCATCTGGCCCTTTTTTTTCTTTTTGAGACGGAGTCTCTTGTCACCCAGGCTGGAGTGCAGTGGCCGGATCTCAGCTCACTGCAAGCTCCACCTCATGGGTTCACGCCATTCTCCTGCCTCAGCCTCCAGAGTAGCTGGGACTACAGGTGCCCGCCACCATGCCCGGCTAATTTTTTGTATTTTTAGTAGAGACGGGGTTTCACTGTGTTAGCCAGGATGGTCTCAATCTCCTGACCTCGTGATCTGCCCGCCTCGGCCTCCCAAAGTGCTGGGATTACAGGTGTGAGCCACCGTGCCCAGCCTCATTTTTTAATTTTTAAAGAGGCAAGGTCTCGCTCTGCTGCTCAGGATGGCATCAAACTCCTGAGCTTAAGTAATCCTCCCACCTCAGCCTCCCAAAGCACTGGGACTATAGGCCACACCACCATGCCCAGTCACACCAGCATCTGAAACAATATAAAAATGACTGTGGTTTCTGGGGGTAACACCAGCAAAACTGTGTAGACAGATGTCCTGAGGCCACTGCCTCCCAGGGAAGAACCCAGGTCCCTGCCCCAGTTCTACCACCGCTCTCATGCCCACAGCCCTGTCTGCACACATTACTAGGCACAGCCTGCTGAGAGGGGATGTCCTGGGCGGGTGACCTGCCTGTGTGTCACAGGACACCTCACTGCAGGGTCCAGGACAGAGCGCTCCGACTCCACTGTGGCTTCCTGGGAAGCCTGCTGGTGGGAGCCCCTGGGAGCGGGAGACAGCTGTGCTCTCCCCACCCCTCCCACCAGCCTCAGCGCCTGCAGGCGGCCTCTGCTCTCTCGGAGGCGAAGCTGCTCCCCTCTCCTCCAACCTCATCCTCTGCCTGCTTCATCCGGCCCCGACATGCCGTGGTAATCTGTGTTCCTTTCTGCCATTAATCCTCTTCATGTAAATATTCCCAATACTCTTTCAGTCCCCAAAGCCATAGGCCCACATCTGCTTGTGGAATCAGAAACATGCTGGCAGAGCGCAGTGGGACTGCTGCCCCCTGGCCCTTAGGAGTCAGGTCTGTGGCGCCCCGACCAGCAGGGCCTGGCCATGTGCACCTGGGCCTGTCCTGCGGGTCAAACTGTGGCCAGTCTCTCCCAGGAGGGCTTTGTAGCTTCCCGTGGCTGCAGCTGCCCCTACTCTCTACACTACACAGGGCCTCACACGGAGGGAACAAGCCTGCGTGGAAACGTTTGTCTTTGCTGGGGGACTTTCAGCAGGAAAGTCATCACACCTCTGCGTGTTACCCATAATTGGAAAGAACTGTTCTAAGGCACATGTACCTAACATAGCCCTCATCCCACGGACCCTGCCCCAGCAGTCCCCCGGGGCTCAGATGCACACTGCTGGCCCGGCCCCGGCCCCTGCCTCACCTGTGTTCCGAGCCACTTGCCCCGCGCTCTTGTCCACGCTCTCCAGCTCAGTCACGCGGTTCTGGAGGGACTCCACGCTGCTCTTCATGCTGTCTGCTTCCTCCCAGTTCTGCCGGAAGGGCCGGATCTCCTTGTCGAGCTCCTTCAGTTTCTCTGCTTGGCTGTCTATCACTCGCTTCCAAACCAAAGGTGTTAAAAACCAAAACATGGTTAGGACTTGGACAATGCTGCACCGCCTCCCATCAAATACAGACGGGCTAGGAGCAGAACAGTCACAGAGGCCTGCCACCCGCGGCTCTGACTCCAGGAGCGGGGCTCTGCATCGGCCCTCCTGGGAGCTCCCTGGGAACAAGTGCTTGTGCCGGCAGGGAGCCCTCGAGGTGACGTGAAGCCAGATGGAAGAAAACAACAGGAGACACTCCACTGCGCCAGCTTGCTTTGTCGACAGAGCCACTAGGAAAGCGAAGTGACGGCTGGCAAGTGTTCAGAAGACCAGGGGAGAGGTCTCCGCTGTCTCTGGGGCAGGCAGCAGCTCATGCTTCTGCTGCCCACAGCCCCTGCCCAGGCTTCCCCGTTTCACAGCAGCACTGGTGCCACCTGCCCGCCCGTTTCTCACACGCCCACACCCTGGCGTCAGTCAACCCACACCAGCAATCTTGTCAGTCACCTAGATCCAACCTCACCCTCACACTCCCACGTGTTCCTCCCAGCTCTTCTCCCAGGCCACAGCACCTGTGTGGGGCCACAAGGCTCCCATGGACATCTCTTCTGCAGCTCTCGTATACCTCGGGGGCCATAGGTATGGAGGGTCCCCGCTTCCCAGAGAAACCTCACCCCTGTAAGTGCAGGTCCCACGGGGCAGGTGGCCCTGCATGGCTGCCACAGGGTCTCAGGTTTAGGATGCCAGAATTGTGCCTATGTGCCCTCATCTTCCCTTGGAACATCTAAAGACCTCCTACCCTGCTGCTGGGTCTGGGGCAGCACAGCCCTGTCTCTGCGGCTGCTGGGGGTGCCCCAGAACGACCCCAGGGTTCCAGGAGAAGAATCTCACTCCTCAGACTCCTCCCACCTGGATGGTGGCAGGAAAGGGCCCCAAGCCATGTCCTCAGGCCCTGGGTGAAACCCAGTGGGCCGATGCTGCAGACACAGGGCTCTTCCCCCACTGGCTCCACACCCAGGCTGCCAGGCCCCAGCGAGGGAGGCAGGAACGCAGAAACCCTGCCCCGAACACATGAGGCTGCCGGCAACCAGGCCTGACTTTATGCTACTTCATTTAACTAATTCAGAAAGCCCTTTCCCAAAACACACAGGTCGCTCGTATTTGTCACTACTTGGAGGCGTGGGAGCCGTACTCCGCCCTGGTGGCCCAGTCTGTGTTAAGGGGCTGGAATGCCCACCTGTGAGATGAAGCCAGGGACTTAAAGGGTTTTCACTTCAAAAAAGGATGTGCATTTTCAAGCAGCTTGTGAGGGCTGGAGAGTTTAGTGCTCAGTGCAGCTGTGGAATGACTGAGCCACCTCACAAGCTGCGGCCACACCGGGTGCTCACGGGGCGGGTCCCAGGGCCCCTGAATTCACTTCTCCTTTTGGAAGTCTATTTTTAAACATCTAAGTTTCAGCACCTTTGCTGGCTGTTATTAACCACGAAGACACAAACATGACAGGTTTGGGGGGCTTTTTGGGTATAAAAGCAGCGTTATTCTTCCTGTTCTTTCCAAGAAACATGATGTTAGTTAACCTCTAAAAAGTAAGGATAATTTCTCTAACAAACACCTCTTTCCACTGTCATTGTCGCTTTAAACTGACACTGTCACTGCCCCTTTATTTTACACAATCGTACATGCTCAGAAGGATATCTAATTAGCTCACCAAGTCTATTTGCTGCGGGACAATACCATTGACGACACTGAACATCCACATCACACAGCTCCTCTAGTGAGCACCAGGAGCCTCTGGCATCTCCACCTTCTGATACCGTGCACTGAGCCTGGCAGGTGCTCGTCAGTTGCAGGGGAAAGTTAATGAAAACCTGATCAACAGAAGTCTGAGAGATGCCCTTTGGAACTTAGCAAATCCCAAAATGAAGCATGAGTCCCAGGCAGGGTGGCCCAGGACAAGCTGTGCCTCACGCTAAGCCTCAGGCCCCTGAGGTTAAGAGTGGGATGGCGCCCAGCCACCACTCCCCCGTGATGGTGCTACGCATCGAGGTGCCTGACCTCGAGCACAGAACGAGAGTCTCCAGCAAGGACTCCCCCGCACAGCAGGGGCCCCCAAGTCAGGAACACACAACATGCATGCACCGCATGCATAGACCAGCACGACTAAAGAAAAGGCGTCTCCATGAGCAGCAAGGGAACTCGGGCTATTTTTAAAACAGGCCCTTCATCTGTATCAATGGCACCATTTCAAAGCAGAACGCAGAGTCACATCAAGTGTTCTCTAAAACACAGCAAATGTGATTTCATCCTCAAAGACGGTCTACACTCAGCCACTGCAGTTTCTATAAAAATAAATCTCAAGTGCAGGTGTGGAATTGTACAGAAAAAGGACTCCAACACAGAGCTGAAGAGACAGACGGCACTCCACATCAACAATCCAAATCAGAAGGTTTGCCTTCAGGGAGCATCAGCCCATGAGCCTCACACACTTGCACGCCAGGGCTGCAACCGCGTCACCTGCTGTGAGGCCCCACTCTCAGGCTGCCGGGACCCTGGCACGCAAGCCCGGCACTGTGAGAAGCCTGGTGGTGCCTGCAGCCTGAGTGAGGGCTGCATGGATGGATGTCCCTCCCTTCTGTCCCAGCACCTGCTGCTCCGCATGTGCCCTGTGGACCCCCGACTACAAGAACCACCAGTTCATCTAGTCCACTGACACCAGAAACCTGGGTCATGCTCACACCTATGCTCTTTTCTTTTTTTTTTTTTGTTTTTGAGACAGAGTCTTATTCTGTCGCCCAGGCCAGAGTGCAATGGTACGATTTTTGCTCACTGCAACCTCTGCTTCCCGGGTTCACGCGATTCTCTTGCCTCAGCCTCCTGAGTAGCTGGGATTACAGATGCCTGCCACTGCACCCGGCTAATTTTTCTATTTTTAGTAGAGACGAGGTTTTGCCATCTTGGCCAGGCTGGTCTCGAACTCCTGACCTCGTGATCCACCCACATCAGCCTCCCAAAGTGCTGGGAATATGAGCGTGAGCCACAGTGCCCAGCCTAGGCTGTCTTCTTAATAAAGAAAAACAGGATATTTAAGAAGTAAAATATTAAGAACTCATTATTCCCTGGGCATGCAAAATCAAAGACACTCTCGAATTCCACTCCTTGACCCCCTACCTGCACCCCCACTGCCACAGCCAGGCCATCGGGCCCTCTGTACTTTGACTCCCGCCATCACCAGGACTTTAGGGTCTACTGGAGAATTAGACAAGGAAGAAAGAAGAAGACCCCAAGTGACGTGTGTCCTCATTGCCTAGGTGGTCCACAGACATCGCTGGAGGAGTGCCTGGAGCTGGCCAGGAAGAGAAGCAGGAGAAAAAGACATCTGTGCAGCAGCAGGGAGCCTCTCAAGGAACAACAAGCCGGTCCACTTTAGCGCGGGGAGTGGGGCGAAGCTGGGAAGGTGACGGGTGGCCAGTCACAGAGGTTTTCTGGGCCACAGTAAGATTTTACAATAAACTCTTCCTGGGGCAACCGGAAGGGCACTGAGGATGAACAGTGGGGAACACGGCTAGGCCGGGCTGCCGCTCAAGAGGGTGGGCGGGGCCTGCAGCAGCAGAGGGATGGCCTGGCCCGGTGCAGCTCCCACACGGCCAGCACCTCTGGCCATCAGAAGGCTTTCAATCAGCATTTCCTGAGGACGGACAGCGCAGAATCCTCCTGGCTAAAGACCACCAACCCCACAGTCGTCCCAAAGGTAACACTGAATTTCCCCTTTCAAAAAAACACACAGTTGGAAGGACCTTCTGTTTAGACCACACCTGCTCAAAGGGTCACATGGAGAAGAGTTTTCACAGGTTTCAGGCGGGGCCATGTCCCTGCACTCAGGGGAATCAGACACGGGCAGCCTGCTCTGAGTCCCTTCTCTAAACACAACCTGCTGCCTGCCACGCCCAGCCTCCTGTGGGGAAGAGGCGGGCGCGTCATTGTCTCCTACTCGTCACAAGTCAAGGGACACTGACCGCTGCCATCACCACTCCATCCTAACTTCTCCAGCCTTGGCGACTTGGTTTCCCCTTTCTTTCTGACTTATGCTTCATTGGTTCATCCAATCACAAAAGTTTTCAAGTAGAAATCACGTACCGTAGAGTGATTAAACTCGACTAAAAAGTAAAGTAAATGAGAATGCCTGACTGGAAGGGGAGAAACTGAAGAGGAACACAGAGGAAAGCTGAGGTTTGGGATGGGGCGTTGATACATCACTGCGTATATTCTAACTTTTTGTTGTAAATGAATCCAGTACTTGTGCATTCTTCCTTCTGTTGTGGCTATTTTAAGAGGTGATTTCCCTGTCCTTTCCAGTGCCTCTCTGAGCCCCAGGTCAACCACAGCAATGATCTCGTGAATAGCCAGAGCTGCTTGCCAGGGAGTGCAGGTGTGGGCGGGCCACAGGGTGGCCAGGGCCCTGCAGCAGTGGCCTGACCAGTCGCCTTGGCCAGTCTGATGACCGACACATCGCTGGGCCCTTGGCAAAACGCTGGGGGCTTCCAGCAGGAGGCTTGATGTTTTAAGAAACATTGTACTTTATGTGGCTTGATTTAATGCTAATGACTGGTGCCTTTTTTAATACAATATAATGTTTCATTGTGTTTTCTCCTTTTCTCTCTGGGTAACTACAAAGTATAATAAAAAAGAAATTAATTTAATAAATCCCTATGCAATTCAAGTCACTATGACTCATCTCCAATGTCAAAAATTGGAGAAAAGGCATTCTCAAAGATGCCATGACTCTGTGCTATTAGAAGTATTTTCTCTTCCAGATAATCTAGGGCCACACTGTAAGTACAGGCCCTTGAGTGACATGAGTGATTCTTCCACAGTTTGTGACACACACATGAGAATTACTATCACAAATGCACACGAGTAAGTGAATGTGCAGAGAGCATCTACAATGTTCATCTATTAACAAGCACCTCACAGACACCTGTGACAACAGAAGACAGGAGGAGCAACATTTCATCAGTCCCCTTTATATCATCGCTTCTATTCAGGGCGGCAAAGGTTCACTGGTTTGTTCTTCAGGAGGTGCCTGTGGATCTCCACAGTGAAGCCCAGCGGGTGAGCGCGTGTCACCAGACGCTCACAGCAGAGCTTGTGACACAGCACCACACCTCACTGCAGGAAGTGAGGCTTTGCACACAGCCACTACTCACCAACCATAGGAAATCTTAAACAAGAGAAACAACTAATTTAAAAAATACAGGCTTCGCATCTTATTTCTCCAACAGTAGATCAAAGGCATGGAAGAGCGGTGGAGGCTTGCTCTCCAGAGAAAAGGCAGTAAGAAAACGCTGACCTGCAGCTTCCCAGGCCGGGCCTGTGCTAGCCCAGCTGCCTTTTCTAAGCCTTCGCTTAGGCCAGAGACATCAGTTGCCTTTCTGCTTGCAAAGGTCAAGGACGCAGCTCAAGCAGTTTGCTAAGCCCTGAAGGGGAACACAGGCAAGCTCCTCTACCCTTTGATCTGGCCACAGTCCTAAGATCCTTACCTGTAAATGAAGGATTTTGGATTCATTATTTCGAAGCATTTCCTTTTGTCTCTCAATTTCAATTTCAAAGCTACATATCTGATTGTGCAAACTTTGTATGCTCTTGTTTTTTTCTACACTTTCATTCTGCAACAAGGAAACCTAAAAAAGAAATTCTTTAATTAATGTAACCAAAAGTGGTTTTCATATTAATTAACAACGATACAAATTAAATTTTCACAAGATAGGCCTTCTGTTAGCTTACTGACGGTTTCAGAAGAAAAGAATCCCTTCACACAGAAAGTGGTAGTCCTGGTACTTTTCTTTCTTTCTTTCTTTCTTTCCCTCTAGAGACAGGGTCTTGCTCTGTCCGCAGGCTGGAGTGCAGTGGTGCAATCACAGCTCATTGCAGCCTTGACCTCCTGGGCTCAAGTGATCCTCCCACTTCAGCCTCTTGAGTAGCTAGGCCTACAGGTACATGCCACCACCATGTCTGGTTAGGCTTTAAAAACAATTTTTTTTTTAGAGCTGGGGTCTTGCTATGTTGCCCAGGCTGGTCTCAAACTCCTGGCCTAAAGTGATCCTCCTACCTCAGCCTCTCAAAGGGTTGGGATTAGAGGTGTAAGTCACCACACCCAGCCAGTCCTAATTTAATAGGGAATCCTATAAACAGTGTTTCTCAGAATCTCTTCCAGTAATTAGGGTGAGGCAAAGTGCAGCAGCTGATTGAATTTCAGAATAAATGAGATGCTTTTTCAAGTTTTTGCTAAAAACTAGTATATCTTTTACCTGAGTATTTTTCAACTGTTGACCAGGAAACATAGTAAGAAACAGATGCTTATGTACCACCCCATTTATACCAACGTGTGTGGGTATCCCTGAAAACAGACGTCATAAAGCCGTACTTGCCCTAATAATTTACAATGCACCCTGATATTTTTTCTTTTATTCCATTTCATTTAAGAAAATACTAGTCCCTGAAGAACATTATGCTAAGTGAAATAAGCCAAGCACAGAAAGGCAAACAGTATGTACTCTCATTTAGACGTGGGATCTAAAAAAGTCAGGCTCACAGAAGCAGGGAATGGTGGTTACCGGGGCTGGTGGAGGTGGGTGGTGGGGTGGGCTTGCGGAGCTGCTGGGCAGAGGGCACACAGCCTCAGGTAGACAGAAGGACGGATGTTTTTGAGCCCACTGAACAGCATGGTGACCGATTCATACTAACACGTGTTTCAAGACTGCTGGGGGAGCAGATTTTAAATGAAGTGATGTGATGGATATGTTAATTAGCTCGATTTAATTATTCCACAATGTGTATGTATATATACCAAAACATTACACTGTACCCCATAAACAATGCTGGTCACAACCTACTAAATTATTTCACATCCACCCAGGGGCCACACCCTGCAGTTTCAACAGCTGTGCCAACATAATGACAGCGTGATGAGAATACAAAAAATTACATGGGTGCTGCACCCTTGGGGCCAGTCTGCTCCCCCTCAACACGGGCAGGCAGAACTGACACCTGAGGATACCCTTCCACAGAAGCACAGAAGAGCCTCTACAACCCACGTCAGCCGAAGGGAAGGCCTGCTGAGTGAGCATTTCCAACCCCACCTCTGACCTTTCCAAAATCTTTCTGAAAGATAATTAGCTCCCAAAGACAAATTAACATCTGGTCTCAAAGATGAAAGTTCAAGGGTAACTCCTACAAGGCTTTCTTCCTCCCAAGATTTTTACAAAGGGCATCTTGACCCCCCCATCTACCAACGGGTGTCTCTGTCTATCCATTGGGGTGGTGGTCTCCACCCCAGAAGACCCTAAGCTCTGTGCCAGATCTGATGCGTGCCTCTCCAACGACGTACACTCTAAAACCACCAATGCCTGCGGACCAATGGTCACAAAGGTGACGGCCTGAGGGCATCTCGGCACAACATCAGATGTGATACAGAGTTGACTCCTGATGCCGTCCATCTAAAGGATAACCAGCCTAAAGATGGGTGTCCTTTTCATATTCGGCACCGTTGGCCAAGTCAAGAGACATCTTTTGAAGCAATCACTATCTTATTTTAAAACAAGTATGTATTTACTAAGGAATACAAAACCTGCAATGTCTCATGGGCAAAATATAACCTCACTTTCCTAGGATTTTACTCCGCAAAACTCGGCTTTCCTTCCTTCCTTGCCTCATACGTCCACGAACTCCTACAAGCGGTCAACCTGCACGAATGTGGAGCAGGCCATATGCAGCATCGCGTGGTGGTTGTGTCCCTCTGAAAGTAACAATTCATTCATTTCCATCTGTCAAACACGGGACAGAATTCTCAGACTCTTTATTCTCATATCCCTGCAAAAAGATGACATGTATGCCAACTCTTTCGACAAAAATCTCAGTAATGTCTCCAAAACATTGTCAATAGGCCAGCTGTGATTGCTCACATGTGTAGTCTCAGCACTTTGGAAGGCTGAGGCAGACGGACCTCCTGAGCCCAAGGAATTGAAGACCAGCCTGGACAACAACATGGCAAAACCCCATCTCTACAAAAAAAAAAAAAAAAAAAACACACAAAAATTAGCCAGGTGTGGTGCAAACGCCTACAGTCCCAGCTACTGGGGAGGCTAGGTGCAACCACTTGAGCCCGGGAGGTCAAGGCTGCAATGAGCCATAACTGCGCCACTGCTCTCCAACAAATCTAGCAGTTGAGTATGAGCAGAAGCAACTTACAGCAATGAACACATGTCATGTCACACTAAACTCAACTTCTTTCACTTTAGGCCTTCCCTTATTTAAACTATTTATTTATTTATTCAATCAAAGAATCCAACTCCCAGGTCCTGCAGATCACCGCTTCCACTCCTCTAGCAGGGAGATGCCGTAGGCACAGGAAAGTCCACCTGGCAGGTGTGTTTCCAAGGAGCCGGCAAAACAGCCGCCCAGGAGGTCCGAGGCTCTTTGCACTGAGAACATCCTTTACTCCAGCCCACTTTGGTGGGGGTGCTTTACATTTCCCCTCCATTTAAGCTTTCTTAAAACATAAAATGGGTGTTTTTAAGTCCAGATTTTGCAGTTTTTCTTTAGTTTGACTATGAATGTGAGGAATGGTCTGTTTTTTTTTTTTTTGGAGACAAGTCTCACTCTGTCACCCAGGCTGGAGTGCAGTGGTGAGATCTTGGCTCACTGCAACCTCTGCCTCCC
>NW_012116488.1:2880622-2881253 GCF_000951035.1 Colobus angolensis palliatus
CCAGCTCAAACATTCTATTTTCTAAGACCGATGAACAAAATAACCTAAGAAATTCCAACTGAATAATTCTACAATAAGATATAAATTCCCACTGTAAGTAAACATAAAATCTCTGCTCTTTGTCCAGCCTTTGCTTTTGGACCTAGTGAAGGGCACCATGCACATTCTCGTGAGCACAATGAGAATGTGCAGAGCCAAGGCTTGGCTGGCCTGACAACAGAGCGGGGGTTTGCTCTGATGGGCAGAGTCCGGGAGACATCAGTCCTTCGGCAGCGTCGCACAGCTGTGCATCCTGCACTCTCGGGGCTTCCACCGTGACTTGGCTGGAGATAGTTTAAACACATGAGGCCTTCACAGAGTGAGAAACTGCTGCACTGTGTGTGGGCGGGCTGCTCTGGTATGTCCTGGGGTTTCCAATGATGCAAACCATTCACTTTCAGTGGGGAAAAGAGCACAGAATGGAAAGGAAGGAGTCGAATCCTCACAGGGACTCGGCCTTGAAAGGCTGCCAGATGACAGCACAGTCCACAACCATCTTGCTGGATAACCACGTGCTGCAGACCTGTTCAACTACTGTGTATCTAACTCAGTGGTAACATTCTTTTTTTTTTTTTTTTTTGAGACAGTCTCC
>NW_012116488.1:2881754-2890438 GCF_000951035.1 Colobus angolensis palliatus
CTCGCCCGGCTAGTTTTTTGTATTTTTTAGTAGAGATGGGGTTTCACCGTGTTAGCCAGGATGGTCTCGATCTCCTGACCTCGTGATCCACCCACCGTGGACTCCCCAAGTGCTGGGATTACAGGGGTGAGCCACCACGCCCGGCCCACAAAGCCTATCCTTAAATTGAAACGAAGAACCTTCTAAATGAGAAACATAGCATCTATGAGAGGTAAGAAGCCTTGTGATCTATGCCTACAATTTTAAAAAGAAACAAAATGCCAGCTTCAAAAAGAGGAAAAAAGATTCCTAGGTAAACCACCATTGAACTCAGAGCAAATGCTCTATGCTCACAGGAAGATCTCCAGGATTCTGCAAATATGAGTTCTGCATTGCTGCCTATCAGCATTGTTCTTCTCCGTGTGTGTGCACAGGACGCCAATCCTTCCACTGCTTCTCAACCTCAGCTCAAGCATTCAGATGAAAAACTCTCTTAAGGCAGATTAAAGGGAAATCTTTCGATTTAAAATTTTAGACTCCTTGCAGTATATTTACATTTTAAATTGCTGGGATTTAACACTGGAAACAAGACATTTAAATCTTTACGAAACTCAAATGTCAACTCCACTGGCTGTTCTAATTCACCTTAGTGTCCTCCTACTACAAGTTCTCAATAGATGTTTGTTGAATATTGAATTAAGTTTATATTTTTGTAATTAAGCCACAATGGTAGATCTTACAATAACTTCTTCTCTATCAATCCTTAGAGGTTTTCATCTTCTCATGATAAGAAGAAGGCCCCGCTGAGCTGAACATCACAGAACAAACTCTACTGAGAACCAGCATTATTGCAGGAAGGTGCTTGCTCCTGCACCTACAGGCCTGCAATGAAGGTCTCTCAAGAACAGCATAGGGGCTGGGCGCGGTGGCTCACACCTGTAATCCCAGCACTTTGGGAGGCTGAGGTGGGCAGATCACCTGAGGTCGGGAGTTTGAGACCAGCCTGACTGACATGGCAAAACTCCGTTTCTACAAAAATACAAAAATTAGCTGGGTATGTTGGTGCGCACCTGTAATACCAGCTACTCGGGAGGTTGAGGCAGGAGAATTGCTTGAACCCGGGAGGCAGAGGTTGCAGTGAACCGAGATCGCGCCATTGCACTCCAGCCTGGGCTACAAGAGCAAAACTCTGTCTCAAAAAAAAAAAGAAAGAAACAAAAAATAGCAGGGGAGAGTGAGTCTTTTCAGGAAGTGGTCCCATCTATGTGGAGAGCGCACCAAGTTTCGCAAGGTGTCAAATGACAAAATCAATTGTAATTATATCAAATTATTTTCTCCTGTTTGTCTCTTGTAAAAGACACAGAAGTGTAACACATTTAGAGGGGTAACCACTCAGGTCAGGGCTGGCAAACTTGTTCTATAAAGAGCCAAGTAGTCAATATCTCAAGCTGTACAGTCCCCACAATCTCTTAACTCTGCTGCTTTCGAGTAAAAGAAGCCACAGACAACACAGAGCGAGTAAGGATGGCTGTCTTCCAATAAAACTTTGCTTACAAAAAAAAAACAGCAGGGTGGGGACTGGGCATCTGATCATCTCTGTGCTGGATGGATGCTAAAATAATCACAACGTGACTGACTTTAAAAAAGCACTTCACACTTGTTTGGCAATTAAAAAACAAAGAACAAAAATAAAACACCGTCATTTATAAGCTCAAGAACACACAGAGTTTTTTTTGACACTCCCTTGATATGGTTTCTTTTATCCAAAACCCATTAATAACTATAAAAAGGTTCTGTCTTTAAATAATCTGATGAGATGATATAAATCCCACAGCAGCAGGAAAGTGTGCAGCCCACCTTCTTTTCGAGCGAGTTGCTCCACTCCTTCAGCAGGTTGACGTGCTGCACGGCGGAGCTGGCCTCGTGGGCCTTGATCTGCTGGTTTGTCCCCTGCGAGAGCAAAGATGTGAGGCATTCAGCAAACCTCGCTGCATTTCAAAGGGCAGAAAGGCTAACATACAACCCTAAAAGCAGCACTAAACACAGAGAGGGGAGACCTATTTGCATCAAGTGAACAGGGAATCTCTGCGCCTAAGGAGGGCTGTGCTCAGGGCCACCTGGCTACTGCGTGCAGGTGAGGAGGCCAGCACCCTGCAATGCCACAGTGAGCATCTCAGGGTTATCTCCTCATCCCTCCAGCTCATCTCAAGTGGCTTCTTAGCAAGGGTTGACACTTGTAATATCAAGAAATTAAATTTTAAACTCATTATTGATCTATTATAAACTATTTTTCTCATTAAAATATAGTATTAAGTGGAAAATGTTTAGATACCCATAGTTGTGGTGAGATACTGCCACAACTTTACTAGACAACAGTCTAGTAAACATGTAAGCAAAGTAGGATTCAAAAGAATTCACTAAAGTATTCATTTATTAGTTCAAATACACTGTATCCAAAGATGTATTGCTCTTCACCATTCCAGTATTCTTAGAAAAGTTACATACAAAACAAATACAATCTACAGAGTACATAAGATGTAGACCATTTTAGAGTCAGGAATAAGCACACGTAATTGTACTTCATATATTTAAGGAAATAATTTGTCTGAAATATAATTTGTTTTGCTATTAGAAAATTAAGAAGCCACAGAAAGCATTTTAATGATCTCCAAAACATATACTCTGTACATAGAATATTCATATATATATGTTGATATAAGTGTTGCAATATATAAACATATATATACACATACACAGAGAGAATGAATGATACTACGTACGACAGAACAGGGGAGGCTCAGTCTTGTTAGAGACTAAAGCAAAGGAAGGCACAGTCATTCTTACTCTTTGGCTGTTCTCTTCCTCAGAAAATACTAAGATGCCAATCTCTCTGTACTGACTTCATAATAATGTATTGGTGCTACATAAAATATAAAATACTTTAATTGTAACATATACTGCCTCTTGATAGTTTTAAGATACATGTATTTAAATGAAAACTTGGTTCCATTCACTAGCAACCTCAGATGTGTTAAAAAATAAACAACAACAAAACACCAGATGCAGATTTCTCACACTACATGTGTGGCAGCAACAGAGACGCCCTCCCCACACTGTTCTCTGGGAGGTATGCTCTCTAGGAGCTGTGCTCCATTTTGCGTCTGTCCCCAGCTGGGGTCAGAGTCAGCACAGACATGTATATCAAATGCATTTATGGATACACACGTGTGTGATCATTATGGCTGTGTACTGACACACACGCTGTTGAAACTATGCTGTTTGATATTCGCTTAGATTCAGGTAACAGCTAAAATTTCCGTAACAATCTATCTGAAAACCCCACCAAACGTCAAGCCTATCTGTTGCATCACTAGCTGGTTTTGGATGCAGTACTTCTCGTAATGTATTAACTTCCACCTCAGCACAGTGTCTCCCTGAGGTCTCAAAACACCACCAACTGGAAAGCGAGCATCCCGCCTGCTGCACGTGGCTTTCGTCACCCATGCAACAGGGTGTTTCAGTTTCATGACGAAGAATAAGGAGTCCAGAGCTTGCATGTTAAAATGTTAATATAATAACTTTCTCTCATGGCAGAATGTCAGTGACTGGGAAGGACAAATGTCGGATACTGACCTGAAAAACGCAGCCATAGCGCTTAAAACTACAGGTGCTGGGGGCATTGACACACTCTGACAAGTGTGCACTCAACTGCAACGGGAAAGAGACGTGAGTTGTGGCACAAACGTTTGCATGAAAATGTTCAAACATATTAGGGCACAGATAGCATCTGGGCTGTACTATTAAGAATGGTGTTTATCGCTACAGGTGTGTATATATCATCTCTGCCTAGACTTCTATGCAGTAAATATACGGTCTAGTCACGTGTATACACATATACGCCAATATACAAGAATACATTTACTATAACATTTCTTAAACTTGCAGTTTCTTTAGAAGAAATTGTTCAAAATGTGACATGCCATCTGTAGTGCCAGAATTTAAAAAAGAAAGAAAAAACATAAACTGAAATGCACATTTAAAGACCATAAACAAAAATTGCATGAAAACACAAAAAAATAGAAAGCATTCAGAATGCAACTGGGTCACACACCTAATATACGGTACACAAAAATAAATATATTTTCAAAGTAAGCTTACACAATGTACCATTACTCATAATACTTGAGATAAGTGCAGATGAGTTTTTCCTTCAACTGAAAAGACTTTTTCCCTCTGTAAGGGCCAGAAACTCAGGTAGCTTTTCAAAGACCTCTAAGATCAGTCTAGCAATATAATCTTAATACTGTCACCTCTAATTGATGGCAGGAAATTTAGGTGGGGCTGGGAGCAGATAACTCATTTTGCAAGAAAAAAGTCCCTTGCTCAGCTCAAATGCTGGTGAGTTATCAAATAAAAAGCACTTATGATGCCCTAACAAGAGAAAAGGGAATGGAAAAGATTACATTTTAAGGAGTTAGGCTAATACAAATGAGGTATAGTTTGGTCTTTGTTTTTTTTATCATGCCCCAAGACTGAGCAGAAGTTTTGTCTTTTATTGAAGAAATTCCCATCAGGAAACTCTAGGGATAGACCTTCTTCACAGAAAACAGACTCTTCTTGGGAGGATGGGTGTGTGGATGCAGCAGCTGGGAAGGTGTCTTTCTGTGTGCCAGCACGCACGTGTTCCCAAGGCTCACAAAGCACGTCCTCCTGGAGGATGCAGCTAAGTTCTACAACTTCTCAGTCTACCAGGACAAAGGCGGTCCTTCCCTCTAGGTGGATATTTACAACAGAGGGGAAAATGGATCCCTGCTGCGAAAGCTAAGGAGGAGGGGCAGGGACTGAGGGGCCCATGCGGCCACTGCTAGGGTTAACCTTCAAGTAAGGTCTCAGAGCCAGGGCGGAGTCAAGGCAGTAGGAACCTGGCAGCCTGACGCCCTTGCTGCTCCTCGGAACCCAGATCGGCTGTCCCTGCAGGAAGTGCCCACAAGGCGCATGACAGGTGACTGGCAGGGAAACGCAGTGTGAAGACTGCGCAGAACAAGGTTAATTTAAAAACTTAGAATGTATTCTTCCAGTGTCATTACTGCAATAACAAACCTGCATGTCAACACTATTACATGTTAAACCAGGGACACACTGGGCTTGATGTATGTTATTTTCAGTGTACTAGAGTAAATTCGGTGTTGGACCTTTTTCTAAATTGGTTTTATTATCAGTATTCTCAGTCTTAGGGAATCTACAGGAGCTCTGGAATAGGGGCAGGAATGCAGGAATAATCTATAGCTCAACAGCATCTTTCATCAGAAACCCAACAGAGATGCAGGTTTAACAATGTTTTAAAAAAATTAATTATTGGCTGGGCGCGGTGGCTCACGCCTGTAATTCCAGCACTTTGGGAGGCCGAGGTGGGCAGATCACGAGGTCAGGAGATCGAGACCATCCTGACGAACACGGTGAAACCCCGTCTCTACTGAAAATACAAAAAAATTAGCCGGGCGTGGTGGCAGGTGCCTGTAGTCCCAGCTTCTAGGGAGGCTGAGGCAGGAGAATGGCATTAACCCGGGAGGTGGTGGAGCTTGCAGTGAGCAGAGATCACGCCACTGCACTCCAGCCTGGGCAACAGAGCGAGACTCCGTCTCAAAAAAGAAAAATAAATAAATAAAAATAAATAATAAAAATAAAAATAAAATAAATAAATAAATTATTGGCTGGGCGCAGTGGCTCATGCCTGTAATCCCAGCACTTTAGGAGGCTGAGGCGGGCAGATCACGAGGTCAGAAGATCGAGACTATCCTGGCTAACACAGTGAAACCCCGTCTCTACTAAAAAATACAAAAAACTAGCCGGGCGAGGTGGCGGGCGCCTGTAGTCCCAGCTACTTGGGAGGCTGAGGCAGGAGAATGGCGTAAACCCAGGAGGCGGAGCTTGCAGTGAGCTGAGATCCGGCCACTGCACTTCAGCCTGGGCGACAGAGCGAGACTCCGTTTCAAAAAAAAAAAAAAAAAATTTACATGTATTTTTCCCTAGTTCCTCCCAGGGGCACATTCAGGGCCCAGAGGCCACTGTCATCAGGCGAGACTGTGCTCTGACCCTCAGCTTCAAGGTCCCGGGAGGGCACACCTTGGGGGAGAGTGGCTCTCTGGGCCCTCTTCCACCCCGAGTCCCTGGTCCTAGCCCCACATGGGCCCTCTTGCTCAGTCAGGGGCATGCGAGGCTGGTTCTCCCTGCTGCTACCCTGTATCTATTAATAAAATTTCAGTCTGTTGAAAAATGCTGAGGTGAGCAGGTGAGCCGGCTCCTTAGATCAGGATACCACACATCCAAGGAGCCCAGGGTAGCCCCAGATGACTCCCAGAATACGAACTAAAGGAGCTCCAGGTAAGGACAGATGCAGAAACATTAAGAATCCCTGAAATTTTCCCAACTGGACATATCCTGATCAAGTGAAGTCAACGCAAAATCTACCTATCTCAAAGAAAGAGTGCCAAGGGCAATGTGAGACGTGCAACCCTTGGGGGAGGCCACACAGGGGCCCCTCTGGTGGCCCTAAAATGTGGGAGCTGTCCTCCACACAGAATGTGCGAGCAAAATGGTTCTGAAGTGTCTCTAATTCATGTTCTTGAGATAATCTAACAGCAATTACTATTCTATAGAGTTAAAATTGCTTTAAAAATCCCTTGTCACCTTTGCTTGTACTGTATATAAAATATTCCCATTTTCTTAACGCTTCACAATCTTTGCTCTGAATTTACCACACTGTAGTTTTGTTTTGTTTTGTTTTTGAGATGGAGTTTTGCTCTTGTTGCCCAGGCTGGAGTGCAGTAGTGCGATCTTGGCTCAGTGCAACCTCCGCCTCCTGGGTTCAAATGATTCTCCTGCCTCAGACTCCTGAATAGCTGGGATTACAGGTGTGCACCACCACGCCTGGCTGGTTTTTGTATTTTTAGTAGAGACGAGGTTTCAGCACGTTGGCCAGTCTGGTTTTGAACTCCTGATCTCAGGTGACCCACCCGCCGAGGCCTCCAAAAGTGCTGGGATTACAGGTGTGAGCCACTGCGCCCGACCATACACCATAGCTCTTGACTGCTTGCTTCTGACTTCCAAAAAATAGCGTAAGGCTTTTTGCTGTGGTTTTTGTTTTTCTGGCTATACACATGACTCTCATGAACTGGGAAAACGTGAGGCTTTGGCTATGCAGGGAAGGGGACCCAGGCACGCAGCCCTGAGGACTTCACAGATTCCCGGCCGGACCCGGCCGCCCCTACCTCGCTCCTCAGGAGAGTCTGGACGCTGCATTTGTGAGGGCAGGATACCACCACGCAGGGACAGTCGGTGTCCTCATGTTTCTACAGAGAGAGAAAGTACTGTCAACTTTAAACATACCATCTGTCTTCCTTCAGTCCCGCTGAGATCCCCATGGGGCCCCCAGGAATGGCTCTGCTCACCATCACTGTCCCCTAAGTTACGGCACTCACATTACGTACGGCTGAGTCATTACTGTCACAGAGTGTGAGTGTCTCAGGACATCACAGGTATCTCCAAAGATCTGGTCAGATCTGACCAGTGAGGGCGGTTTGCCTCAGAACAGTCTGCTGGTGGGGGCCTCGCCACAAGGGCTTCCCCTTAGCAGGTCTCCTCTGTGCCAGAGCTGCTTCTGGTTCACACAGCCCCTAACGTGCAATGCTCAGGGAGGCATGGCCACTCACACAGCACTCACAGCACAGGTGCACAGCGGAGCTGGCGACACAGCTGGTGTCTGCCTCTGCTGGTTGAGAGACGGAGGGTTTCCCTTGGCCTCTCAGTTTGGAGTCTGGAAATAATGCTTCCCAAGTACGTGAGAGCAGCATGACCTACTGAGTATTTACATTACTCACCTAGAACCTTCATCTAGATTATCTTTAGTCCATGGAAAATTGGGGTACGTTGTGGGTTAGGCCTTCTCTAATAGCACACACTTCATGTTTGCTGAGGCTGGATGATGGCGACTGTGAAGCCCAATCCCACAGGCACCTGCTGGGTGCCTGTCCACGAGCAGAGCAAGGGCAAGGACTCCCCACAAGGACATCAACTGCAGGGCCCCTGGGGAGAGACTAATGAGGCAGAGCCAGAGATGGAGCCATGCTGAACAGTCCCTGCTGAGCAGGAAGACTGTGGCAGCGGTTTCCCAGTGGCCACGGGATGCCTCAATCCTCCCCCCATCCATCTTTTCAGGTCCTCTTTTGGCCTTCAGTTATGTTGCTGTTCCACTGAAGGAACTGGGGAGGCATTTGCTGAGAGCCAGAGTCTGATGGCGGGTCTGAGGGCCGAGGAGGGCAGCAGCCCACCCGAGGGAAGCTCGTCCACAAAACATAGTTGCTCCTCTCTCCCCCAGGAGCTTGCTTTCCTCGGCAGGTTTCTAAAGCCCAACTCTGCAGGCACCCACGGTGGTTCTGTGGCAGAATAGGGATGGGGCTCAGGGCAGGGAGGCTGAGGAAGAAGTGGGGGGCGGAGGGCAGCACTGTGGCCAGGGAAGAGGAGGCCAATCAATATCTGTGTTTAACTTCCAACAAGCCCACACCAATCTACACTCCCAGTATCGTGGGGATGCATGTTTCCACACCCTTGCCAATTCTATCGCACAATCTTTGGCAATCTGATAGGTAAAAAAACGGGGTAAGTGGGACCTGCAATTCTTTAGTAATGTGTAGTTAAGCACATTATAT
>NW_012116488.1:2891609-2897582 GCF_000951035.1 Colobus angolensis palliatus
AAAACAAATTTTTATTCACTACAAAGTAACAATACTCCAGCCTGGGCAACAGAGTGAGACACTGTCTCAAAAAAAAAAAAAAAAAAAAAAAGCATAACTACATAGTGAACAACACCCATGAAGCCAACACCCAGGTCCAAGAGCATGACTGACAACATCCACCTACCTGCATCTACCTCTCCCATTTCACCCTCATCCTCCCACAAGGAGCACCCATTAAAACTACAACCCTGAATTTTGTATTTCTGCTTCTAAAAAGGTTTCACTATACATATGTGTGCCAAATGAAACACTGTTTCATTTTGATTGTTTTTGAATTTTGTTTACACGGACTTCTATCATAGGAGTCTTCGGGACTTGGCTCAGTATTACACTTCTTAGACTAATCTGCCTATTGCAAATAACTGCAGGCCCCTAACTTTCACTACTGCATGACACATCTCCCTGTCGTATAATAACACTGTAATACAATCTCCACCTGCTGATGGGTGCTCCAGCTGTTTCCAGATTTCTGCTGCTCTGGTCACACCTGGCCACATTTCCTGGTGTGTGTGTTTCTCCTACACATCCAGGAGAAGAACTGCTGGTTAACTGAGTGCCTGAATGTCCAACCTAGTAGGATACTGGCAATTGATTTCCACAGTGATCAAACCTACAGACTTCCACCACGTACACTCTCCCATAGGGTGAAATCTTTATCACCCTGATCTTCACAAGTTAACACAACTGTTTAAAGAATGATGGTCCAGAATCTCTAGACTAAATCTAGAAGGTTTCTTTCCCGACACTTTAAATTATGCAAACCTATAAATTTCAAAAGTCATAATAAAACTTGAAAATAGCTGGCATACTGTATATACCATAGTTTAAATGTAGAAAAGAAATCCTTCTATGAACTGCAACGGTCCAGGGTTTTGACGCATCCTCAGCACATTTTACCAACATTTGATGTGACACATCACAAAACATAGGGAGTGTAGGAGAATTTGAATGACCTGGGCTTCAGGTCTCCCGACATCAGGTCTGTTCTTCCTAGAAATAAACTCAGTGAAGGCCTGAGGGGATGAGATTAAGGGGTTCAAATTGAAAAAAACCAAAATATGTGGGAATCAAATCACACCACTGAAAAGAGAGGTGGCCTAGGGCAAGTCACAGAACCAGGCCTGGAGCAAAGGCAGCAAACCAGCTACCGCTCTCCCCTTGTGGGGCTGAGAGGCAAGGGCAGACGCACTGGCAGGACCCCAAACACCCGTGCTTGCTGAAATGACTGCAGGCCCTGAGAGAAGCTGACACACACCTTAAAATGCACTCTACTATCAACACCGCTCAAATGGTGTTCAACTTGTTTCATCTCAAGTATGTAGTGCAATTTATAAGGAATATTTATTTGCACAACTCAGGCCCCAAATTTGCTCATTAGCATTCTGTGCTTTCCATCTATTCTCTTTCTCCCTTGTCTTTAGTTGACAAATTCAAGGCCCCGATCAAATGAAAGGCAACCTCCTCACTAAAGCCTTCCTTGACACTCAGGCTAAGCTACTCTTAACTGGTCCTTCCTTGTTGCCACGTTATTAATATTACAGTCCCAGTACTTCCCATACTAACATGAACGAAACTGTGCATCTGGCTGTCTCTGTCATCAGAATGCAAACTGAAGGAGAGTGCAATTTCTTCTCCTGTGTGTCCTGAGCAACCAGGGCAGGGTCTGGTGCCGTTTTGTGAATCTATATGCTTGTGCTTAAAACCTGACCTGTTACAGCCTCATCCGGTGTTCAGAGTCAGTTACTTATATGGTGTTTCACGGACATACGCTACGATTCCTTCTTAAACAAAAATCAGTTGTTGGATTCTATTCTGCAAATAAAGGTAACTGATTTTGGCAAGAAACAAAGTATAACTTTGATAGCTGTATATTTATTTTAAGTTCCAGGGTACATGTGCAAGATGTGCGGGTTTGTTCCACGGGTCAATGTGTGCCATGGTGGTTTGCTGCACAGATCAACCCATCACCTAGGTATTAAGTCCAGCATCCGTTAGCTATTCTTCCTGATGCTCTCCCTCTCCTAACCCCACAGGCCCCAGCGTGTGTTTATCCCCCGAATGTGTCTATGTGTTCTCATTGTTCAGATCCTTCTTATAAGTGAGAACATGTGGTGTTTGTTTCTCTGTTCCTGTGTTAGTTTGCTAAGGATAACGTCTTCTAGCTCCATCCACGTCCCTGCAAAGTAGATGATCTCCTTCCTTTTTTGTTGTTGTTGTTGAGACGGAGTCTTGCTCTGTCACCCAGGATGGAGTGCAGTGGTGCAATCTCAGCTCACTGCAACCTCCAATTCCCGGGTTCAAGTGATTCTTCTGTCTCAGCCTCCTGAGTAGCTGGGATTACAGGCATGTGTTACCATGCCCAGCCAATTTTTGTATTTTTAGTAGAGATGGAGTTTTACCATGTTGGCCAGGCTGGTCTTGAACTCCTGACCTCAGGTGATCCACCCGCCTCGGCCTCCCAAAAGTGCTGGGATTACAGGTGTGAGTCACCGTGCCTGGTGGAACTCCTTTTTTGTTTTTTTTTAGACAGAGTATTGCTCTTGTTGCCAAGCTGGAGTGCATAATCTTGGCTCATTGAAACTTCCACCTCCTGAGTTCAAACAGTTCTCCTGCCTCAGTCTCCCAAGTAGCTGGGATTACAGGCGTCCGCCACCACACCCGGCTCTTCCTTTTTTTTGAGACAGAGTCTCACTCTGTCGCCCAGGCTGGAGTGCAGTGGCGCGATCTCAGCTCACTGCAAGCTCTGCCTCCTGGGTTCACACCATTCTCCTGCCTCAGCCTCCCGAGTAGCTGGGACTACAGGCACCTGCCACCATGCCCGGCTAATTTTTTGTATTTTGTTTAGTAGAGACGGGGTTTCACCGTGTTAGCCAGGATGGTCTCGATCTCCTGACCTGGTGATCCTACCGCCTCGGCCTCCCAAAGTGCTGGGATTACAGGCGTAAGCCACTGCGCCCGGCCTCGTTTTGTTTTTTTAATAGAGATAGGGTTTCTCCATTTTGGTCAGGCTGGTCTCCAACTTCCAACCTCAGGTGATTCACCCACCTTGGCCTCCCAAAGTGCTTCGATTACAGGTGTGAGCCATCGTGCCCAGCCAATCTCCTTCTTTCTATGGATACATAGTATTCCATGATATATATGTACCACATTTTCTTAATCCAGTCTATCACTGATGGGCATTTAGGTTGATTCCATGTCTTTGCTATTGTGAATACTGCTTCAATGAACATACATGTGCATGTATCCTTATAACAGAATGATTTATATTCCTTTGGGTGTAAACCCAGTAATGGGATTGCTGGGTCAAATGGTATTTCTGCCTCTAGATCTTTTGAGGAATCGCCACACTGTCTTCCACAATGATTGAACTAATTTACACTCCCACCAACAGTGTAAAAGCGTTCCTTTTTTCTGCAACCTCGCCAGCACATATTGTTTTTTGACTTTTTAATAACTGCCATTCTGACTGGCATGAGATAGCAACATATTAACACATGCAAAGCCTGAAGTCTTGTTCATTAGGCATATGTCTCATTCACTGAAATTTAACAACTGGAGGAATTATTATTTTCGTTCTAGAGATGGGGTCTCACTTTGTTGCCCAGGCTGGTCTTGAACTCCTGGCCTCAAGCAATCCTCCTGCTTTGGCCTTCCAGAGTCCTGGGATTACAGGCATGAGCCATCATGCACAGCCTGGAGGAATTACTTGACTATGAAAAAACACTATTGCTATTTTCCAAAGGGGAGGGCACAGTTCTTAAAAGTTCTTTTTTTTTGAGATAGGGTCTCACTCTGTCACCCAGGCTGAGTGCAGTGGTGCGATTATGGCTCACTACCAGTCTCAACCTCCCTGGCTCAAGTAATCTTCCTACCTCAGCCTCCTGAGTAGCTTGAACTGCAGGTATGCTTTAGCACACCCACTAAATTTTTATTTTTTATAGAGGCAGTCTTGGTACATTGCCCATGCTGGTCTCCAATTCCAAAGCTCAAGCGATCCTCCTGCTTCTGTCTCCCAAAGTGCTGGGCACACAGGTGTGAGCTACCACACCCGGCCTCAGGAGTTCTTAATAACTGGAAATATCTGAAGTACCACACAAGAAAAAAAGTTCACAATGGAAGAAAGACACGGACACAGGAAAATTACAGAAAGCAAGGCAAATTCAGCGATTATAAAGTATTTAGTTGGTGCAAAAGTAATTGCCGTTCTTGTCATTACTTTTAATGGCGAAAACTGCAATTACTTTTGCACCAACCTAAGAGGACTACATCTCATTTCATAGAGAAAAGCATAGGAAACGCTCCCTAAATTTTGGTCATTAGAGCTCCACGGCTGGGTGCAATGGTTCACGCCTATAATCCCAGCACTTTGGGAGGCTGAGATGGGCAGATGGCTTAAGCCCAGGAGCTTGAGACCAGCCTGGGCAATGTGGCAAGACCCTGTCTCTACAAAAAATAAAAAAAATAGCCAGGCATGGTAGCACGCACCTGTAGTTCTTGAGATGGGAGGATCACTTGAACCTGGGAGGCAGAGGCTGCAGTGAGCTGAGATTGTGTCACCGCATTCCAGGCCTGGATGACAGAGTGAGACTCTGTCTCAAACAAAACAAACTATTCCACAATATCCACCAGGAACTGGATGATGGCCCACGCCCTGGCTGAGCTGCTCTGGTGCCCCTCTTCAGTCATTTCGTGGCCAAGCCCATCCCAGCCTCTTGGCAGCCTCTGAGGGAGTGCCCAGGCCTCCACGGGCTCTGTCCTCATCTCCACTCACTCCAGCCCCATGATCCTGAGAACCACCAAACTCACCCACATCCGCAGCCTGCACAGCTCCATTCCCCATTCTCTCCCAAGCCCGTCACCCTCTACTCACTGGGCACCCCCTCAGCGGGACACCTAGGTTCTCCACATGCACTGGGCGTCACCTTTACCTCACACCCCACCTGCTAGCCAATCCTACCACCCCACCCTCAGGCACACCCCGGTACAACCTTCCCCAACCCCAGCAACACCAGGCCTTGCCCGGGCCCCCTCCCCCCAGCTCTGGGCTGCCCAGTGGCTTTCCTTCCCCTCTGGCTGCCCCACTGTCCTCACACCCGGCCTGTGTTCCACACAGCTCCTCAACCCCACAGCCCTGCCAGTTGCCGCTTAGGGTCCACACGCTCCCTCACTGTCCCTTGACTGCCTCAGAGAAGCCAATGCTATTCACCTCTTTTCCCCTGATGCCACCTGATTTTGATTCATGGAACTGATCACTACCTGATGTTACATATTTGTTCGTATTTTTTCCCACTAGAGGAGCCTCACCACTGAGTCCCCAGCTCCTGGAATACAGCCCGGCACACAGTAGGTACCCAGTAGGTGTTTGTTCAACAAATGGATTGTTTTTGAAGTGTCCTCCACCCCCAACATCTCTGCTTTCCTCTTTAATTCACCCACTCACCCACACAGACACACACCCCCATTCACACCCCCACACACTCACCGATATTCACACTCACCCCACACACCCCCCCACACACTCACCCACATTCACACACTCACCCACATTCACACACTCTCACCCCCACAGAAACACACAATGCAAAACTGTGCCAAAGTAACTGAAGTATGCGAAGCTCCCTCCAAGATAAACAGCTGCATTTCAGTGCTGCAGGACAAATTAGCCTGTGGTAAGTGATGGTTATGTCACAGAGCTGTAAAATCAGGCAATCTATCAACGTTTTGAGGCAATTCCCTAGGACAAGTTAAAAATTTTACCTTTTTTGAATATTCATTTTTTAACACACTAAATGATAGTCAATCAAGGCAACGGAAAATGTTAACCACATAAATCAAAATAGGCAAAACAAAGCTTAATTCTGAAATAAAGTCAGATAAAAAGTGCTATTTATTCCTATCTTTTCTCTTTATTCCTATTAGAATAGTCATTAA
>NW_012116488.1:2898327-2899261 GCF_000951035.1 Colobus angolensis palliatus
GGAAGGCCTGTGGAACGGATTATCTATGAGCTGAGAAGGCCTGCGGAACGGATTAATGAGCTGAGCAGAAGGCCTGTGGAACGGATTATCTATGAGTTGAGGGAAGGCCTGTAGAATGGATTATCTATGAGCTGAGAAGGCCTGTGGAATGGATTATCTATGAGTTGAGGGAAGGCCTGTGGAAGGGATTATCTATAGCTGAGTGGAAGGTCTGTGGAACAGATTATCTATGAACTGAGCAGACAGCCTGTGGAACAGATTATCTATGAGTTGAGGGAAGGCCTGTAGAACAGGTTATCTATGAGCTGAGTGGAAGGCCTGTGGAACGGCTTATCTAGGAACTGAGCGGTAGGCCTGTGGAATGGATTATCAGTGAGTTGAGTGGAAGGCCTGTGGAGCAGATTATATATGAGCTGAGCGGAAGGCCTGTGGAACATATCATATAGGAACTGAGCGAAAGGCCTGTGGAATGGGAGGACCCGCACCTGCAGCGCGATCATCGGAACCTGACTCTTGCAGTGGCTGCACGTGGCTTCACGGTATTTACACGCCTTTTCCACATGGTCTCGCAGATCTTTCCTCAAGACCTTTTCTTTGCAGTCAGCACGTATACATGGAAGTTCTTCAAAATGGCAATCATTTTTTAAATGCACCTGTAAGACAGACCATTCAATGTTCTTAATTCGGAAAAAATCCTAAATCTGAAATACCAAATTCTAATCTCTATGCAATGAAACCATAAAGAAATGTTCTAATCTCCTGTTAGACTAGTTTTTCACAGCAAAGAGTAAAATATGCCGGCTGGGCGCGGTGGCTCAAGCCTGTAATCCCAGCACTTTGGGAGGCCGAGATGGGTGGATCACGAGGTCAGGAGATCGAGACCATCCTGGCTAACACAGTGAAACCCCGTCTCTACTAAAAAATACAAAAAACT
>NW_012116488.1:2900004-2932612 GCF_000951035.1 Colobus angolensis palliatus
CCATCTCAAAAAAAAAAAAAAAAAAACAAATATGCCAAGAGACACTGAATTTCATACTCTACTTCATAATTACTCAAACTATATTGTTGTTGAAGAATTAGGTCAACTCTGCTTCCAGGAAAAATGAGTATCTGCTAAGAACTTTGTTTTATTCCAGTTCAAATAATTTTCTAAGCTAAAATATGGTACTAATTAAAAAAATAAGGAGTTATGTAGAATTTCATGGTGAAGAAAGGTTTCAATGGGCCTTCCAAAATTAAAATCCAATTCAGATTTTCTCTATTCTAAGTAGGGTGGGAGTGTTTAAAAACCAGTTGACAATTCTGCCAATGATGTCATAAAAATAACAACTTATACTCAAGTGGTTCTGACTGCTTTCCTATTTGGCTGTGTTTTGAAAAACTAATGTCAACATGGTCTTAAAGTGCCACATCCTACTGACCACTTAATCAGCTGGACGTAAGGGACTCGAATTCCTTCATGTAAAAGCTTCCAGTGTCCCTCTGCTACTCACCAGCAGATGTCCCAGCGTTAACTGCTCTGCACAACCTCTGCTTTCATTCCGACAATAGATCTGAAGAGCCAGAATTTCTCTCTTGCAGCAATTATCCTTAAACACCTGAAAATGAAAGGTCATTATTTTGGAGGATTAATATTTCTTAATCTCCACATGCTGCTACTCTGGACAAGGCAAAACCACTTAAAAAAAAAAAAAAGAAAGAAAAAGAAAAAAAAAAACAAGAGAGAGCATCTCTTAAGTGAACTTCAGAAAGCATTAAGGACCATCTCGATTTCTAGAAGTAGACTGAAGAAGCTGCCCCCACTAAGAGACACAATTTAAATAACATTAACTGTTATCTTTTATTAGTTAAGCCAAAAGAAAATGAATTAGACTTAATAATTAAAGATCACTCTGCAGCATCTAAACATCTTCTATTAACTTTGACATAATCTCAGGATGAGGGCAGAGGAGGACCAGGTTCACATTCAGACTCTGGGGACTCCCAGGAGCCCGCACCGAGCAGGTGGCCATGACGGTGTGGCTGCCACCAGAGGACAAGAGCAGAACCGGACACAACTGAATACACTGTAGAGACGGCTTGCTGGAGAAACAGAGAGACCACATAAGAGACCATATCTGGGGAATGATTTGTAAAACTGTTGGTTCTTTCTAAAGGTCACACTGTTAAAACTCATTTTTCACCAAAAAAGCGGCATTAGCCTGTGGTTGAAAAACACTCCCTTAAAACATCTATTGCAGTCTGAAGTTAGTCTAATAATGAAAACATTTCCCTTTGAAAATGAAAACGATGCTGGTCGTGGTGGCTCAAGCCTGGAATCTCAGCACTCTGGGAAACTGAGGCAGGAGGATCGCTTGAGCCCAGGAGTTTGAGACCAGCCTGGGCAACACAATGAGACCCTATCTCTACAAAAATTTTTAAAAAGTTAGCTGGGTAGGGCAGCATGTGCCTGTAGTCTCAGCTACTCAGGAGGCTGAGGCAGGAGGACTGCTTTAGCCTGGGAGGTCGAGGATGCAGTGAGCCGTGACTGCATCACTGCACTCCAGAATAGGGGACAGTGTGAGACCCCCATCTCTTTAACAAAAATAAAAAAGAAAAAAAGAAAAAAAATCTTTCAACTTTTAATTTTATTTTTCCCTTAGAAAACACAAGTATTCTTATTCTTTTTCTTTTTTAAGAGATAGGGTTGACTGGGCACGGTGGCTTACCCCTGTAATCCCAGTACTTTGGGAGGCCAAGGCGGGTGGATCATCTGAGGTCAGGAGTTCGAGACCAGCCTGGCCAACATGGTGAAACCCCATGTTGGGATCTCAGCAGTGAGCTGAGATTATGCCACTGTACTCCAGCCTGGGCAACAGACTGAGACTCCATCTTAAAAAGAGACAGGGTTTCACTCTGTCACTCAGGCTGGAGTGCACTGGGGCAATCATGGCTCACTACAGCCTTAAACTCCCGGGCTCAAGCGATCCTCTCACCTTAGCCTCCTGAGTGGCTTGAACTACAGGTGCATGCCACCAAGCCCAGGTAACTTTTCAATTTTCATTTTTGTAGAGATGGGGTCTCCATATGCTGCCCAGTCTGGTCTTGAACTCCTGAGTCCAAATGATCCACCTGCCTCAGCTCCCAAAGTCCTGGGATCACAGGCATAAGGCACCATGCCCAACTCTCTCTCACTCTAACAACACAATCTACAATGTCTTAGTCTAAAGTTATTTCTAAGAAACTCCTGTCTGTTGATCTATGAAAGTAGAATAACAGGAGCTTAATATGCCTTTTTGGACTGCTAAGAGAAACAGAATCAATAGCTGTTAAGAGTTTAAACTAATTTGGAGCCAAAGCTTATCTTTCATAAACATGACTTAAAAAAAAAAAAACAAGGTCATGACTTAAGATACTAAAGTCAACAGAACTTTGAAATGGAAAGGATCTGAGACTATTTACTCCAAATGAAGACCAGAGGCCCACCCACCCCTGGATGACCTGCTGACGGGTGGGGGTCTGGGTCACCCGGGGCCCAGACAGCTCCATTCTTTCCATGAGGGTCTACAACTTGAGTGCATCTCATTCATGATTCTTTGATAAAACCAGCCATTTTTCTTCAGCTACTGATGTCATTAAAAAATAGGGATAATGATTCTGCATAACAAAACAGAAATACTAAAAAATAATCTCAGCCATCGTTGCGAGCTTCTCTCTCACTCACACGTTAGGCACATGCTAACAAGGCAGCCGGGTACCATGCTAGGACAAGGCACAGAGCGGAGGGGAGGGCTGTTTTCCCTCCCAGGAACTAACCAAGTCTTCAGCAGTAGTAGGTAAATGCGGAGAAAGAAAAGGTACAGGGGCCAGGTGGCCAATTCCATCTCTCCCCCTTCCAGAGTGGCTATATTGCATGCCCTTGTGCCTGGCAGCCCAGGGATGCTGACTGCCTGCCAGCAATCCTCAAATCACTGCACTCACCTGGGCTGCTCTGACCAACAAACCCAATCTGCAAGGTGCTTTAGACAGGAAAACCCCAGAGCAAGAATTTTATTGTACAACTTAGTGACCTGCATTTAAAAAATGGTTAGGTTCATTACTCAAAGTAGGGAAACATACATTTTTATTGATATTTTAAGCACTTTAAAAATGAATTGCTGGGTGCGGTGGTTCACGCCTGTAATCCCAGCACTTTGGGAGGCTAAGGCAGGTGTATCACCTGAGGTCAGGAGTTTGAGATTGGCCTAATCAACATGGTGAAACCCTGTGTCTACTAAAAATACAAAAATTAGCTGGGCGTGGTGGCTTGTGTCTGTAATCCCAGCTACTCGGGAGGCTGTGGCATGAGAACTGCTTGAACCCGGGAGGCGGAGATTGCAATGAGCCAAGATCGTGCCATTGCGCTCCAGCCTGTGCGACAACAGCGAAACTCTGTCTCAACAACAACAAAAAAGAATGAATTGTTTCAAACTCCAAGTGTGCCTGGCAGGGTATAGCAGCACATGGATGACTGTCGGTCTCCATGAGAAGGACCAGGCCCCAGGAGAGAAGCTGGTGGCAGGCTGGGCAGCCCCATCCTCTGAATGTGCAGAGACACCCACGGCTCTAACTGAGGACAGCCACAGGGGGCGAGAAGGGGCTAATCTCACTGATATCTAATGACTTCAAGATATCACAGGGGGACGTGGGGCAGGGAGCACAAACTCAAATGAACCCCTCAGCCTAGCAAGTCTGAAGGTAAAACGTAGTGTAAGAGTTGAGTAAAAGCTGTCTAGGATAAAGACCCACAATGACGAAAGTGACCCAACCACAGACAGCCCTGCCACGGACAGGCATCTCAGCACTTTGCTCACATCGACCCTCTTACTCCTCACACCAGCTCTCTGCAGTCTTGGCAGGCGATGTGATTATTATTACAGGTGAGGGGGTGAAGTAGCTCTCGGAGCTCACACAGTAAGGAAGTGGCCAAGTGGATCTGAACCCACTGCCTCCCCAGGTGATCACATGGCACAGTGCCCTGCCTGGGAGCCTGCCGCATCAGCTGCCAAAACTGAGAGAATGTGTTGTGCCAGAGTGCTGAATGCAAACTATGTGAAAAGTACTACCCAGCTGAAAACACGTGACAAAATGATTTAAAAAAAAAAATCAGAATACCTTATCTTTAACGATGCTCTCCTGGCACGCTGTACATTTTGGACTTGAAGAGCTGCAGGGAAACACATGTGACTGCATTAGAGTGGAAGTCCCTTTCTTGAGGAGACTCAGGAGATTCCGGGAGCATTCACTTTATGGTCAGGTCTGCGCAGTGGCTCACAGCAACGTCCTGCATCAGGACGCCCTGGTGATTCACTTCACAAAGGAAGCCATGGGAGAAAAGGGCTACGTTTTTTAAAATGCTGATTTTTCAAAAGGAAGTTACCAAGTAGAACAGTTTAGTTCAGCCCCACTTGGAAAGCCTCTTCCACTTAATGTAAAAGTGAAATTTTATTTCAGAAACCACAGCTAGCTGTCTGCAGAGCAGCCCTTCGGTGTGAGTACCGTTTACCTGGAGAGCCTTGCTCCTGCGTTGTAAAAGCAGCCAGCCTTTCCCCACAGGCGATTTTGCTTCACTGTCTATTGGAAGGCCAATGGCACTTGTACAGGGTGACCAGCCTCCCTCCCCTGTGGCCCACCATATATGGGGGCTCCAGCCCCTCCTCCACCGGGAAGCTTCTCCTGGGCCCAGAGGTGTAGTCCAGGCTCTTGTGTTAGGAGACACGGTGTTCTGTGTCTCCTGTGCTGTCACTAAGTTCAAGTGTCATTTTGCCCCCAAGTGGGCAAAGGTGAGTTGACTGGGATAAGTGGGTAAGACCACAGAGGGAAGCATGGAGAAGCGAGAGGGTGAAGGCAGGTGACAGGGCAGGGGGCTGGCTGCTGTGCCCAGGCTGGGGTTCGGGGGCAGCCCAGGCTTGAGTGCTGTGGGAGGAGGAGCTGGCAACCTTCCCAGTCTGACGTGCCCTGACAGCATTGGCCAAGACCGGGGCATCCTGCAGCAACCCCACCACCCGGCACAATGCCAGAAAACATACACATGAGGCCTGCAGGGTGAATCGAGGTGCTCTCCTGGTCGATGCTATCTTGCAGTAAAGCTCCAGCCTGCCTTCATGATCCGCCAGCGGCACCAGCACTGGCACTCAGCAGCAAAGGGCTGCCAAGAGCTCGGTGCATGTAACACATGTGCCTGCTGAGTAAGCATGCGGCCTAGGTTTCTGCTCGCCTAGGGACCTGCCCAGTCCTTTAAGCTGACCCCATCCTCCCTCCTCTCTGTAGCACCCTTGCACACCAGTGCGTGTGCCCTTAAACGACTGGCTTGTCATTTCCTGGTGTGTCTCCTCCATGGAACTGTGACCTTCCTCAATAAAATACAGCAACACATATGAGAGGCACCAAGGCTCTACAGACAGAGTGGGAAGACACGGGCGGGGCAGGTCAGAGACAGGCAGAGGCCTTAGTAAACTCAGATGTAGGATCCCCCTGCACCTCCCTAAAGGATTCACGAGCTGGGCCCGGAGGCTTTTATGACTTCTTTAGGGCTTTAAACCTCTAGAGGTTTATCTTTAGAGAAATGAATGAAGGAGAGGGTGAAGCCGAGGGCTGAGAAGGGGCAGGGTGACGGGCCGGATGAGGGGCTACCTCAGCAGGGCGGCCATGCAGCTCTCGCAGAAGCGGTGCCCACATTCGGTCTGCTTCGGGCTGCACAGCACCAGGCGGCACTTCTCACACTTGTACTTGTCCTCCACGGTCTTCACAAACTTTTCCTTGTAACCTCCTTGTTCAGGGGCAAAAATTGGCGTCCCAGCACTGCGGTCAGTGTGCAGCTTTAGCGGCGGGTTAGTCTGCAGCGGGCCAGGGGAGTCCATCTTTTTACTCGACTCCATTTTAGGAAAGAGGAGTTCTGTTGGGAAAAAACAGTAAAGAGAGCGCCATCATATCCTCTCATGCAAGGAAACAAACGCGGCTTTGGGAAAGCAGAAGTGCCTGAGACCTGCTGTCTTTCAGTTTTAGGTAACACAAGAATCCTTCCCAACTTTAATATGTGTTGGGAACAAAATATGATCAAATATGCTTCCTTCCTTTCTATTTTACCCAAACACATAGTAACTATTGATATTATTATTCAAAAAACTTCCTAAAAAGTATACTTAATACATTGGGCTAGGTGTGGTGGTACACACCTGTGGTCCCAGCTCCTTGGGAGGCTGAGGTGGGAAGATTGCTGAGCCTAGGAGTTCAAGGTTGCACCAAGCTATGATGGCACCACTACACTCCAGCCTGAGCAACAGAGCGAGGCCCTGTCTCCAAAAATATTTTTTGTTCTTTTTTTTTGAGATGGAGTCTCACTCTGTCACCCAGGCTGGAGTGGCAGTGGCGCAATCTCGGCTCACTGCAAGCTCCACCTCCTGGGTTCACACTATTCTCCTGCCTCAGCCTCCCGAGTAGCTGGGACTACAGGCGCCCACCACCACGCCCGGCTAATTTTTTGTATTTTTAGTAGAGATGGGGTTTCACCGTGTTAGCCAGGATAGTCTCGATCTCCTGACCTTGTGATCCACCCGCCTCGGCCACCCAAAGTGCTGGGATTACAGGCGTTAGCCACCGTGCCCAGCCAAAAATTTTTTAAAGTTAATAATAAACAGAGTATTTTTGAGGTTTAAAAAAATACACATAGCCGGGCACGGTGGCTCAAGCCTGTAATCTCAGCACTTTGGGAGGCCGAGACGGGCAGATCACGAGGTCAGGAGATCAAGACCATCCTGGCTAACACGGTGAAACCCCGTCTCTACTAAAAAATACAAAAAACTAGCCGGGCGAGGTGGTGGGCGCCTGTAGTTCCAGCTACTTGGGAGGCTGAGGCAGGAGAATGGCGTAAACCTGGGAGGTGCAGCTTGCAGTGAGCTGAGATCTGGCCACTGCACTCCAGCCCAGGTGACACAGCGAGACTCCATCTCAAAAAAAAAAATACACATACTATTTTGCTGTGTTGTAACTTTGAATTCAATGCATCATTCTGAGATTTTAGCTGAAACAACAGCTGTTCTCAGTCAGTTTTCCTTCCTCATTGACTTCTGCTAGTTGAGTCTCGATGCCATGACTCAGACTGGCCTGGTCAACCTGCTTCTGGAGCTCAGTTGTTCCTTCCCGGGTAAACCCTGTGACAGTGTGCCCACAGTACCCAAAGTGCTCAGTTTTGACATCCACCCTCTTCTTACTCATCTAGCACCGCCCTGACCCAACATGCTGTGCACGGAGCTGTGGGGTGGGCCCGCTGTGGACCCACAGAGCACACCACACCCTGTCACACCGGTGAGGAGCGTGTGAGGGAGGTGCCGCTCCCTGTGTGCACGAGGGGGCTCGGGTTCAGGTAGGTGCCAATGTGCCCAAAGGGCTGGGCTGGCAGAGGGGACACCACAAAGGGCAGGTCTGTCTGTGCGGGCTCTCTTCCACACCTGCTGACTAGGTACTCTTTAAGACTGGCTGCCTCCCACCTGCAAGTTCCCATCAACAGGTAAACAGCTCCTCAAAATGAGCCACAAAGGTCCCAGCCTGCACAGCTCTGCCAGATGAGACCTCAAGATCAAGTAAATGAAAATAACCAGGAATGTAAAGGAGTTGAATCGAGTTCCTGAAGAAATGTGAGCTTTAATAAAAATTACACTGTGCACTCATAAACACACTCATAATTTGATCAATCATCCTAAATATTTGCTAACACTTACCTAAAGCATAAATCAAATGTTTCCAGATGGTGGTATAAAATCTGGCTTCTCTGGTCTTTGTTTTCTGGATATGCAATAGCCATGCACTTCTATAATGAAAAAAAAACCCTGGGAATGCCAGCCAGTGTTTAGGTCAGTGTGTGCACCATGAACTTTCTTGGAAAAGTTTTTGCCCAGTGCCTTATGATCTTTACGAGGCTTCTGCAGGGCAGTTCCAGTACGGATTCTCTTCCTGTCTTTAAGGCTCAGCCTGCACCACTCCCCTCCTGTCAACAGCCCCTGGCCAGCCCTGCACCCCCATGTACCGTGGTAAGGAAGTGAGTGGCTGTGAAGGGAGGTGAGGGACCCACTGAGAACCAGACTCAGGAGCCTCAGGGAACACCGCTGCCTAGACCAGCCACCTCACATCAGAAGCCTCTGCACCACTGGATTTTTCCTGTGTAGTTTCCCACCTCCACGCCTCCTCCATCCTTTCTCACCATATGGTAATGCCTCAGGTGAAAAGGGGAAGTTCCTTTCAAAACTCACCAGCTCCCTCAAAAACACACTGCGTTCCTGTACCCAATTCATCTATTTTTGCTACTTAGAAAAATAAGAGCCAAATTCCTTCCACTCCTGAGGTCCTGGGCACCCTGGGGAGGTAGTTGCTGGTAGTCCTGGGCGGGCGGAGCCCCTCCTTCCGAGCTCTGTTCTTGCTGTCTGCATGAAGCGGACAGGCATATGAGCTGACAGACTCCTAGCCTGACTTCACAGCTAGGAGCAAATAGGAATGAACGCCGGCAGCAGAGAACTTGAGAGATTGATGAACTGGTTAGTAACCCAAGTGTGTTAGCTTCATAGAACATTACTGTGGCACAGTGTGGGAAATTACTTATTTGTGAAAACAAAGTTTTCAAAACATTAATGTTAAAGTATATGTATTATAGATGTCATTTGCTTACAAACTTGCCGGTTCATCACGATGCTCACTAATCTTTCCAAGCTAAGCAGCAAGGGCACCTGGTGCTAGCCTTGCCTGCCAGGTAAAAGGGTTGACCAGCCTCGACCTGCAGCCCCCGACCCCTGCCATTGTGCTCTCCACACTGGCCCATCGTGCCTCAGAGGCTCTAGGTTCCCCAGGCCCGCCCAGCCAGGCCACGGCGGAGCCTACCCAGACACATGCAGGCCAGCCCCCGACCTTCTCCAGGAGGCTACCTTCCCAGCCTCTCTCTCAACTCCCCCATACTGCTCTGTGCTTTTCCCCGGGCCTCCTGCCACTAAGACTGCATGTAACTAAGTTTACCCAGGATGCATCCCCTAGATCAGAGAATCAGGAATTGGCAAACTACAGTCTGCAATTCAAATCTAGCCAGCAGCCTATTTTTGTAAGGTCTTTGAACTAAGAATGCTTTTCAGATTTTTTAAGTGTTATAAAAACAAAGACTAAGAGTGTATGTGGTCCACAACGCCTAGGATATTTACTCTCTTGCCCCTAACAGAAAGAGTTTGCCAGTCCTCGCTCTGGACTCTGCATCTAGAGAGCAGAGAGGAGTTGCTGGTGTGTAGGTTGTATGAAAGGCCAATTTTGTAAATGAGTGCCAAACTGCTCCCCAAAGCAGAGGTAACAACAAATACTTCCACCAGCAGCATGAGAATTTCTATGAAACCACACTCTCACCAACACTTACAGCTATTAGTCATCTTAATTTCTACCAATCAAGGACAATGGTCTTTTTGCGCCTTATCCTGATTAGAAAGGTTTGGCATCTTAATATGCCGAGAGGCCACTTGTTTTCTCTCCTGTGAAATGCCAGATTGTATCTCCTTGTCATTCTTTTCTCTGTGTGTGTGTGTGTGTGTGTGTGTGTGTTTTCAAGAGATGAAGTCTCGTTCTGTTGCCCAGGCTGGAGTACAGTGGTGCCATCATGGCTCACTGCAGCCTTGAACCCCTGGGCTCAAGCAATCCTCCCACCTCAGCCTCCAGAGTAGCTAGGATTATAGGCACATGCCACCATGCCCAGCTAATTTTTTAATTTTTTTCAGGAGCTGGGGGTCTTGCCTGCTCTCAAGCTCCTGGCCTCAAGTGATCCTTCCACCTCAGCCTCCCAAAGCACTGGGATTACAGGCATGAACCACTGTGCCTGGTGGTGTCATTTTTTTAATTGGGTCTCTTGTAATACTGATTTGGAGAGATTCCCCATCTATTTAATATGTTAACAGCTAATCCTTTGTTAGTTTTATGTATTACAGATGTCTTTTCCCAATTTATGGCTTGACTTTTTTTTTCTTTTTTAATTATTATAAGTTCTGGGATACATGTGCAGAACGTGCAGGTTTGTTACATAGGTATACATGTGCCATAGTGGTTTGCTGCACCCATCAACCCATCGTCTGCATTAGGTATTTCTACTAATGCCATCCCCACCTTCCGACAGGCCCCGGTGTGTGATGTTCCCCTCCCTGTGTCCATGTGTTCCCATTGTTCAACTCCAACTTATGAGTGAGAACATGGTGTTTGGTTTTCTGTTCCTCTGTTAGTTTGCTAAGAATGATGGTTTCCAGCTTCACCCATGTCCCTGCAAAGGTCATGAACTTATTCTTTTTTATGGCTGCATAGCATTCCATGGTGTACATGTGCTACATTTTCTTTATCCAGTCTATCATTCATTGATGGGCATTTGGGTTGGTTCCAAGTCTTTGCTATTGTAAATAGTGCTGCAATAAACATACATGTGTATGTGTTTTAAAAATATGGAACTGCTTCACGAATTTGCGTGTCATCCTTGTGCAGGGGCCATGCTAATCTTCTCTGTATTGTTTCAATTTTAGTATATGTGCTGCCAAAGCGAGCTTGACTTTAACTTTATGGTGTCTTTTAATGAAGAGAAATCTTAATTTTATTAGGCCGGACGCCTAATAAATCCTAGCACTTTGGGAGGCTGTAATTCTAGCACTTTGGGAGGCTGAGGCGGGTGGATCACTTGAGGTCAGGAGTTCGAGACCAGCCTGGCCAACATGGTGAAATCCTGTCTCTACTAAAATACAAAAATCAGTTGGGCATGGTGGCACATGCCTGTAGTCCCAGCTACTCGGGAAGCTGAGGCAGGAGAACTGCTTGAACCTGGAAGGTGGAGGTTTCAGTGACCCGAGATTGTGCTACTGTACTCCATCCAGCCTGGGCGACAGAGTGAGACACCATCTCAAAAAAAAAAAAAAAAATTCAGATTAACTTGTGAGTGATGCTGATGAAAAAGGGACAATCCAATGTATAAAAACAGAAGCAATGTCAAAAGGAGGTGTTCTCAAATCAGACTAGTAAATGAGCCACTATGTCAAATTGACAGACATTGCTCAAGGAAAACATGCTTTCTCAACAAAAGCTGAAGAAATAAATGACACAAACCCTGAGCAGAGTCCAGCTGGCAGCCCTGTGACCTTCTATATCAATGAGGTGGCCACAGGACCGAACTGGTTCCTGGGAAAGCAGGGGACAGACACCTCAACAGGCACCAGAACCAGTGGATGGACAAGTCTCAGGTTTACTGATGACCCTTGACTCTCCCAGTGATCAACAGCCACCAAGAGCAGTCACTTCTGATCTGAAGTGTGAGAATCCCCTGATCACCTCCTGAAGCAAATAGGACAATAGAGACAATATCTTAGATATAAACACCTACCTACACTGTCCTGAGCAAAGGAGAGTTTTGGATTTAGGAAAACCAACACTGGAGGCACATTTCTCACAATCAACTCAGAGGCAGACAGTAACAACCACCCCTACTGCTGGGCACTAACCTGGCGTATCTCCCTCAGCCCAACGCGGTCATGCAGGAGAAGCCACCGAGGTGAATCTGCCCCAGGTTCCCCACCACTGACGTAACAGAGAGGGGGCAAGAACCTCAAGGTTGCCAAGGAAACATTTCTGTCTCTAGGATCAAGTTCTCAACAGCAGGGAGGGCAGTTTTTACTAACATGCCCTTAACCCAACAAATACTGACAACAATAATTTATTGCATCTCTTATGCTATTTATCCTTGTAAGCCATCTTAAATCTCTTGTGTAATCGAGTAAGGTGTACATCAATTTGGCAAACTCGAAACTGATCATAATTTAAAAATTTAGATTATGTCCTAAAATATTAAATTTAAATTATGACTAGTAAGTCATGTCCACAAAAATGGCTGAGTAAGGAACTCAAAGTCTATCCTTCAATATACGCATTTTAAAAACTGGCAAAAACTGCCAGAATCTACTATTTTAAAACTTTGGAAACTAACTAAAACCTTGCAGCAATCAGAAGAACGCTTCATCAAGAAAAACCAGCTGAATCTCAGCAAGAACAGTGAGTTCCGCAGCATTTTAACCTTCTCTGGTCCCATCCTGGCTGCAGCAGTGGCCTAGAAGACAACAGGCTGCCACTCTGGTGCATGCACCGGTCCAAAAGGGAGCGTTGGAATGGGCCTCATCTGCAAAGAACCGCAGTTGTTTGTTTTGATCTGTGTATTGACTCCCTGAAAGACTGGCTCAAAGGGTTTGACCTAACCTCCCAGTGCTGAGGCATCTACTAGGGAAACAGGGAAAAAGGTTCCTGGAAATATTTACAATTATTTGCTGCTGCCTGAACCACTGGATAACAGTTGAGGCAAACAATAGATTTAACCAAAAACTTGGGAAGAAAAGCTGAGGAGTAAGATGTTTTGGAAAATAAGGGTTTGAAAAGCTCTGACACATTCTTGGAAATCTAGAAGGTTCCACAAATGCCCAAGGCTGTGTACATGTTCAGGAAAGACCTGAAAAGGCCCTAGGCTTCCACTCTGGCTGACCTTCAGGTTCTGTGCAAGCCGGCAGTGAATGCTAAGGGGTCACCGTTAAATGCCTGGCTGAGTGTTGAAGCTGTGCTCCAACATACACACAGACCTCATTTCAAAAGACGGGGAGATATTTTTTGTTCTAGGTGCTTAAATCTCTGTCTAATCATAAGCTGACCACTATATTAATGGAACAGAGAACTCAGTGGCCACACATGATAAAGAATATATACGATACAAAATTAGCTCAGAAAAGTAACTATACAATGACTGTAACAAGCAGCCAACAAACCCTGGGGGAGAAGGAAGAATCTCATTTCCAAAGTTACCACAGTATAAATTCAAAACTTCCAGTTTTCAACAAAATATTACAAAGCATGCAAAGAAACAGGAAAGTTCGGTTCACATGCAGAAAAAAAGGTAAGTAACAGAAATTGTTCAAGAGGAAGCCTAGACATTAGACTTATGGATGAAGACTTTAAATATGCTATTTTAAATATGTTCAAAGAACTAAAGAAAACCATGTTCAAAAATCTAAAAGATCCATCAGAACAATGTCTCGCTGAATACAGAATATTGATAAAGAAAAAAAATATTTTAAAAAAAGAACCAAACAGAAATTCTGCAGTTGAAAAGCACAAAAACTGAAATGAAAAATTCACCACAGGGGCTCAACAGCATAAATAAACAGAAAGCAGTAAGAATCAGAGAACTTAAAGATAGGACAATTGAGATTATACAGTGGTGTTATGAACAGAAGAAAAAATAATGAAGAAAATAAACAGCCTCAGAGACTTGTGGGACATCATCAATTGTACCAACATACACATTATAGCGTCTCAGAAAGACAGAGAGAAAAAGAAACAAAAAAAAGTTTGAAGAAATAATGGTAGAAAAGTCCTGTAATTAATGAGAAACATTAATCTGCATAATGCATAACCAGGAAGCTCGACAAACTCCAAATAGGATAAATTCAATTCAAAGAGCCACACCCAGACACACTGTAGTCAAACTGTAGAAAGCAGCAAGAGAGAAGTGACTCTTCAAGTACAAGGATTTCTCAGTAAGATTAACAACTGATTTCTCATCATCTAAAGCCATGGAGGCCAAAAGGTGACAAATTAAAGGGCTCAGAGAAAAAAATCTGTCAACCAAGAATTCTTTTTTTTTTTGGAGAAGGGATCTTACTCTGTCACCCAGGCTGGAGCGCAGTGGTGCAATCATAGCTCACTGCAGCCTCCAATTCCTGGGCTCAAGCAATCCACCTGCCTCAGTCTCTCTGGGAGCTGGGACTACAGGCCAGTGCCATCATGTCTGGCTATTTTTCAACCAAGAATTCTATATCCAGTAAAACTATCTTTCAAAAATGAATGAGATCTCAAAAAATATATTCGAAAACTCCAAGTGAGATTCATCTCAGGAATGCAAGGTTGGTTCCACACACAAAAACCAATCAGTGTAATATATACTAATAGGACAAGGGGGAAAAAACCCACACAATTAGTTTGATTAGTGTAGAAAAAGTATTTGACAAAATCCAACAACCTTTCATGATAAAAACACTCAGAATACTAGGAACAGAAAGGAAGTTACTAAGCATGATAAAGGGTATCTGTGAAAAACTCACATACACTGGTGAAAAACTGAAAGCTTTCCTTCTAAGAACAGGGTAAGACAAAGATACCTATTTTCATCACTACGAATCAATACTGTCCTGGAAGTTCCAGCCAGAGCAATTAGGCAGAAAAAAGAAATAAAAACCATCCAAATTGGGAAAGAAAGAGTAAATCTATTCACAGACAACATTATCCATCAGAGTTGCAGGGTACAAGATCAACAAACAAACATCATCTGTGTTTCTATACACCAGCAATAAATAAGCAAAAAAAAAAAAAGGAATTAAGAATGCAATTATATTTACAATAGCATCCAAAATAATAAACTACTCAGACATAAATTTAACCAAGGAGGCAAAAGAATTTTTCAATAAAAACTACAAACACTGATGAAATAAATTAAGATAAAAATAAATGGCAAGACATCCCATGTAAATGGATTAGAAAACCTATTATTTTGGTAAATACTAACTATGGTATTACCAATAATTTATAATGTTTACACCATTATTTTATGGTATTAAAATAATGGTAAAACATTATTCTAGGTGTGTTTCTGTGAGGATGTTATAGATGGGATTAACATTTAAACTGGTAGACTGAGTAAAGCAGACTGCCATCCCCAATACAAGTGGCTCTCATCTAATTAGTTCAAGGCTTGAGTAAAACAAAAAGGCTGACCCTCTCCCTGCAGCAAGGCAGGTTCTTCCTGCCTATCTTCGAGCTGAGACATCAGCTTTCTTCCTGCCTTTGGACTCAAACTGAAACGATGGCTCTTCCTGGGTCTTTGGCCTGCAAGCTTTCAGACAGGAATTACACCACTAGCTTCACCAGTTCTCAGGCCTTCAGTCTTGGGCTAGGGCTAGAAGTAAACCATCTGCTCTCTTGGGTTTCTAGCTTGCCAACTCCTCCTGCAGATCTTGGGATATGCCTACCTCCGTAATTGTGTGAGTCAATTCCTTTTAATAAATCTCTAAGACTAAGACACACACACACACACACATGCACAATTGGCTCTGTTTTTCTGGGGTACCCTAAGATACTACCCAAAGTGATTCACAGATTCAATGCAACCCCTATCAAATTTCCAACGGCCCTTTTTTGCAGAAATAAAAAAACTGAGGCCAGGAACCGTAGCTTACGCTTATAATCCTAGCAGTTTGGGATGCCGAGGCAGGAGGATCACTTGAGGCCAGGAGTTCAAGACCAGCATGGGCAATATAGTGAGACACTATTTCTACAACAGAAAAAATAAAAATAAAAATCTGATCCTCAAATTCATAAGGAACTGCAAGAGACCTCAAATAGCCAAAACAATATTGAAGAAGACGACCAATGTTTTAAGACTCATCCTTCCCTCTTTTAAAACTTACTGCAAAGCTTTAGTAATCAAAACTATATGGCACTGGCAGAAGAACAGACATATAGACCAACGGAATAAAATCGAAAGTACAAAAGTAAACACACACAAACACACACACACACACACACACACACATATATATATATGACCAAGTGACTTTTTTTTTTTTTTGAGACAGTCTGGCTCTGTTGCCCAGGCTGGAGTGCGGTGGTGCAATTTCAGCTCATTGCAACCTCTGCCTCCCAGGTTCAAGCGATTCTCATGTCTCAGCATCCCGAGTAGCTGGGATTACAGGTGTATAACACCACACCTGGCTATTTTTGTATTTTTTTAGTAGAGATGGGGTTTTGCCATGTAGGCCAGGCTGGTCTTGAACTCCTAACCTCAAGTGATCTGCCCAACTTGACCTCCCAAAGTGTTGAAATTACAGGCATGAGCTACTGCACCTGGCCTCAAGTGACTTTTGACAGGGGTGCCAAATGAGACCATTCAGTAGGAAAAGAATAGTTTAATAAATGGTTCTAGGGCAGCTGGAGTAACACTTGCAAAACAAACTTGGACCTCTACCTCACTCCACATATATAAACTAACTCAAAATGGATCAACAACCAAAATATAATAGCTAAAACTATAAAACTCTTAGAAGAAAACACAGGAGGTAAATCTTTAATGACCTTGAATTTGGCAATGGATTATTAGATACAACAACAAAAGTATAAGCAACAAAATAAAAAACTAAGTAAACTGAACTTCACCAAAATGAAAAACTTTCGTGCACCAAAGGAGGTAATCAATAAAGTGAAAAGACAATTAGCAGAATGGGAGGAAACACTTGCAAATCACATATCTAATAAGGGTCTAGCATCCAGAATACATATAAAGCACTCTTACAACTCAACCACGAAAGACAACCCACTTTTAAAATGAGCAAAGGATCTGTATAAACGTTTCTCCAAGGAAGACACAGAAATATCCAACAAGCACATAAAAAGATGTTCAATATCAGTATCATTAAGAAAATACAAATTCGCTGCTCTGCCTATGGAGTAGCCACTCTTTTACTTCTTTACTTCTATAATAAACTTGCTTTCACTTCATAGACTCACCCTGAATTCTTTCTTGCATGAAATTCAATAAACCTCTCTTGGGGTCTGGATTGGGACCCCTTTCCGGTAATATCTTCCTGGCAAGCCCCAAAGGGATGATACTAAGGAGACTCCCAACCCAAAGGAAATAGACTGCAGCACTGATTGGCCAACTTTGGGTAAGTGGGATGCATTTACCTGGGTAAAGGATGGGATTGGGTTAGGCCCAACTTAGGGGAGTTAGAGTCTCTCCTAAGAGAGGGATAAAGGCGCCTCTTAATAAAAGGCAAGTACACTTGACTGAACTTGGGTTTGAGGCCCAACTTAGGAAGGTTAGTCCTTAATAAAATGTAGGGGGTTGGAGGCCCCTCTCAGTGGAGTCCCTCTTGACTAAGAACCGGTTTGGCACCATGGGATGTTAACTGCTATTTCTTTGGATTAATCTGCCTTGTACTCTTTGCTGACACCTGTGGGTGACAGAATTAGACATGTCCAAGATCATGGGACATGGGGAGCTTTCTCCTCCCCAAAAGGGGAAACTAGAGCTGACGGGAATGCTGGGAAAGATCCCTACGCTCCCAACGAGCAGCTACCTGAACTTCTGAATTAGTGTCAGCTGCAATGGATGGGTCTTTCTCTGGTCCCCCTGAGCTGCTCGCATTCCCCACTCTGCTGCAGGTAATGCTTTTCTCCCTTTCTTTCCTTTCCCTTTCCTATCTTTTCTGTTATTCAGGGCCACCATCTTGCCCAAAGACCACATGTTGAGGAATGTCCTTGACAGCTTAATCTTGTAATCACGTGGCAGTACTTCCTCTGTCTCTGCCTGCCAGGGAACAGGGATTTTGGGGTAGTAGTTAGCTCTACAAATTATCTTGAGCAGTTAAAAGCCTTTGCAAGCTCAAAATTTACTGCTCTGGGCTCCTAGGAAGACCAATGGAAACTGCCCAATGCTGTAGCTCAGCAGTTAAGGCTTTGTCTTTTCACAATGGTGGCCTGAGTCCAGGTTCAATTTTTAGCCCAGAAAATGAACACCTTCTGGTTGGTATTTGGGTGACCTTTGCCATTTGTTGATTCTCCTCGCCTTCACGAACTGTCTTAAATTTTCTTTCTCTGAGCACCTGGGCGGTTACGTTTGGCAAAGTTCAAAAGCCAGGAATATTGGCGGTTTGGAGTGGCTAAAGCTGGGTAATAAGAGATTTAAAAGGACTTTTTAAAGAGTGCTATGGTTAAAAGCCACTTAATTAAAAGTGGATATTCAAGCTCTAACAGCCTGGGACTTTCTTAGGAGAAACACAGAAAGCACACCCTGTTTTGGGAAAACCTCTATTTTCCTCATGGAACCCCAAGGATTATTAAACGTGGATAGATCCTCCCAAAAGCTAAGGCTCCGTTCTGCTTTGCACGGCGTTATCTGTTTTTACTTTGGGGGTATCAGAAATTACTTCACATTATCAGACAGCTTCGATGTGTAATAACTAGATAGGAAATACATTTAATACTTTTGGGGAGAGCTAAATGGCATGGTGGGGATACACGCATCTTTGTGTGTCTGGATCAAATGCATACTCTTGACCACCTGGAAGGTATGGAGATGTTCTCACCCTTCCCCACTGAGAGATAAAACTCCCGTGGGGGATGGGCTGATCACAGAAAGGGCTGATGGGCTCTTGGCAATGAAATACGTGGTAAAATCATTGCACTGTCTTGTTCTGTAGCATTTCTCTACTGGGGATCCAGGATCCAATATAAAAATGGGATCCTCAAGTTTTGGGGCTCTGTCTTGCCTTCCAATTGTGCTTGCTTATTAGGCCGTAGAAACTGCATGCTTTCCTCACCCTGTTCCTCCAGGGCTCCACCATAAAGCCACCAATTCAATTAAGAAACTGGCAAATGAAAAACCTTACAACTACTACATTTTCTTCTGTCTGTGTATTTATATGTGTTCTGTGTGTGATATAAAAGGCTTTGATTAACTGGCTTAAAAATAAGTGCTTAAATATTTTGTCAGAAAAGTAAAAAGTGTAATGCCTTTTAATTCATGTGACTTAAGCTGTGGGAAGTAAAGAAAATTTTTAAGATTGTTGGTAAAATAAAGACATTTGGTCTAAATCAGGTAGGTCAAATTTTAGGTTTCCTAAATGCTTTAAGTTTATAAACTGCCTCTTTGACTTTTGAAAATTGTTCAACTTACCTAGACCCATAGATTCTAGGTAAGGCCTGGGGACATGTAGAGTTAGCCATGCCTCCTAGCTATGCTAGAAAGAGTCAGACCTTATGTGCACTTCTGCCTGGTGTCCTAGGCTCTGTACCTACTACATAATTAAAACTGCATACCAAGTTTTTCACCAAAAATAAACACTGTTAAGAGTTAATAGTATAACATGTACTTGAGACTACTGGAAAAACAGTTTTACATGCAAGGTGTGTAGGGAAAGTGAAATGTGTTTTGGTAAAAGATAAGAAGACATGTGAATGTGGATTCTTTTTTTTTTTTTTTTTTGGCCTAGATTAAAGAGTTAAGGGATTGTTTTAAGTTAGGATAAAGCTGAAGGTTTGCAGAAGTTGTGGAAATTTTGTGAAAAATTAACCTTGTAAAAGAAATTCTGTGTGTGAACATACTGGCTGAAGTTAAAGTGCAATGATTTAGTTCTGTAAATTGAACACTGGAATAAAAGCACAACAGGGTTTTCTTAGAGCACTGATCCACTCTTTAACAAAAATTTGTAAAGGATTATAAAAGGTATATAAGAATCTTACCTTCTGGTCCAACATTAAAATTGGGTAGATTTGTCTATAATGTTTTATTAAGAATTGGGTTTAGGCTGGGCGCGGTGGCTCAAGCCTGTGATCCCCGCACTTTGGGAGGCCGAGATGGGCGGATCACGAGGTCAGGAGATCGAGACCATCCTGGCGAACACGGTGAAACCTCGTCTCTACTAAAAAATACAAAAAATTAGCCGGGCGAGGTGGCGGGCGCCTGTAGTCCCAGCCACTCGGGAGGCTGAGGCAGGAGAATGGCGTGAACCCGGGAGGCGGAGCTTGCAGTGAGCTGAGATCCGGCCACTGCACTCCAGCCTGGGCGACAGAGCGAGACTTCATCTCAAAAAAAAAAAAAAAAAAAAAAAAGAATTGCGTTTAACATTAATAGTACACTAATGCAATGGTGAAATTTGGCTTATTTTGTATAAAAATCATACAGGAAGCATTGTCAAATATGAAACGGTGTTTGGCTTTCTTTGACCTGTATTTATATAAATATGTTATTGGTATGTGTTCCAAAGTAATGGAAAACTCCTAGAAATCTGATATGACTTAGTGTATGTTATTAATAATTGTAATTATTATGTAAAATCGTATGCCACAAAAGTAATCAAAATTCCTAGTCAATTGTGCCTTTAATAGTGGTTGCCTTACGACTTTTTGTCATCCACAGACAACTGCTGTGTTGATCCTCTTCAAAAGGTAGTTTATAGTCAGCTATAGGACTTCAGCAGGTGCCCTTGGATGCAGGTTTCTAATAACTTTGGAGATTGTGACATTAGAATAGAGGTTCTTAGGCTGGGTGCCGTGGCTCATGCCTGTAATCCCAGCACTTTGGGAGGCCCAGGTAGGTGGATCACCTGAGGTTGGGAGTTTGAGACCAGCATGACCAACGTGGTGAAACCCTATCTCTGCTAAAAAATACAAAAATTAGCCAGGCGTGGTGGCACGCACCTGTAAATCCCAGCTACTCAGGAGGCTGAGGCAGGAGAACTGCTTAAACTTGGGAAGTGGAGGTTGTAGTGAGCCAAGATCACGCCATTGCATGCTAGCCTGGGCGACACAGCAAGACTCTGTCTCAAAAAAAAAAAAAAGAATAGAGGTTCTTTCAGGACTCTCATGGAGAGCTGAAACAATTATGAATATCAAGTGGAACAGGAGTTAACTGCATGGACTGAACAAAAGACTGAAGTAATTTTTGACTTTTTGCTTAAAACGTTGCTGATCATTTTTGTTTTTCAGAGCCAAGAAAACTTTTGAGCTACTTACAGCTTTTGACAACTGAGTAAAATATATTCCTGTGAACAAAACTTGGAGCATATTTGTTTTTCTCTACCTGCTTTCTCCAGAATTTGGAAACTATTTGTGAGTATTAACTTATGGCAATATAGTTATTTGAACAAGTGCAATAAGAATCTGTTTTCTTTTGCAACAGGACACAATTAGAGAAACTGGTTATTTTACCAAGGCTTTGATGGGAATGATGTGCTTTCTTTTAAGGACTCAAACTTGACTTTGTGGAGCCAATAAAAGCCCCTTGGGAAAACTGGCCTCATATCTTGTCTACACAGTTCCTGTGCAGGGTTCCTGACCTGTGAAATAAAGAATGTCACTTTCTGACAGGCCCAGGAGCCCCATGTCATCTTGAGACCTCAAGAGGAGAGGCATTTCCCAACTCACAGGTTATTTGAGGGTACAAACCCATGGCTGGGCTTGGCTTTAAAAAAAGTCTTATCTGAGGTTCCTTTTATGGAACGAAGTTCCATCAAAGTCAATTTTTAAAACCCTATGTGAAAAATAATTGTTCTTGCTGCACTTTATACAAATAATCAGGCCAAGTATAATAAAACAAATCAGTCGTACCACGATTTGTCTTCAGTAAAAATGGGAGACCGGAGAGAGAAAATAAATTATGTTTCAGGAACTATAGTACACCTGTTACTAGATTCTAGCCTCATCAGTTGTTTTTAAGTTTTTTTCTGCAACTTAGGCTAACCCTGCTTACTCCTGTGAACCAACCAGTGATCTCTGGCCGCTGCTCCCAAGAAACAAGAGAGATGGGTAATGTAAAAATCTAGATCAATATACTAATTCTGGGCACATACTGGAATCAGCTGGTGACCCATATCAGCTTGGTTTCAACAACTGCCCAGTTCATGGAAAGCCTTCTTATTTAGTTTACTCAGGATAATTTTAGGTTATTCTACTTTACTGTTGTGGAATATATTGCTGTTGTACTCTTTGTGTAGGAATGCAGGATAAGTTTACTGAATGTTTTCTTAAACTGAACACTCATTAATCTTCCAGATACCACCTTTTGTTGGAACTCAGAGTTATGAATGGCCCTCACCATACTGATGCTTTCTGACTGAGCTCTTCTCTACCCTGAATACAAGAGACCCTCATAGTTAGGCAGGAATATCTTTGCCCCTATTCGGCCTGAAGAAGTTACAGAAGATGGATCTTTGTCCCTCTACAACTCTTAGGATTAAGGGTTCCCCTGTAAAAAAAGAAGGGGGAAACATGTCAGAGGCGTCTGAACCAGAGAAACTCCATCTTGAATAGGGGGTGAGTAAAATAAGGCTGAGACATACTGGGCTACATTCCCAGGAGGTTAGGCATTCTAAGTCACAGGATGAGATAGGAGGTCGGCACAAGATACAGGTCATAAAGACCCTGATGATAAAACAGGCTGCAGTAAAGAAGCTGACCAAAACCAAGATGGCGATGAAAGTGACCTCTGGTTGTCCTTACTGTTCATTATACGCTAAATATAATGCATCAGCATGCTCAAAGACACTTCCACCAGCACCATGACAGTTTCTAGATACCATGGCAACGTCAGGAAGTTGCCCTGTATGGTCTACAAAGGCAAGAAACCCTCCGTTCCAGATATTGCCCACCCCTTTCCCATAAAACTCATGAATAATCCACCCCTTGTCTAGCATACAATCAAGAAGTAACAGTAAGTATAAGCAGCTGAGCAGCATGGGCTCTGCCTATGGAATAGCCATTCTTTATTCCTTTGCTTTCTTAATAAACTTGGAAAGAAAGAAAGAAAAGAGAGAAAGAAAGGAAAGAAAGAAAGAAAAGAAAAGAAAAGAAAAGAAAAGAGAAAGAAAGAAAGAAAGAAAGAAAGAAAGAAAGAAAGAAAGAAAGAAAGAAAGAAAGAAAGAAAGAAAATACAAATCAAAACCACAATAAGTTCCTACTTCACACCTACCAGGATGGCTGTAATTTTTTTTTTTTTTTTTTTTGAGACAGGGTTTTACTCTGTCACCCAGGCTGGATGGAGTGCAGTGGTGTGAACATGGCTCGCTGCAGCCTTGAACTCCTGGGCTCAGGCAATCCTCCCAACTCAGCCTCCAGAATACTTGGGAATACAGGTGTGCACAACCATGCCCAGCTAATTATTTTATTTTCTGTAGAGACAGGGTGTCACTATATTGCCCAGGTTGGTCTCAAACTCCTGGACTCAAGTGATCCTCCCACCTTGGGCTCCCAAAGTGTTGGAATTACAGGCATGAGCCAACATACTTGGCCCTTTTTTTTTTTTTTTTAGATAAAGTCTCATTCTGTAGCCCAAGTTGGAGTGCGGTGGCATGATCTCGGCTCACTGCAACTTCCGCCTCTCGGGCTCAAGTGATTTTCGTGCCTCAGCCTCCCCAATAGCTGGAAGTACAGGCTCGTACCACCATGCCGGCTAATTTTTTGTATTTTAGTAGAGACGGAGTTTCACCATGTTGCCTAGGGTGGTCTCAAACTCCTGAGCTCAGGTGATCTGCCCGTCTTGGCCTCCCGAAGTGCTGGGATTACAGGTGTAAGCCACTGAGCCTGGCCTATAATTTTTTAGAAAAGGAAAATAACAAGTGTTAGTGAGGATGTGGAACAACTGAAACCCTCATACACTGCTGCTGGAACACAAAATGGTTCAGCCACTAAGGAAACGAGGATGGCAGTTTCTCAAAAAGTTAAAACATTACCATATGACCCAGCAATTCCACTCATAGGTATATGCTCAAAAGAACTGAAAAAAGGTACTCAAAGAAACACATGTATACGTACGTTCACAGCAGTACCATTCACAATAACCAAAAAGGTAGAAACCACCAAAATGTTCATCAATACACGAATAAACAAAATGTAATCTATCCAGACAGGGACTATCATTCAGCCTTAAAAAGAAATGAAGTTCTGATTCATGCTACAACATGGCTGAACCCTGAAAACATGCTAAGTGAGTAAGTCAGACGCAAAGGGCACACACTACATGATTTCATTTACATGAAGCATACAGAATAGGGAAATCCACAAAGACAGAAAGCAGATTGGTAGTTACCAGTGGCTGAAAGTTACCAGGTAACTACCCTGGTAGTTACCAGGGGACTCACTGTTTGTGGGTATGGGGTTTCCTTTTGGGAATGAAAAAAAATATGTTGGAACCAGATAGAGATCATGGTGCACAACACTGTGAATGTACAAAACGCCACTCAATCATTCACTTTTTAATGACTAATGTTATGTGTATCTCACCACAATTTAAAACACTGTTTAAAAACAAAAACAAAAACGAAATAGCCAGGTGCGGCGGCTCACAGCTATAATCCCAGCATTTAGGAAGGCTGAGGTGGGCAGATCACTTGAGGCCAGTAGTTCAAGACATGCCTGGGCAACAAAGTAAAAAACCCATCTCTATAAAAAATACAAAAATTAGCTGGGTGTGGTGGTGCACACCTGTAGTCCCAGCTATTTGGGGGGCTGAGGTGGGAATCACTTGAGCCCAGGAGGTTGAGGCTGCAGTGAGCCAAGTTTGCACTACTGCACTGCAGCCTGGGTGACATAAAAGTAAGACTCTCTGAAAACCAAAATTAAACCTACTATAACCACTTAGTCACTTGGATGGCTAAAATTTTAAAAATAGAAAATCACAAGTGTTGACAAGGATATGGAGAAATGGGAATCTTCACATATTGTTGACAGGAATGTAAAATGGTGCAGCCCGTGTGGAAACAATCTGGCAGTTCCTCCAAAAGTTACACACAGAATTACCGTATTACCCAACAATTCCATTTCTATGTATATACCAAGAGAACCAGTATGTTCATGCAAAAACTTGTTCACAAACGTTCACAGCAGCAGTATTCATAAAGTGAAAAAAAAAGCAGAAACAGCCCAAATGGTCAGCTGGTAAATGGATAAACAAAATGTGGTCTATCCATACAATGAACTCTTACTCAGGCATAAAAAAAAATGAGGTACTACATATGCTACAACATGGATGGACCCTGAAAACATTACGTAAGTTATAGTAGTCAGAAACAAAAGGCCACATATTGTATGATTTCTATTACATGAAATGTCCAGAATAGGCAAATTCATAGATACAGAAAGTAGATTAGTGGTTGCCAGAGGCTGGGGCAAGGGAAGAATGGAGAGTGCCTGCTTAGTGGTATGGGGTTTCTTTTTGGGGTGATGAAATATTCTAAAATTAGATAGTAGTGATGGTTGCATAACATTCATTTTTTGCCACCATGCCCGGCTAATTTTTTTGCATTTTTAGTAGAGACAGGGTTTCACCATGTTGGCAAGGCTGGTCTCGAACTCTTGACCTCAGGTGATCCGCCCACCTCGGCCTCCTAAAGTGCTGGGATTACAGGTGTGAGCCACCACGCCTGGCCATGACATTCTGAATATACACAAAACCACTGGATTGTATACTTTAAGTGGTTTAAATGGTGAATTTTATGTTTTGTAAATTTTATCTGAATTAGAAAGTGTTTAAAATTTTTTTTGTGGGGTAAAAAATGGTGGTGGGGGGAACATCCAGATTCCTGAATCCCGCACAGCCTGGTAGCCACTCCTTACCACCACCACCACCAAAAAAAAATGGCTAGCAGGCAGGACACCGTAGCTCACACCTGTAATCCCAACACTTTGGAGGTCAAGGCAAGAGGACCGCTTGAAGCACCAGGAGTTTGAGATCAGCCTTGGCAACATATCAAGACTCAGTCTCTAAAAAAAAGAAAGGCCAGGTGCAATGGCTCACGCTTGTAATCCCAGCACTTTGGGAGGTGAGGCAGGAGGATCGTCTGAGGTCAGGAGTTCAAGACCAGCCTGGCCACCATGGCAAAACCCTGTCTCTACTAAAAATACAAAAATTAGCCAGATATGGTGGTGTGCGCCTGTAGTCCCAGCTACTTAGGAGGCTGAGGCAGGCGAATATGAGAATCGTTCGAGCCCGGGAGGTGGAGGTTGCAGTAAGCCGAGATTGCGCCGCTGCACTCCAGCCTGGGCGAGAGCGTGAGACTCTGTCTCAAAAAAATAATAATAAAAATAAAAAATAAAATAAAATAAAAATTAGCCAGGCATGGTGACACATGCCTGTGAGTCCTAGCTACTGAAGAGGCTGAGGCGGGAGAACTGCTTTAGCCCAGGAGCTCAAGGTTACAGTGAGCTGCGATCATGCCACTGCACTCCAGCCTGGATGACAGGGCAAGGTTCTGTCTCTAAAAAAAAAAAAAAATTGCTTTCAAATTTTTTTAAACAGCTAACATATTGAATCTTATATGACACAATTCTGTTTATCCACATGTAGATCCAAAGAATTTCATAAAATCCTAAGTATCTTAATAGGAAAATTAAATAAGTATCTTAATAGGAAAATTAAAAGTAAGGATGAGTAAAGATATTAGAAGTCAATGAAAAACTAAGTTTCAGGGGATAATGTTTTAAATTACATGCAGAGAATTAAAGAGAAATAAGCGGCCAAGAGGACAACTACAACCTCACACATAGACCACACTGACTGATGGTGAGGACAGAAAGCAGGCAACACTGGAGTTGGCCATGTCTCGTTCGCAGGCCGGAACAATACCTACAGGTACAGCTCTGAAAGCAAAATCCAAGTTCAAAGGCCCCAAACTAACTATCACTGTAAAAGAAAGCTCCTAAAACTAAAAGGCTAATTTTTTCTAAATTATCTGTGGTGGTTGCGGGGCATGGCGGCATGTGCCTGTAGTGCCTGCTCAGAAGGCTGAGGCGGGAGGATCACTTGAGCCCAGGAGGTTGAGTCTAGCCTGAGCAACAGAGAGACCTTGTCTCTAAAAAAATAAAAATAAAAATAAAATATCTGTAAGGGTAATTTATTTTCTTTTTTTTTTTCTTTTGAGGTAATTTCTTTTATTTTCTTCCTTTTCTTGCTGTCACCTAGGCTGGAGTGCGGTGGTATGAACACGGCTCACTGCAGCCTTGAACTTCCAGGCTGAAGTGATCCTCCTGCCTCAGCCTCCCAACTCGCTGGGACTACAGGCACGCACCACCACATCCGGCTAACTTTTCTATTTTTTGTAGAGACAGGGTCTCGCCATGTTACCCAGGTAGGTCTCACCAGTGTGGCCCAGGCTGGTCTCGAATTCCTGGGCTCAAGCAATCCTCCTGCCTCAGTCTGTTCAAGTTCTAGGATTATGGGCATGAACCACCTGCAAGGCCTGTGATGGTAATTTCTAATCTGTGACCATATCTGGTCCGTTCACACTGAGCTATGGACAGGCAGGAATCCCCTGTGTGTTCCACACACAGGCCTATCACCAGAAGTGGCAAGAAATAAGTGAGACTGCGTATTTGGAAGGATTGCAAAAACCTTTGATTAGAGTTCTTGATTTAAACATAAATACCTTTACTTCACTTGCTTATATATGGGCATAAAAATAGTTAAATTCTATTTTTATCCTAAAATTTAGATATGACAATTATAAGTTAATGGCAGTTCTACAATATTTATAATTATGTGCTGATAAAGAAAAATTATGTAAATTCAGTTAAATGCATTAAAGATGATATTTGAGGCAACTTTTAGTAACTTGCCAATTAACGTTTGGCATCCAGATTTGGGGGAGCAGCTTGCAGGTTCCAATGCTCAGATGCTGGACACACGCGCCTCTGGTTAGCACAGCGGTCATACACATGCTGGGAATCCGAGGCCACTGCCTATTTAACAGCCCACTGCCTAACTTCACTGAGCATCAGGTTTGAGAAGATGTTTGCTTCCACACAGAGAGAAATGTACTGCTGAATGGCAACAACAGATCCACTAAGCAAAGACAGTGCTAAGAAAATTACAATGAAGGGAATTGTGTGATTAAAAAATGGCACCTATGCCAGTGCACTTTGAGGAGCTAAGGAAGGGCAAGACCAGAAACTACCAGGAGTGCAGAATCTGGCACTCTGAGCTCTGTAACTTTCTTTTTTTTTAGACAGAGTCTCACTCTTTATCGCCCAGGCTGGAGTGCAGTGGCGTGATCTTGGTTCAATGCAACCTATGCTTCCCAGGTTCAAGCGATTCTCCTGCCTCAGCCTCCTGAGTAGCTGGGATCGCAGGCACGTGCCACCACACCCAGCTATTTGTATTTTTAGTAAAGACGGGGGTTTCACCATGTTGGCTAGGCTGGTATCGAACTCCTGACCTCAAGTGATTCGCCCATCTCGGCCTCCCAAAGTGCTAGGATTACAGGTGTGAGCCACCACACTCGGCCTGAAACTTTTATTCCACAGTCTTCTTTAAGCAGAATTTTTACTCTATTACTTTACTTACTGTTTGCTACAGTTTTAGACAAAAATATACTGTATTTTGAGGTCTTGTTATTAACTAAATGAAAGGCATCTCTAATTATTTAAGAAAATTCTTTCATAAAAGTTTAGTTTCTAGTCAGCTACTCAGGAAGGCCCTCACTCACAGCTGAGGCATATCGATACCTAGTACAGCAAAGAGGTGGACTGGATTCCTTTCACTTTCTTCGAGGCCTCCATTACTCTAATGATTTGTTTTATGTTCCCTAGTTCCATGATTTTAGTTGAGCTACACTGTAATTAGAATTTAAAAACTGGAAACAAAAGTACATCTGCTGACAAAAGGGTGCTCCAAGAGCTGGAAAGCCCGGGGAAAACCACAAAACGGAAGCATCAGATACACCAAGCAAAAGGCTCTTGCCACAAGAAAGCACTAAACATGACACACATGGAGAAAAGCAGTTCAACATCAAGCCCAGCAGGGCAATTAAAGATATCGTCCAAGTGATGCCAATAAAGGGAGAAGGGCAAAGATCATGAACAGACAGGTGTGCCCTGCTGATAAGAAAGCTTTCTGAAAATCCACATTCATGCAAACATTTCAGCATACTGACTCTGTTCCTGATACCTGATGCCAAATGTTCCACCATGGGAGAGGGCCCACAGTCAGCATCCTGGGCAAGTAACAGGAGGCTGGATTCTTACCAGACAGACAGGCAGATCACAGTCACACATGAAAAGCCCCCTTAGGACAGGGAGGGAGAGACACACAGACCAAGTGACTCAGGCAGACTCCTAGGAAAGAACCTGATTAAACCACAGTATAAGACATGGTCTTAAAGCCTTTGAGAAAACAACAGTCATTTGGGGCCCAGCACTGTCAGTATCCCTTGGTTCAGAAGAGTTAGGAGTTTTAAAAGGTATTCATTCAACCCTTACTATATGCAAAGACACTGTGCCTCTTTTGGCCCAGGACCAGAGTCCTGCCATCTGGACAGGAAGCAGGGAGAGGAGCCAAGGGCTCAGTCCACTCGACATGCGACCAAGTGCAGGCAGCACTTACCCAGATGGAGGCTTCCCCTAGGCCACACCTGCCACACGGGGCTGGAGCCCTGGGGCTGTATAAGGGGTAGAAGTTGCAAGTGTGATAAGGTTCATCTTCCTGGAGTGTCAACTGTATTTGAAGAAGTGAAAAGCATAAAACATGGCCATACTGAGAAGCAGATTATGTTTCAATCAACTGTTAGAATAAAACATGAGATTTCAAAAAACACTGGATCTGCCAGGCGCTGTGGCTCAAGCTTGCAGCATACTCTGGGAGGCAGAGGTGGGAGGATTGCTTGAGGCCAGGAGTTCAAAACCAGCCTGGGCAACATAGCAAGACCCCGTGTCTTTTAAATAAAAACGAAAAAAAGAAAAAAAGAATCAACAACACTGGATCTCACATCTGTGCAGATGTGTGCCTCCTGGTGAGGGCACCACGCAACTCTGAAGTACCTGTGCTGAAAGGCTGAGCCAGAAAGTGATCAAGCCTCTATATCCACCCAGAGGCAGAAGAACATGTCCAGTGGAAACAGCAAAGGCTAGAATGGGGGAACTTCTGACTACTGAACAATCAGCCTGAATTTTCCAACAAATAAAATGCAAGGAAAAAAGGGATGGGGAAAAGTATTCTATTGATTAAGAGACTTAACAGACATATCAGCTAACTGCAATTATTTGGACCCTGCTTCAAACAAACTAAAAATACCACAGACTATTGGAGAAAATTGAATGGTACTATGATGACATCATGATTATTTAAACAGCAATTTTCTTGACACTTTTCAACTTATCAAAAATAGTTATGTATTAAATCTCACTTTGGATGCAAACTTTCCAACTTCTTATACTTATTTTTAACATTCTAACATATAAAATATTTATTATTATTATTATTTAAAAGGACAGGGTCTCGGTCTATGGCCAGCCTGGACGGCAGTGGCATGATCCTAGCTCATTGCAGCCTGGAACTCCTAGGCTCAAGTGATCTGCCTGCCTCAGCCTCCCATGTAGCTGGGACTACAGGCACACACCACCACACCCAGTTAGTTATTTTATTTTTTTAGACAGGGTCTCACTGTGTTGCCCAGACTGGTATCAAACTCTTGGGCTCAAGAGATTCTCCCACCTCAGCTACTCAATCACAAGTTAGAGACTGAAACACAGAGTATTTTATTTTCTTTCAAACTCCTAGAGAAAGATGGTTAAGGAGCAAATAGTTCTTGTATTAAAAAATGCAATACTCCGAGGCAGGTCACACCCCAAGGCTGCCTGTGCCTTCCCTGCAGTGGGGCACCTTCTAGGGAAGGGTAGGGCTGAGAGATTTCAGAAAGTAGGCCTTGGACAAAGAAGTGCAGGCCACTATTCTTGGATTTCTAACTTATTCACTCATTCCTGGACCATGAGGTACGATGTCTATTATTTTCAGTTTAATACTGGTTTGAAAAAAATGAAAAATAAAAATAAGGTCAGACACAAACCAAAACAAAGTGCCATGTATGTAGAAAGTCAAATACATCTGCTGAAGAATGAAACTGCTAAAGCCAAAAATGAATATGTTCAGGATGTTTCACAATTTAATTACTTGATTTTTATGCAAGATGAAAAAGTAACAGCTGAAGAAAGAAATCTACACAAATTAAAACTTTGTAGTGGCATACCTGTGTGTCATATGCTTTAAGGAGATATATGGAAGCTTGATCAGGAAGAGGACTTCAATAAAAAAAGGAGCAAAGCAACGCCAGCCTTATCCTTCTTTAATTACTGTAGCGGAGTCCCTTACCTAGAAAATAATAATAGTTGGTCAATTCTCATCTGGAAAAATTTACAACTTTTAAAAATGAAATTTCAAGGCCAGGCGCAGTGGCTCATGTTGTAATCCCAGCACTTTGGGAGGTGGAGGAGGGTAGATCGCCTGAGGTTGGGAGTTTGAGACCAGACCGGCCAATATGGTAAAACCCCATCTCTACCAAAAACACAAAAATTAGCCAGGCATGGTGGCACACACCTATAATCCCAGCTACTTGGGAGGCTGAGGCAGGAGAATAGTCTGAACCTGGGAGGCGGAGGTTGCAGTGAGCCAAGATCATGCATGCCACTGCACCCCAACCTAGGCGACAGAGCGACACTCCATCTCAAATAAAAATAAAATTTCAAAAGGTAAATTTCTATAATATGAAGAAATTTAAGAATAAAACATGATTAACTACTGTATATGCATGTGCTTTGGGGATTTTCCACATTTTTTGAATGGAATGTGCATTATAAAATCTGATTTTTTAAAATTGCTTTTACCATGAGGTATTTACTTACTTATAGAAAAGTATAGGAAACACATGTATACCGTTTCATGAAGCTATTACACAAATACCAGTCCAACTACCACCAAGGAATGGAGCATTGCTAGAGCTCCAGAAAGGCTGGGTGCCTCTATCTGAGCCCAAACCCCTTCCACTATATACGTAAGTAAGTACTAACTTAACAAAATGACTTTGTTTGATCTGTTGAGGCAGGATCTTGCTCTGTCACCCAGGCTGGAGTGCAGCTGTGCAATCACAACTCACAGCAGCCTTGACCTCCCGGACTCAAGCAATTCTCCCATCTTAGCCTCCCAAGTAGCTGGGACCACAGGAGGATGCCATCATGCCCAGATAATTTTTTTTTTTTTTAGAGGCTGGATCTCCCTATGTTGCCTAGACTGGTCTGGAATTCCTGGGCGCAAGTGATTCTCCCACCTCAGCCTCCCAAAGTGCTGGAATTATAGGCATGAGCTACTGTGCCTTAACTTTTATGATTTATCATTTCCTTTCTTTTTTTTTTTTGAGATAGAGTCTTGCTCAGTCGCCCAGGCTGGAGTGCAGTGGTGCGATCTCGGCTCGCTGCAAGCTCCGCCTCCGGGGTTCCCGCCATTCTCCTGCCTCAGCCTCCCAAGTAGCTGGGACTACAGGTGCCCGCCGCCACGCCCGGCTAATTTTTTGCATTTTTTTAGTAGAGACGGGGTTTCACCGTGTTAGCCAGGATGGTCTCCATCTCCTGACCCTGACCTCGTGATCCGCCCGCCTCGGCCTCCCAAAGTGCTGGGATTACAGGCGTGAGCCACCGCGCTCGGCCTAACTTTTCTTTAGAGATTTATCATCTAGGTGTGCAACCCTACCAAACATAATTTATATAAATACCAGAAGCAGACGAAAATAACAAAATCATACTACATATATTCTTGTCTTGCTTTTTTCTTTGCCTTTTTTGTTGTTGCTGTGTCTGTAGTTTATTTTCATTGCTGTGTAATATTCTACTCAGTAAATACGCCATAATTTAGTTATCCATTCTCATCCCCTAGGGTGGTCTCTACTTTGGAGCAAATACAAACACTACTAAGATTTTTCTGGTACAGCTATCTCAAGCACTTTAGGCATGTATTTCTCTGGTGTACATACCTAGAAGTATGATTGTTAGCTTATACACTAAAGCCAAACTATTTCCCAAGGCAGCTGTAATGTGCACTGCCATCAGAAGGGTATGAGAGAGTTTCTGTTGCTTAACTTTTCAACAACAATTACCAGACTTTTTAATTCCTGCTAACTGAACAGTGGTATAATAGTATTCTAAGATCTTTTTTTTTTTTTTTTTTTTTGAGA
>NW_012116488.1:2933664-2939659 GCF_000951035.1 Colobus angolensis palliatus
GGAGTGCAGTGGCATGATCTCAGCTCACTGCAACCTCTGCCTCCCGGGTTCAAGTGATTCTCCTGCCTCGGCCTCCGAAGTAGCTGGGATTACAGGCACCTGCCACCACACCCAGCTAATTTTTGTATTTTTAGTAGAGACGAGGTTTCACCATGTTGGCCAAGCTGGTCTCAAACTCCCAACCTCAAGTGATTCGCCCACCTCGGCCTCCCAAAGTGCTGGGATTGAGCCACCATGCCTGGCCTAGAAATTTCTTTACTTTTGAAATAAATAAAAATTTATCCTTCATTTTTGAAAGACATTTTTGCTGGATACAGAACTGTAAGCTAACAGGTTTTTTTCTTTCAGTACTTTGAAAATGTCGCTCTGTTGTCTTCCAGTTCACACAAGATGTGACCAGGAATCACTGTTATTAGTAACTTTGTTCCTCTGTAATGTGTCTTTTCTTCTGGCTGCTTTGAAAGCTTTTGATCTTGATCACTGGTTTTTTTGCAATCTGATTATGAGGTACCTTGGATTTCCTTATATTTGCTCTGTTTGGAGTTTTTGAGCTTCAGAGTTTGCAGTTTTCATCAAATTTGGAAGATTTCCAGCCATTATTTCTCCAAATATTTTTTCCATTCCCTCTTCTCCTTCTGGAACTAAGTTACACATATCTTAAATCAGCTGACTTTGTCCCACAGGCTGCTGATGCTCTGTGATCTCGTGTAGTCTTGATGCTCTGTGCTGTGCTTTGGAAAACTTCTACCGCTACGTCTTCAGGCTCACGAACTCTTTTCTTCTGTACTAATAACCTGTTGTGATCCCTCCACTGCATTATATATGTGTATATATATCATTTCACTATATGTAAATTTATTTTATTATATATTTTATTAAATGAATAAAATATTTTTATTTATTTATTTTGAGATGGAGTCTCGCTCTGTCACCAGGCTGGAGTGCAGTGGTGTGATCTTGGCTCACTGTAACCTCCACCTCCTGGGTTCAAGTGATCCTCCTGCCTCAGTCTCCTAACTGGGATTACAGGTGCCCACTATCACGCCCAGCTAATTTTTGTATTTTCAGTAGAGATGAGGTTTCGCTATGTCAGCCAGAGTACTCTTCAACTCCAGACCTCAAATGATCTGCCCACCTCAGCCTCCCAAAGAATTAGGATTATAGGCATCAATTACTGTGCCTGGCATTTTATATATTTTATATATTGTATTTTCATCTCTGGAAGTTTTATTTCAGTTTTTTCTGAATCTTTCATTTCACTCATTATGCTTATGTTTTTCTCTACATTCTTGAGTGTGCAATATATTTATAAGTTATTTTAATGTCTGTCATCCCTTGTCATTCTGGGGTCTGTTTCTCTTGATTTTCTTCCTGGTTAATATCACATTTCCTTGCTTCTCTGCATACCTGGTAATTATTTATTAGATGCTAGACACAATTTCTTTTTATATTTTTGGGTGCTAGTTTTATTACATCCTTTTTAAATACAGTCGGGGCCTTGTTCTGAGAATGTAATCAAGTTATCTGTAATCAGTCAGGGCAAGTCAGGAGGAGCAGCCTATTGGTCTATGGATAATTCAGCCCCACTGCTGAGGAATCATCCTGACTCCACAGATGAAAAAGCTGCTCTGAACCCACTCTAACAAAGATGAAAAGGCAACCCTTCAAAGGATCTACCTGATACCCTACCACCTAGGTAGTGGGAACACAAACTATTTCCAGTCCTGTGCAACTGATGTCCAAGAAGTGCTTGGCCTTCTCCTTTTTGGTGGTTCTGCTCCCAACCTTGAGGTGCTTCCTCTCAGGCACGTGCAGACCAGGATGCAGCCAATGCCTCGAGGCAGTACTTCTGCAGATCTCTGGAGCTGTCTCTCTAACCTGCTCCCTCCTCTCCTCTGTTTTCCTCCACAAATTCTCACTGTCTTGTCCTACCCAATTTCTGCTGTTTCATCACTTTAGTGAAGCCAGTGGGTTCTGTCTGACTTCTTTCTTCCTGCCCTGAAACATGGAAACTGCCTCACGAGACAAACTAAGGCTATTTGTGTCAGTAAAGTTTTATTGGAATATGTCCACATCCATTCACTTACATACTTCGGATGAAAGCAGGCACAGAGCATAGCAGAGTAGTTGTGACATTAACAGCATCTGGCCCACAAAACCTAAAATGGCTACTATACAGCCCTTTATAGAAAAAAAGTGCAGTCTCGTGCTGTGGGGTATGAGCTGGAATATACTGAGTCTCGTGCTGTAGGGTATGAGCTGGAATATACCGAGTCTCATGCTGTGGGGAATGAGCTGGAATATACTGAGTCTTGTGCTGTGGGGTATGAGCTAGAATACTGCAGGGCTTGTTTCATTTGTTCCCCTTATTTCAACGAACACGGTCCTAACCAGACTTCTGTCAAATGCATGAAAACTATTACTTCATATATTTTGTTTGGTTTTCAAGTTGTTTAAGACAGAAGTCAATTTGGGACTAGGGTGAGGCAAGTGTGGTGGTACCTGCCTTAGGCACAAATTTTAATTGAGTGTCAAAAAAACTCAGTAATAGAGATAAAATCAAAATTAATGAAAAAATCCAGGAGGTACAAAGTACCACAATTTTATATACAATATCAATAATGGTGTCATGCCAAGCCATATTGGAGCTTGAGACAAAAAGAAAAATCATTAATACTGATCCTGTCTTTAAAATTTAGGTTCTGGGCCAGGCGTGGTGGCTGACTCCAAAAATCTCAGCACTTTGGGACGCTAAGACAGGAGGACTGCTTGAGCCCAGAGTTTGAGATCAATCTGGGCAACATAGTGAGACACCACTCTACAAAAAACTAAAAAATTATCCAGACGTGGTGGCACGTGCCTGTAGTCTCAGCTACTTAGGAGGCTGAGGTGGGAGGATCACTTGAGCCCTCCTAGCTGTACTACCATAGCTGCAGTGAGCTATGATTGCTCCATTGCACTCCAGCCTGGGCAATAGGGCAAGACCCTGTCTTAAAAAATAAAAAATAATTTTGTTTTTCATCACGGATTTTTTTGTATCAAATTGGATTTTTTTAAAGTACTGCATTAAAATATTAATAATCTTGATTACTGAGATTTTGGGTGTCCCTTTAAATTCTGCACTGAGGCAAATGCCTCACTTGCCTTACCGTAGTCCTGGGGGGGCGTAAATCACCTCTAATTCCATCGTGGTGGAAATGAAGTCTCCAGGAATAACTTGCTTACTAAGTAGGATTAGACTAATACCTTATCACCATAAGAGTTTATCACAACTGCCAAACTTAAATGTTTTCATTCTCAGAGACATCTTTGAAAAAGAGATGACTTCAATGTGAAACATTATGCTCTAATTACTTCTCACTATTAGGAACTAACAGTAAGGAATGTGCATGTTCCCACATATACCCATCAGAGGCAATCATTAGATGTGTATCAAATGGATATAAATTAGTAAACAAAAGCACTATGTAGACATGAAGATACTATGAGAACATAAAAACTTTCTTCTAATTACAAAATAAATACAGACACAAAGATGTTGTGACTGCAAAATAACTGAGTAATTATACAGTATCTGGCGACACACTGACAGTATGAAGTAGACCAAAAACAGCCACCTGCAGCAACTGCTGCCAAGTCAATTTCTTGACTGGTGAAAGTAAGTGCTCAGTCTCCAAACACACAAGTTCAACTAAAAGCAAGTAATGGCTGGGCATGGTGGCTCCTGCCTATAATTCCAGCACTTTGGGAGGCCAAGACGGCGGATCACTTGAGATCAGGAGTTTGAGACTAGTCAGGCCCACATGGTGAAACCCTGTCTCTACTAAAAATACAAAAAATTAGCCAGAAGTGGTAGTGTGCACCTGTAGTCCCAGCTACTCAGGAGGCTGAGGCAGGAGAATCGCTTGAGCCCAGGAGGCGGAGGTTGCAGTGAGCGGAGATCACACCACTGCACTCCAGCCTGGGTGACAGAGTGAGACTGTTTCAAAAAAAAAAAAGGCTAACCAACCAATAAGCTTCTCTCTTGGTTTTGTAGGATTACCATCCTTTCGAAATTAGCCTGCTCATTTTGTAGGCATTCCTAACTCCCAATCCTACCTCATCAATATGCCAGGAGGGCACTAGGCAAGCAAAAGGACTCATCCATATGACAGTGAAAGCTTCAACCATGAGCCAATTTCCACAGATTCTCTACAGTGTTCATTTCATAGAAGGCACTGGTGCAGGAAAATGTTTTCAAACGTACTGACAAAAAAGGTGTTTTTAAAATAAAAAATGTTATGGTATTCAATTTAGCGGGGGAATGAAGATTATGAAATTTAAAGGGGTAATTATCATGAAGAAATTGTCTAGAACTCAAGGAATTCAATGTTAACGATCAGACACCATCAAATTCACAACATACCCACTCCAATACACACTTCCCTTGGCATCTGCTACTTCTGAGACAGCCTCTGGGTGTGAGTTGACCCTACCCTGCTGGCTCAGCATCCCCTTCCTCACCAGGAGTGGACTTGCAAACTCTGCTCCAGCCGCAAGGACTGTCTCCTTTTGGGTTTTTGTTCTTCCACTGTCTGTCAAACACTTCATCTGCAAGACTCCATTCAAGTATCTTGACAACTACTATTTATCACTAGACTTATGGTTTTCCACTAAACTTTAAGCTCCTTTACAGCAGGGATCATGCTAAATTTATCCAGTTGTCTCAATGCCTAGCAGGATAGCAGGCACACCCAGCAGGTACCACTTGTTTGTTGAATTAAACTCCTGCAAGCATCTTTTCTCTAGCTCTCCCTTGCCAGGGAAACTGACCTTACCTCCTGAAATCCTGGTCCTATAAGGACACCCATCACAACACTTGCAAGCCTGTACTTGCCTTGCTTCCTTCTGTTTCTCCTATCTGACTGTAAGCTTTCTGAAGACAGCAATGTGTCTTGTTCAGGATTGTATCCTCAGCACTTACAATGGTGCTGGTCACACAGTATGTATTTGACACATATTAGTCTTAGTTATTAATTTACTTCTTGTAGTTATTAATTCATTCCTCACAACTACAAATTTGCCTGTTACAGAGAATGAGGAAACTAGAATATGAAGATTCAGCAGCTTCACAACATGATACGTTACTAAGCAGCAGAGTGGTCTACCTCGAGTCAGTGTTCTTAACTTCTATGTTATCACACTGCGACTGCCTCAACAAAGGCAGGCTCACTGACTTGTGCCGTAAGAATCAACAGTCACGCTGTTAAATCAGATTTGCCATTTGCACGCTCAAATTATTTTAGAAAGATCATTCAATGCTCCAACTCTGCTGGCCAGGGTCTGGATTGTTGAGTAACTAGAACAATTACATCGATCAATTTGCCCAAAGTCAGAGCTAACAGGACTAAAACCCAGGTCTCAAAGACCCAGCAATCTGACCACAGTATTTTTGCTGGCTTTGACACCTGTCAATTCAAACCCTGCACTGTTATCTAATTCCTTAGCAAGAGGCAAAATATGCATCTCAAAATTTCCAAAATATCAATAAAGCCCAATAGATGCATCCACCCCATTTTAAAACCAAGTATCTTTTTTTATTGTGTTGAATTTCAGCACTGACATAGCCAGAGTTTGTTTACTCCCTTAGGACTAATATATGACATTCATAAACTGATGCCCCAGGCAGCACCAGGGAGCTGAACCAAATAAGGCTAGTTCCTGACTTCAAAGAAGATTTTAAGATCTCGGCTAGGCTAAAATAAACTTTATCACATCATTTAAATTATTGTTTGGAGACCAGGCACGGTGGCTCACACCTGTAATACCAGCACTTTGGGAGGTCAAGGTGGAAGGATCACTTGAGGCCAGGAGTTCAAGAGCAGCCTGGGCAACATAGTGAGACCCCATGTCTATAAAAAATGTGGGCCGGGCGCAGTGGCTCAAGCCTGTAATCCCAGCACTTTGGGAGGCCGAGATGGGCGGATCACGAGGTCAGGAGATCGAGACCATCCTG